>NC_140635.1:12193638-12721138 GCF_057382275.1 Copadichromis virginalis
ATACTACTTGGCATTATATGATAAACCATCCAATGGGAGGCTCCTGCCAAGCTTAAGCCAACCAATTTATGCTTTGTTGTGAATGCAGAGATGGAGAATGGGTACAGATAGCTTCCTGGACTGTAACTTGATGACACCCATGAGGAAGTGAGTGTGCTTCTTGATAAGTAGATATACAAGAACAAAGGAATCGCTAACACAGTTGATTTGACAACTTTCACACAGAACGGGTGAACAGCTTCAAATGTTGAGGAAAGAATTTATTTTAGACTCATTGGTTTCTTAACCAATCTCCATTGAAAAATAGCATGCTTTTAAAATCCTAGATTTCTGCTGCTGTAAGCTGACATGTGCCACTGCAGTCAATGAGCCGTAAAAGTGGAGCTTTTATATTATCGAGTTCGCAAAAACCTGTTTCAGTAAGTTAAAAAATGTCTAGAAAGCACCTCTTTTCTTTAGCCATAGGCGGTGCTGGGCCACAGCATGCAGCCTGAATGTCTTTGCTGCACTTTTGACTGACTGATTCTCCAAGTATCTGTAACTCTACTGAAGCCACTGAACACAATTGTTTCATAAGCACTGTTTAATATTACTTTGCAAAATCAGTCAATGGTCTTTAGATTTGGTGACAGCCAATTCTACTAGCAAAAATGTCGTATTTTAATTTGCATAAAAACATTCACTTACATTTTGTATCTGATGCTGATAGGACGCTGTCGTCCTGAAAGAAATCACTTCCATCAGTACAGTTTGTTTTCTATTTTAAGGGTGACAGGTTCAGGCTTTTCTTTTCTTTATTCTGTAGCATGATACTGTGAGCGCATTGCAAATTTTAACCAGAACCCCCTCATTACCTTAACCACAATGTTCATGTTTGCTGTTGATGCTTGTGACAGTTATTTACATTAAATAGGAATCATGTTTTCTGGATTACACGGGTGCCAGATAAGAAATCGCACATGCAGTTGGCTTGTGAGAAGAACATCAGCTTTGAGTTGTGAGGTGAATCAATTCATTGGCAACAAGTCGTCCTTTTTACACGAAGTTTCAGTGTGTTGGTTAGTGTTCTCTTAAAGTGGTGGCAGCTAAACTTTGAATATTTGAATGAGACCAGATATTTTCCTCTTGTTTCCAGTGTATATGCTATTCAGTACTGTGGAAAAGTCTTGAACCCCCCTCTCATTTCTTTATATTTTTCTAGGAAAATGGGAAAGATGTGCTGCAATGTATTGAAACGTGCATATATCCATGGAAATGCTGTATATAAAGCAATTCTAAAAAACTTTAAAGTGAATATTTTGGTATCTTATTCTTCAACATCTTTTTTCTGTAGTCTTCAACAATAGTTCTCCAGGCTTCTGGAAGACACTTGAAGCTCTTCTTTGGATGCTGGCCTTTTGTTTGCCTTTTGTTAATAACACTGAGTTCAAGGGAGGTCAAAGACTGATGGTGTTCAATGGTATGTTTTCCTGCCAAGTTATAGGTGCATGTTTGGGATGCTGAATGAACCTGCATGTTGGATCAAGATCTCGTTACTTTTATGTGTTCACAGGTCCACCAAATTTAACAAGACCATCAACACCACTGGCTGAAACACAGCTCTAAATGATTACAGAGCCCACATCGTGTTTTACACATTGTTGTTCTGTAAACACTCATTTTTTGTACCTGACCTCCTCCATCACTCCACAAGCTCTGCTGCTACTGATTTTCAGAGCTGCTATTGTGTAATTTGGGATACCTAAGCCATTCCTCATAGTTTCTCTTCTTGAAGAATGGCTTTTTCAAAACTGCCCTTCGACTAAGACCATTTATGATGAGGACTCACAACAGCAGATAAATCAACTGAAGGGGCAGATGCATCTCTCAGATCCTGTGCCAGATCTTTGATGGATTTTTTCTTAAGAACATGACTTTCAGATGCTGGTCAATCAGTAGATAGTATTTTAGGCTTGCCATAAAAACACGATTTTATGCCTGTCAACTAAAGAAATGGGAACATTTTAACGTGGAAATTGTAAAAAATTGCCTAAAGTTACAATTTAAAATTGGTTCTTTGCCAACTTTTTTGTTATGCATAGACACAGAAGTGGTTCATCCCCTGAGTTAGGTCCTTTTTATGCTTGAATTATTCATAGGCCAGTGCTAAGATGCTTAACAAAAACATTTCTCTGAAAATTGTCGGGTACAAGGACTGGACTGAAATGAGTAAAAAATGTATTCAGTGCCCAAAGAAAACCTTTGAAAGACCTTTAGAAACGCTTGGAGAACTATTTCTCACAAAACTAAAAAAACAAAACAAAACAGAGAAAGCCTGGCTTCTTCCAAAGAAACTATAAAGAGATCAGTGGTAACTTAAGACTTGCACAGCACTGTACTTAACCATTGCTAACCTCCTCTTGGCTTTTGTTCAAGAGAGCAAGTGTGGCAGTACTGTCAAATTTGAACAATCTTTTTAAAATACAGATTCAGGCAATCAAAATTAATTTCTGGTACCTTTAAGATAAAAAAATAAAGTCTCAAGAAAACAAACAAACAAACACTATTAAAAAAAAAAATCACTTTCGACACAAACAAATAATCTTGATAGCTAGCTGTACCGAGGGGAAAGCTTACATTCTCAAAGACTAGGCCACAGAATATTTTCAGAGAAATCAGTCTGAGAGCTCACTTGAAGAATACAAGCAGAGCGCACTGTTTGTAGTACAGAGTGTGTGGTGCCTAGTTGGTGAAGTTTGGAAGAGGCACTTCACAGAGGCAGAACACAAGTAGGAGCTTCACTTCCAGCTGTCAGAGCTAACGCTGCTGCAGCTGATGCTGTGTTTTGGGACTAGGCCTGCACCTCCTCAGAAGCAAAGAGTGTGACAGCTGTAGAATCCCCAAGCCAGGTACAGCAAAAAATTTCTGATCAACATGTTCACACAGACACTCACAGACAAACATGCAGGTGATGTTCCCCTCTTGCCCATTAATATTACATGTGGCAGGCTGTGGCATAATGTACACTCGCTTATCATTGATTTGCTCTCTCTCTCTCTTCCCATCTCCCAACCCCACACCTCCCCTGCTGGGCTTTGAGATGTTAACCTGTAAATAATAAAACTTTTGGGCTCCTGGTGACATTTGCTGCTTGTGAAGGAGGGGAAAGCGGAGAAGACCGGAGGGGGAAAGCTTGATGAAATTGAACCCTTTTCCATGTCATGAATATTTTCCACATCACCAAGAGGATGCAGGGGGTTATCGCAGCTGTTTGCATCCCCGGTGTCAGTGTAATTCAGTCTCCACTAGAAGGAAGCTCATGTCAGATCAGTATTTAAAGCGATCTGCAGGACATAATAATGGACAGAGGCGAGGCGTCAATATGGGAGGGCTGAGGTGCATGCACACATTCAATCTGCTAAGTAGGTGAGCTGCAGTTAGAGAATTACTGACAGACAGTTATTGTATTGCTGCAGAAAAAAAGAAGCTCTGGATGAGAGACTGACCTACATAATGAGGAGCAGAGCTTGGGTGATGAGGCTTTTATGGAGTGACAGCTGTTCTACCTGCCATTGTCACCTTGACAGAGCAAAGGGACTCGTCAATAAACCCCAAACTAATGAGTGTCATTGTAGTTTATAGCATTATAGAACGGGGACAACGTTATCCCACCTGTCTGCCATATTAAGCACACCGCAAACCACCTCCACAACCAATTTATGACAAAGATTTTTTAGCTTATCCAGCAGTATTGCGGGTCTCATTTTCCTGAGCTACTGCTGGTCCCAGTGGACTTGAGTGGAAGTGTCATTCACTGAAAAACTTTACTGGGGGAGAGAGGAAGACTACTCCCTCATTTTCAGCAAGTGTGCCAATGCCCAGGTGCTCTTTTCAGGTGCTACAGTATGCCGTTTGTCTGGCTGAGAGAGACAGGTCTGTGTCTGGCTTTCCTATCATCTCTGGCTGCTCTTTGCTTCAGTGTCAGCAGACTGAGGCTTCCTTCCTGTCAGTCTGCCGGAGCTGATGATGAATTATAAAAGGGCTTGGTCTCCCAGAGAATACAGATGTTTCCACACTCTCTCTCTCACACACACACACATCCACGCTTTCGTACTGGATGGATCTACCCAGTGAAAAACCTTATGCTTGCGATACAGTCGATGGAAAATGAGGACTTATTATGCAAGCTCAATGAGAAAACTGGGGCTAATTAACTTGAATGGAAACACGTTTGGCTTCTCGAGCTTTCCATCTTAGAGAGGGCCTTGTTTGCAACATTTCTTTGACTGCTGATCTCCTCATGCATATTTTTTTAATGAAAATTGGAATGCTCTTAATGACTATAGGACAATTATAGAAGTCATAATAATCCAGATGAAACTCTTTCAGAGTTGAATTTGCCAGTTATACTGCCTTGTTTTGGTGAACTCGAGGCGCACAGGAGAGAGTCGACACTTGACAGCTCAGTTTCGAGTGCTGGACTCAGCGGTCAGCGCGAGGCAGTTCAAACTAGGTGCCATTCATACAGACAAATGTGCAAACAGAGCGACCACTGCCTGATTAGTATGCTCTCTCTTTCTGAAGTAAGAGCAACCAGAGCGTTGTTTTAATTGAGACACTGAGGAAGAGAGGCAATGCACTAATAAACAGGTAATTATGCAACTCCCAGCTCCGCCAAAGCAGATTGTGAATCCATTAAAGCCTCTTCGCAAAAATAATAATAAAAAACCCCTGCCTTTATCTTTTTTTTTCCTCTCTTCCACTGTTTTTTTTTTCTTAAGTGGTATGTAAAATCCCCATGCATGCTGCCCTGTTGTGTGGGAGTGAGGCTCGCGATGCAAAATTCATAACAATTAACCATCAATCAGACTTAACCTCTGGGGTCACGGTAAGTGCTCCTCACTCTGCGAATCTGCCGGCCAGATTAACACAGTGACAAAATGCGCCTGTACATGTCAGCTAATCCATTTATTTATTCAGCCTACTCCCAGACTGCCTGATTAATGGCTCCCACACCACCGACGGGATGGAAACAGACAGCGAGAAAGCGTGCCGCTACGCTTGCTCAGAGGCGGTAGGTACGTGCGTTTGCGTGTGCACACCGAGAGGCACCAGACTCCCCGAGCACACACCTGACTGAGCATCAAAGAGTAGTTTGCAAGAGCGTATGTAAACAACGACGGGGATGTTCAGATAGATATTCGTAAACACCTGCACACATCCATCTGCCCAAACAAACAGACACCGTTAAATTCTCACCGCCCACACACACCAATCTAGTCTTGCAATTTTTAGAAAGTTTTTTATTCTTACCCTGAGTGGCGATGTAGTGATTTGGCCTGTGGTAGCCCTGCAAACAGAGAAAAAAAAGGAGAGAATATAAGAATCACTTTATGTTCCATCTACTTCTGAAAGACCAGCGCAGAGAGGCTAAAAAAAAAAAGACACTGCTCTTGACATTTAGTTGGTTTTTTTGACCTTTGCATGCAAACTCAGTCTGTTCCTACAATGCGAACCATCACATTCATCACTGAACAGATTTGACCTGTATAGAAATCCCAGTTAACGCATTGTTTTTGTTTGTTTCAGATGCCCTGCGTTTATGCAGCCAAGATGAACTCTCGCTTCTACGCCGCTCCGCCGCAAGAGGAATTATTTGAGAGATTTGCGTGCTTGCTTTCAAGAAATACTCTGCATTGTAGTTCTGCCAGCTGTTTGCCACTGCACACCCTTTCAGCTCTTTGTTTCAACATCCAACTGCAAGATGCACGACTGAAAGCTCATGATGGATGCTGCTAGATACAAGATGCAAAAAACACTCTCCATCATACACTCTATATACGGCACACCTCTGGAGTAAGCAGCCAAAGTGTTGATAATCCCCAAGATACAACTAACAGCACTGATCTTCACAATAGGCCCCTAGTCTCACGGATTACTCTAATCCCTTCAAGTTTTATTTGTCCAATTCCTTGTCTTCTCTCCAGAGATATGAGGCAGGAAACAAAACATTAGGACTTAAAGGCTCTTCCCCGCCCCAGCCTCCCCTTGATTGTCTACCCCCCCCCCACCACCACCACCACTTCCCATCCACCCCTGCTGCTCTGCTTATCTCACTCATATTCAATTTAACTTGGACTGTGATTAACGCTCCTCCAATGAAGGGAGAAAAGACACAAAGGATATTTTCCTCACTCACTCATCCACAGGGCTCCTCCAGCTATTCAGCTGTCCTCCATTTTTAATGACTTCTTTATCTCTGGACTGAGGAGGAGATTTGTTTGTGCTTTCATGTATGCTCTGTCAAGTAAAGTGGAGGCCCAATGCTCTGTCGGATTAGCGAGGGAGAGACGGAAAGAAAGGAAGGGCCCTGACAGTGAGTGTCAGGTGAGTAACGCTTACTATAAATGGGCTCGTGGCTTTCTGTAAGCATGTTATAGCAGGCACGCAAGAGCAAATCTTTAACACGAGAAGGTAAAGATGTAGAAATGTCAATATTGCTCTTATTAACTGGAAAAAGTACTTTTATTTTCCAGGGCTGCATAAGTTAGGAGCAGGAATTAAATGTGCCGCCTGTGTTTTGCTGCATTGCTGATTACAGTGATCATTAATTCTTTCCAGTAAGAAAAGCTGGCGAATGGAATATCTAAAATATGCAGCATGAAGTGCTTTTGCCTGTGGGCATGAACTGGTATTTTCAATTTGAATATCATTAGATAGCCTACTTTTGCAAATCTGGAATACCTATCCCTATTACCTGGAAATTTTTGCTTTGCCAAATACATTTAGGAGAAAACAGAGTAAGTGATATTTTCACATTTTTCCCCCTAGCACCCCCCCTCCCTCAATCTAGAATATGTAACATCCTTATCCTACAAATTCTACAAATAAGTCATATTGCTAAAGGGGAAAAAAAGCAAAGAAAATGCCCTGAGGCCCCTTATGCCAAGCAATCCCTAAGGCCTTTAAAATTGAATTATTATTATAATTATTAGGTTTTTATGATCATATTCTTAAATCTTTTTTGAAGACTCACACGAATACCTTCAAGTTAGAAAAAAAAAACGTTATAAATACACCCAGCACCCCAAATAAAACATCTTTTGACTTTTATTTCATGATTATGTGTTTTCCCTTTTCTCCAAATTTCCCTTCTTCCTTCTTTACTGGATCCTTTTACCTGAAGCTGAGTCTGTTACAGGAAAAGGGAAATGTTGCGTTGAACTGTTGAAATCTTGGTCCCAAACCTGTGGGAAGAAGTTTCACTTCTGAGCTGTTTAAAGTGGCCACAGATGTACAGATCTGTGTGCCAAAACATACAGAGTGAGCACCTCGCAGTAAAAAAAATTGTTTAACCAAATTACCATAAGCAGTCGTCCCCTCTGCTTATTTTTGCCCCCAAGCCCCTTGCAGGATTAAGCCAGCAAGGATGGGTGGTTGGATGTTTAAGACACAAGGTTAAAGTTTGCTTCTTTTCTCCCATGTGCTGTTAGCTTTAGGATACAAGACCACTCGATGAGGGTTAGAGCCTGTTGACTTGCTTAAATACTGTAAAAGCTAGCTCATCCCGTTTTATGGCTCAAGTCGTTATGGATTCAGAAAAGTTTGGAAAATCAAACTACTGTATGCTGATGGTGATAGTCTTGCAGACGGGGAGTAGGTACTGTTTCAGTAACGAGTCTGCAGCTTTGCTAAATATCATTTTGTGGTTACACTGATAAAATCGTAATGTGAATCAGATGATGTTTTCTGCCGAGGCAAATTAGCAGTCAGTGAACATGAACACATTTTAGGAGAGAGGAGCTTTGTGAACAACTGAGTGATTTCTGCACAAGCCTGCAAATTCACCGAACCACTGCATCACCCCAATATCCAGTTAAGAGACCCAGCAAAAACCCATATGTACACACATGACTCTACAGCAAACAGGCTATTACACTACGTTTCCTCTGCCTTCCAAAGGTTTATGAAAATACTCAATCAGCTGGAGAGAAAGGAAACATACCAGAATGGCTCGGAATAATCGGCAGTGTTATAGAGTACAATAACAAACACTGTGGGAAATGTTCTACACATAAGAGTTTATTAGGCAGGACAAGCTTTTAGATGGGTTAAAAAGCTTTCTGAAGAGCAAAAACATCATTACCCATCTGCCTGCATTTCTACTAAGTACTTTTCCAATGAAGCTGGCAGAGCGATGGAAATCCGTTTCAATCAGGGCTCTCTTTAATATGCGTATATTCTTATCTTATAATGGGACCCTCTCTATTGCGAGCGTCTTCTCCGCAGCGCCACTTTTTGCAGCATAATGGGCCATAAACTGAATGGTGGGAAAGGTAAATAATTTAAGCCCCCTGCATTTGCTGTGGCACACCTTGCATTATGAATTTATGTTTGAAGGCGTAACAAGAGATTACAAATTACCACATTAGAGGGGTGGGGGAAGAGAAGATGGGAGACCGAGGGAGGGTTCTCTCCTGAGCGAAAAACCACTTAGGGAGTCAGGTACATCACCAGCCCATTACACATGGAGTGGAAGCATCTGCCTAAGGAGACCAGTGAGCTGCAGTGATTGGTCACATCCTGCTACTAACACTGCTATTAAGAGCAAATCAGGTCAGATCAGGAGCTTCTATACTGTGTGAGCTAAGTGAGTTAGGACTGTTTAAAACCTGAGCCATGTCTGACGCCACTTTTTAATAACTTTTACTTACTGTAACAGCATGCCAAGTCATTCCAGTGCATGTAGAAGCTGTTTTGCAAGGACTTCCCTGAGGTAAGAAGTGTAACCGAACCTCTGCAGATACTGCTGTGTCTACTTTAATTTAGGGCGTCCTTGAGAGTTTTTCAGCATCTAAGAGTAACGAAATCAGCAGCTGCCTTATGCAGATATCAAGCAGAGAGATCAAATACAATCTGTGAAGATTTTCCTCGCTAGAATAACAACCACGGTAGTCGTTGCAAAAGTTTAACTAATTTTAAATTTCCTAACCACCAGGTCCTAAAATTATGTTAACGACTGTTCTCTGGAATAAGTAAATATAACACTACAGGGACTTTCCTGTCTTGCTACAAATGTCTTATGAAGTAGACAAGCGTGGATAGGTAGACATATAAATCATCAAACTTTAATATCAGAAACGACATTTCAGTAAGGCTCACTAGACTCAAAAGACGAATGTTATTTGAATTATATTTTACATTATAGCTCTCATTTGGGACCTACTGCACTTTCAGCCGGATGCAAAGAGAACAGCAGCAAAATCCCTCTTTTCAGAAGAGTGCAGGCATAATATTAACTCAGATCTAGGGTGCAGGCAGGTTGCAAAGTAGCTTGTAGATATGAAACAGTTGCAGGCAGGCTAAGGCCCCATTCGCACTAGAGGAAAAAACAGGGTGGCAAACTCCATGCACAAGAAAACTTGGTGATTGGTAAAGGTTTTTTTTTTTTTCTTCTTTCTTTTTTGCTGTCTGGGACTGATTGCAAATAGTTGAGGTAACTAATTTCCATCGCAAGGCACACAGCTGCACATGATTGCAATAATTTTGGTCAAACCATGGTTTTCAATCACCATTTTCCCTTGTGTGACTGTAGGTGAAAGCAACGTAACTAGTGCAGCCTAGAGACGATCTACCACATATAGAGAGGGTCATCAGCTGATCTGTTGCAGCTAATGCTATGCTGGAACCTCTCAGTTTAGTTTACAGAGGGTGTTATCAACAAGTCGAGACCAAGCCTACACCCAGCATCAACCAGACCCAGGCAGATATGCAAGTCACTGCATCAAACCCACCTCATAGCAGATAAATGGTTGTGAGTGGACCTACAAAGGCAAGGCCAGGCAAAAAATATGTTTCTGTGGGAACCAGGCCAGGCACATTCTGCCACAGCAAATAAATAATGAGCTATCAGATCCGCCTGGTTTGTGGGCTGTGCGGGTCAGAAAAACTCACACGAATTATTTATTGTAGTAAATTGAGTTACATACAGCAACCCGTTTGATTGTTAATCTTGAACATTGTTTCCAGTGTTACAAAAGCAACAGAACAGTTTTCGAAGCTTTGCTAACAACTTTAACTTTTTTTGTCTGTATATGTGCTTTGTTTCTATTTGAAATTCTGTGTATTATTTCAGCTTTATTCACTATAACTTTACTAAGTAATCATCTGTGAAACCTCACTCCCTCTCTCTTTTTTTTGGTTCTCAACTATAATGTTGTTCAAAGCAAAGTCCAAAACTATAACCTCAGTTTCCCCTCTGTGCGGGTTTGCCTTTTCTCTCTCTCCCAGTGCTGTCAGCCTCTGATCTTCATTTCTCTTAATATATCCAATGAACAGAGTGATACAGCAGCCCTCTAAAGTCAAATAAAGGCAGTGTGTTTGTGTGTGTGCTTGTAGCTGTGATGGACAGGCGGCTGGGCTGCACTGTCCCTCAGGCCCCCTGTGACGGCGGCACCAGCGCGCCCTCTCCCCCCCCAAGAGGAAGCGGACTGACCTTTGCGTTGGTGGCGCTGGCTGGTGTGTGTACTTACATCAACGTAATTTGCATTAATGTAATCGGAGCTCTGTTCCCCCTCCAGGGCCTGCAGCCTGACACGGGAGTGATCATCTGGAAGAGAGGCAGAGAGGAAGAAACCAGTGTTGAATTAATCATATTAACGAGGGCATCGGGAGAAGAAAAGGGGGAGAGGGACAGAGAGACAGACAGTAAAAAGGAATAGAGAGAAATTATAAGAGGAGGAGAGGGGGTGATAGAGCAATAAAAGCATGGTTAGACTGGCATCATACAGAGGCAAAAATGAAATTGGTGCCGTAAAAATGCAACATGTCTCATAGACAGCGTTTACGTGACAGTCTTCATTAAAACCGCCACCACCCTATCATCAGGTAAAAATCACAAAATCATAGTCTAAACCATTTTTTCTTAAGTCACTGACCTTAAAACTTGCTACTTTAGTAAAATTTAGTAGCAACAAAATAATACACGTGCAGCATAATAATCTTTTTAAATGTGGGGAACAATTGATGGCAAGAGAACCACAGAGCCTTAACTTTTGATTTCAAATGACATTTTCGTAACTGTGGATATCTGACGTCATTTTTGTTCCAAAGTTGTGCAATGCCCCTTTAACTGATGTGAGTCAGAAGAAGTAGATCTTCAAAGTTTTTCCATGGCATCAGTTATTAAAGAGGGTTAAACTGAACTCTTATAGCGATTAATTGCAAAATCAACATTTCTTTTTCCAAACACGGTATAAGCTTTGTGTGCCATATCCTGCATAGGCTTATATCTCATAACAGTAAAGACGGTAAAGGAAGATGAATATAAAAGTAGATTGGAAAGGTCAAGGCTGCTCTCGTTGGCTGATAATAAAACTCGGTTTGAGCAGCTTATAGTCATCCAGTCACAAGCCTGGCCAATAAATCAGGCAGAAGAATGAGAACAAAAATTCATGAGCGTTGAGGAGGTGCTTTGTACACACATGCAATAATATTCCCATATCGGTTCTTCATGCGGTTCTCATCCTTCTTGGCAGAATCCCATGGCGCAGACTGTCCTTCAAAAAAGCTCTGAAAGGAGAGAAAACAGGACAGAGAGGGGGGGATGAAACATTGTGTCATGTGTGAACACTCCAAATGATAACCAGGCTAAAGAATACATTCTTTCTCTTTCAGCTCTACAAAACCGGAGGAAGTGAGCGCTGGCAACAGACACAGAAAGAGAGATTCCCAGTGTTATTAGGCAGGAAACACAGGGAGGATGGTGGATCCCGGGGAGTTGTGTCAAACAGCGAGTGCCATTAGGGCAGATGCAGCGGGTGTCACACTCAAACCTCTCCCCATGTGCCGCTCTGCTGGGCGGAGCAACCGCGGCGGCTGTCTGTC
The DNA here is from genome assembly GCF_057382275.1 of Copadichromis virginalis. Classification (NCBI taxonomy): domain Eukaryota; kingdom Metazoa; phylum Chordata; class Actinopteri; order Cichliformes; family Cichlidae; genus Copadichromis; species Copadichromis virginalis. The sequence goes on from NC_140635.1 coordinate 12,205,504, forward strand.
TCCCTCATCTGAAGGACTCAATCAGCTCGTCGCGGGGAAAAATAAAGCCAGCTCATCGTCTACACATCAAAACTGCTCCGCTCAGATTACCCTCATGAAATATTTATCATCTCTCACTGGGGAGATTTCCATTCTGATGTCACACCAGGCACAATTAAGCCAAATTATGAAAATACATCTACACTGCCAGTCCACCGCTGTTCAGCAAGGGCGGGCGGGGCCGGCTCAGAGCGGACTAGCCTGCAGAAAATCATGGTTTTCTGTCTTTTTGAAAGTAAGCTAATGCACATTTGAAAAGTCAGGTAATACATTACGGGGCAGACCATCTGCAAATAAAGATTCAGGAACGTTTAACGGAGGTTAAAGAGACTGTTTGAGAGTTCCTTTTAGTGAGGAGTAGGAGGCATCGTCTTCAATCATCACTGCTCTAAGACTTGATGGCTCGATTCATCTCAGTGCTGTGGCAGGCAGCAGGCAGTTTGTCTAGCATATAAAGGCCTTTCAGAGACCACACAAGGACATATTCCTGTATGAAGTCCTAAGGATTAGTGATTTCACTGAGAAACAGCTTTAATATGCTAAAAATATGTTCCATCCTTCCACTGAAGATGGAAGCATGTCCCCAAGATGGATTATAAAGGCCTCCTCCAGTGGCAGTATTTCTTGAGGAAACGCACAGGCCAATGTCGTGCTGTCGGTGTGAAGGATACAAGTCTAATATCAAGCCTGTAAGGACAAATCATCCTCAAGCACAAAGGCGTTACCTGGCAACTTTAAAATAGCTCTCTCTTAATCTGAGTGACCCCGCTACAGTCATATTCCTCCAGCCATTATGATCATGAATTCTCATGGGGGTAAAATAATGAATGTCCCAAGAGGTAGAGATTACACGAAGGCTTTCAATTTAAAGGTTAAATGCACATAGAGGGAATAAATGGCTATTCGCCCGACGCGTATCGAAAAACAACTGAAGGCTCCACCTGTAAAAAGTATTTAGTAGCAAAAGGTATGTGATGAATTGTACTTTACTGCAGCTTGTCTGCAGGTAGTTTTTCACCTTCCTCAATTATTCCCACTGGCAGAAATCCAACTTAGTATGTTTTTAATTACAGGCTACCTGCTGCACTCCAGTCCCTGCACAGTTATTCTGCTATGCTGTTTCTTTGTCTGGAACTACTTAACCGTATGTGAAAAGCAGAGTAATTTCTGTGGATAGGGATAAAACATTTGACACAAAGTACACACCATGGTGAAGTAAAAAACAAAAAAACAAACAAATCAGAAACAAAAAAACCCAAAAGAAAACATGGATGGTCGAACAGAAGCAGGAACGTTTAGTGAGTTGCTTCTGTATTAATTAATCTTTTACTATGTGAGGAGAGGAGGCTCATTCAGACTGACTAGTGTTCATTTGTGGTTGGAGCTTAAAGAATTTCAGGATTCTCACAGTAGGCTAGATACAACACATTTCTGTCGACATGAAACAGGCCGAACACAAGTGAAACAGTGATGACATGGCAGCATTAATGACGCTGAAACTTGTTTCTGCTTCCTGTTTGCACGGTGAAAATGTGCACCCAGGTGCAGGAGGCTGGACATGCAAAATGCTTTGTTAGGTCTGTAACACACACGGCCTTATAAAGCTTTTGCAAAGTATACAACATGGCTTTTGCAAAGTTTAAAGTGTTTATCGTGTCCCTTCTAATGGTAACATTCAATTTCCAGTCAATAAATCCACAAGGTAGCCCGAGCTTAGAATTAAATTTGGTACTTTGTTGGACTGGGTATATCATTGATCAGTCCACTTTAATTATACATTGGTATTCCATTTATCTTTCAAACTATTGCACTTTTACTATAAAAATTATGCTCTTAATAACTGATAGGGTATTAAGTATGCTTTTGAAAAGCTTTATAAACATCAGAATCAAGCTGCGGAGGATTTGTGGTGCTAACAATGTCTGACTACGGGAAGAAAAAGCATTTCACAGTGACGCTAAAGAAAAAAGTAAACAGAAAAATGTCACTGCTCTACATATTTCACCAACTGAACACTGTCAGATAATTTGATAATGCTGCATAACATCTGTTGGTAAATGCCCTTTTCAAACTAAATCCAAAAAAAAAAAAAGGTGATATTTTAATCCCACAGGGTCTTAAAAATAGCCAGCAACCATTACTGATCCTGTCAGGTTTGTGATATAAATCTACAAGTCTAAAATAAATAAATAAACTCACAAAAAAAGTATTTTTCTTACCTCATTTATCTGATCCAAAGTTAACGTACAGAATAACAAGAAGCATGGGTCAGAGAGAGATATAGTACAGTGTAAGTCAACAGGTTTAGAGGTGCACTAAGCTCCAATCTCATCATGAAAAATAAACGGTTATTTTAAAAAAATAAATAAAAGGGCATTAACCTTAAGACAGATTGAGATAGAGATATATATATTTATAAGACAGCAGTGGAACAAAACATACAAATGAATCGCTCTAGCCATGTGAGAATGAGCTCCCTTGCACACTTTAAGCACCCCACAGGACTTTTTGCAACAGCCTGTGGACAATAAGGTGACAGCAGGGTAAGCAGCCAGTTGTTCCATATTACGTCTCTGTTGATCGACTGCTATTAATCCATGCAATGTTGGCCACGTGGACCCCAAACTCCCTTTATCCATAACGGATTAGACCCAGAAGGCAGCCCAAAGCACTCCAAACCCCTCAATGATCGGATGCTGAAGGTAGCAATGGGAGACGACGTTATTTCATTCCACAATCATGAATGGGATGTGGGGAGTTAATTACCAATAAATCTGACACGTAGCTGATGGAGAGAAGGTGGGAGATAAAGAGAAGAGGAAGGAAAGCAAGGAAGAAACACAGGAGGTATAGATAAGAAAGTAAGAGAAAGAAGTAAGCTGAGAACGTTAACAAATGTGAGGGTCGTTAAGAGAGAAATGTGACAAGAGGCCGAACTGATACGGATAATATATTGAAACTGAAGGATTTAGCTCGAAGCCAGTCTGTTACAACATGGCGTCGGGGCGAGTTGAGGATGACTGGTGTGGTGCTGAGGGACAGCAAGGAGGGCTGGAGTGCCGCCAAACCCTGCCAGACTCTAATGCGAGGAAATGAGAGTGATGCCCTTATGGGGCGAAAATCTTTTGTTTGGTGTCAGTAAGAAGCGCAGTGACAGATTACTGATGCTGTTGCGCGACAAGCAGTAGGCTACCAGTACTATGCAACAGCATAATCCGACCCGTTTCAGGTGAAGGAGGGGACGCGGTCTAACACAGGCAGTTTGTGCATTTCGCATTGGTCTACAGCTGAGTCTCCAAGGAGAATTGGGACACAGCTTTTGACCAAACCCCCCCCCCAAAAAAAACAAAAAAAAAAACCCCACCACACTCATGCACACAAAATGCACAATCGCTGCAAACAACAAGGAACAGATGAACAACAAAACGAATCACACCGTAAACACACTGAGACAGGGTACATTAACAATTTATCATAAAAGTGCATCTGGGGAGAAACAAAACAGTTCTGCTGTGCGGTGCAAAACAGAGAGAGAGGCAGGCAGAAAAAAAGAGGGGAGAGAGAGAGACAGCGAAAGAGACATGGGGCTGTGCACCATAACACAGATGAGGCCTCGTATTAGACTGATAAAAATTTCCATTCAAGAACCTCAGTGGAGATGTTACAAGTCTATCACCAGGCTTTATTTGGGTTTGCAACCTTAATGGTGGGAGGTGACAGCTGGGCTGCTTCCTACCTCGTACTCCTCCTTAAAGCCGTAGCCCTCTGCGCACTTCATCTGAGTGATGTGCTGGAGGAGGTCCGCCACGCGGATCGCCGGGTGCAGCTGACCCGTCTGATACGGCACGTCGACGGGCTCCCGTTTCCTCAAGGAGTGAGTGTGCGACTGGACCAAGCTGCTTGTGTCGCTGCCCATGTTCTGACTCTCATCTGTGGGACACAAAGAGACAGAGAGGCCGGAGCGGGTCAGCAAGAGGAAATAGGAGCTAAAGTCACATCACAGGTCATCAATTTATCGCTGTAAGATACATACGGGTGACATAATGCTCGAAGCAGTAAATGAAAGTGGTTTCCTTTGAAGTTGTTTTACATATAAAGTTGATTTATCTAGCTTTAATGTTAGGTGTTCATATCTGACTTACAACTGTTCTCCTTAACAGATGGCACATTAGCTCATTTACTGGTTAGCATTATGTCACCACCCTCCAGATTGACCAACAACTCGACTAGTAATCTGTTTGTTATGGATGGTCACAACAACACAACATCATTGAGTAATAGAATGAGTCATGTGGTGGGAAGGTTTAGGTCCATCTGTCTCAGTGTGGCTGGAAAATACTGCACTGTACAGGAGTCCATCGGCATTTAAAAACAAGATCCTCTAAGTGAAACCCTTATGCTACAAGCTTTTAACATTGTTACCAGCAGTGGCTCTCAACTGTGAGAAACATTATACATTAATCATAAAAATCCCCATCAATGTGTTGTAAAAACAACAACTTTTCCTTTTTTTTTTCTTTTTTTTTTTTTAACTGGCAGTACAACATGCTGGTTTGGGCTGAAGCTCATATTGAGAGTCAGACTCCATTTCCAGCTCTTTCATACTGTAATCCAGTCAGTGGCAGACATAAGGCACAGATGCTGTGGGGAGCCAGCGGATGATGGAGGGTGTCCAAAAACATGGAGGAGGAGGATGTGAGGGGGTGCGGTGGGCCACAGTGAGCATGTTGCAGCAGGCACCTTCAGAAGCATCACACAGACACAGCGTGGATTCAACCCCTGCCACCCATACTTCCCCGAAAAATGAACAAAATAAGATAAAATAAAAACCAAACCTCAAATAAATAGAAAAACAAAAACAAAAAACACACAGAACCCAAGAGGGAAGCGGAGATGGGAGGAGAATGCATGTGGTGATGCTGCCATGGGGCACTGTGTTTGCTTTGACCATGCTAAGCTAATGGTGGCTTGGTGGCACGGTACGGAAGGGTGGGTGAGATGCTAACATGTCCACTTGTCATGCAATAAATGTCGTAATGCCCGTGTCAGAAGCAGCCTCTCACTGTCGGCATGCTGTCTGAGTAAACACCGTCTCCTTCCCCCAACCCAGGGCCCACTTGGGAAAACTTACCATTAATGGGCACTTTTTAGATAGCAGATACATAAGAGGTTACGTATGTAAAGAGAAAGAGAGGAGAAGAAACAGGAGAGAGGGGATAAGCAACAATCCAGCATGAGAACCTGTTACAGTAGTGTTTGAGCTACTCTACAGGGCAAGATCACATGCCTTCTCAGTTCAAACTGCCTTGGTATAAAAGCCTAGTCAAGGGGGATGTTGAGTGGATGGATGGGGCAATTTCAACAGTGCAAGACAAAAAAAAAACAAAAAAACAAAATAAAAAAAATAGAAAAAATAAAAACAAAACAAGGAAGTCATGGATTCAAAAGGGAAAAAAAAATAATGATAGTCTTTGGGGAAAAAAAAGAAGCTGCAATTGTTTCAGATCGCCGACTTGCATACGCTAATGAAGCTAATTATTTTTTTAAACGTTCTGACATTTTGAATTCCTCTCTCTAATTGCTATAATTTTATTTCCATTTGTGCTCGGGGGGTAACACCTGTATTTGTGCCATTTTCATTCTCTTTTTTTTTTTTTAAAACTAGTGCGCGATGAAATCAGAAATGCAACCGATACTCTGTGATCTAATCAGTTTTGATCATTAACCTCGAATGATGAGACAATGCCGTGACTGAATGTGTCACAAACCGAAAGCATGTAACCTTTTCTGGCTGCTGTAATTTTATGTTAATCGTTTCACGCTTCATTAAATGCGGAACTAACATAAGCAGCTGTCACAAGAGCGGTGATGAAAGACACTGCTTTAAGTTGCACTAATGTGAAAAGGAAAAAAAACAACAAAAATGCAGCAGTGGTGCTTGTGGTGAAGCTGGAGTAGAGCTGCTTATTGCATCTTTCTTTTTGTCCTTGAGTATTAAATTATTACACTCCTAGTGCCCCACTTAGTAGCTACTTTGCGGGCTTCGCTGGTAGAAAATGCATCTGCTCGTGTAAGATGCCGCACTTTGGGCTGTTGTGCATCTTCAACAAAGGCCAGTAATAATTAACAGGAGAACAAAATGCTTTTTTATAATTCTATTTTATCACTGAACAAGACGAATAAACACTGGAAAAAACAAAACAAAACAAAAACAAGTAGGTCAATAGCAGTTAGCCAAAGGCAGAGGGAGCGACATTAAAAAGAATAATAGAAAAGGTTGTCGTTTCAGAGGGGAGGGGAGGAAGGGAGTTTAATGCATAGTGAGGAGAGAGGGGAGGGGAGGGCAGCACAGCTAATGCTAGACTTTAAATGTTCAGACTCAACGCATCCTGCTTTTGGAAGTTCTGGCTAAAGGTGGAGAGGGTTGTGGGGGCTAAGTGAGAGCGTTTTTGGGCCTCCCTCTCACACAGTTTTTGCCTGTTGTGTCTCAGTGCAGCTGCTACGGCTCCAGCATGCTGTCGCCTCAGTTGCCGGGGCAAACTGCCCCCCGCCCCCGTTGCCCCTCTTAGACACTCCCCCACATCCAGTCCACATGTCTGTCCATGCATATGAGAGGTCAAACACGTATGTGACATCACACGCACGACACGCAATGCGGATGGGATGGAGTGAAACCAGCCTCAGCCCAGGAGAGCCCCCTCGTTGGACAGGAAGGGAGAGGAGGGGGGAAGAAGTTAGGGAAGGGTGGAGGAATAGGAGACGAGGAGGAGGAGGAGGAGACTGGGAAGCAGCAGGCAGGTATGGAAGTGAGGAAGCCATCTTTAGTAAAAGAGCCATCCAAAAGAAAAGAATGAAACAAAAAAATAATACATAAAATAAATAAAAAATTGTGCTTTTCTTTGGCCTCACAGTTAGGTGTTCAAACAGCATTCTTACAAATGTAATGCACGGTCATTTTCTTTAGCATAGAGATAAGAATAAATACTCAACAGCAATGGCAAAAGGAAAAATTGTGTCTCACCTAAGATAGCAGTTGGCACAAAGGGATCTGCTCAAACCCCCAAACAATCGCAGAAGTTGGAGGAGGAAAAAAAAGAGTTGCAGTAAATTAAAGATAACGCACAAAAATAACATGAACAGAAATTAATGGACAGCTTTTTGGTTTCTTGCCAAGCAGCATAACAAGAAACCGATCATATTTTAAATTCAAGCTAATTATACAGTAACTTTAGTTGATTATAAATCTAGCTGCCCTTTACCCCATTTAATCAATGGGCTGTGATCTGATTACATAAGACACTCAATTATGGATATTATTTGGGATAAACTGAAGTCATAATTAAACTGCTAAAATCCATCTTGGCAAAGTGATATAAAACATAACCAGAAATGTAGCAGAGTGTAAAGCCATCTAAAGTTAATCTAGCTGCTTTCTCATTTGTAAAATCGTTTTCTAATTTTTAAAGCAACTCTATTAGGTAAATTCATACCACACATTACAGAAATAGGCTGTAATTTACATAAAAAAAGAGCCCATAAAACTTCATCTCTTATTTATTTATTTATTGTGGCGTTTCTATTTTTTCCCCTTTTCATTTCATCATTTGTTAAAAGCACCGCTTAGGCTGTGCAGTAAGCAGTTCTGTGTTGACATACTGGATTATAACGAGGAAATAGAATATGTTTACCTGGGTAGTATGAGTTGGTGGGGATAGAAGTACTGAGAGTGTTGGCTTTTGGTAGTGTGAAGGACGACGGTGATGATCCAGCTACAGATGGGGGGGAAGAGAACAGAACAAAAGGCATTAATAGTCTAATCTAGAGTTATTAATCGTGGAAGCAACTCCCACTGCAGTAAAATTCCAGTGTAATAATGCACTTTACAAGTCTTGCTTTTGAAATTTGCATGTGCTATAAAGGATCACTTTGAGGTTTCTGACTTACCCTGTGGGAAAAGCTACTTTAAGTACACAAATAAAATTCCTTTCACATCTACTAAATTGTGATGGAAGCAGAAATCTAGGAGACCTTGACGAAATTAAATGGAAACTGCACTGGCGACACCAAAAGAAGTAGGTGAGAAAATATGTGGCTTTGTGTTTTGGGCTGAGCCGTGCAAAGCACACAAGTATGAGAAATAAACTGCAATTAACCTCGTGGAGTCCAGGTTGATTTGGTTGATTTTGTAGACTTTGCATGCAATCCTTCTCGTCATTTTTCTGGTTCTTTAAAACAGCCTAATGCATTATGCATGCTGCTGTGTTTTTACGGCATTCGCCAAGTTACAAGTTGCTACAAGTTGCTTCTTATTTTGTCAATTTCACAAAGCCAGAGGCCGCAAGGAACCTGCATTACATTCAAATAATAAAGCTTTCCTTTAAAAATCCTCATGTCTAAATTATGATCAATATTAGTAAACATAGATTATGAAATCTATTCTGTCTCATTTATATACGCAAAATTCATTTTGAAAAGTTTGCAAAGTAAAAATGAAAAAAAAAAAAAGAGTTTAAAAAAGCACGTTTAACTTGCACATTTTTTCCAAGTCTTCTAAAGTCCATGAATGCCTGCAAATCTCCAAAAGCATTAATAATTCAGTTTTTAAAGCTACTTTTAAAAAACAGTTAAAGATCAGTCAGTTGCTTTAAAGATATCATCATTAGGTAGCTTGACATTGAGATAGAGCAAAGGGGCCAGAGTAGAACAATAGTCACACAAACCATGGAGGAAGTGACATTTACTCCTAAGACTGTCATTTTCTCCTCATGCAACGTCAACAGAAATGCTACGCCGACGGGGTTTACGCAGGCAGTATGTTCAGGACTATAATCTGTCGGCGATGATGTTTTGAGCGAAAACGACACGACCGACAATAACGTAAGGTCACGGAGTGTGAGAGGGCTTTCAACTGACAGGCAAAGTGAGAAATAATGCATTTAAATCATTTGCGCTGGCAGACAGAGGGGCCAGATTTGAACATCGACACTAACAGACAGTTAATCAAGGTCAAAGCATCTTTGGGGCTCAGCCCCTGCAGGGGTGTGGAGACAGAAGCTGCTGTGCAGTTTTAATCTGATGGTTTTGACTGGGATTATACTAGGTCAAGCCCTGGGTGCAGACTTAGCAGAGCCGTCCATCAACAAAGTATTAGTTTTAACCTGGGACAGAGAGAACAGGTTATCACACCAGAGCCCATCTAGTACGTGCTATGTGTTTCTGTCATGAATTGGAAACAGCATGAGTTTGGGACCTCGCGACGGATTTTTTGGAGCTCTAATGTCTGCTGATAAGCTTTAAGGTCAGCGTTGGGATTTCAAGAAGTCTTGAATATTGATCTCAATACAAGGCTCGCTTCAGGCTATTAACATGCGTTTGGACGACCATTTCTGCAACTGAACTAGCGTGGGCATTAGTGACAGTTAGCTGAAGTGGTAAGTTTGCAGATTTCAGAGGAATTTTAATTAATTTAACAAAAATTAATTAGAGAAACTGAAGCAATTTAAAAGGAAATGTTTGAAAAGGGTGGATGAAACCCTCGAGGGGTTCTAAAGAAGGAAGTTTCCACTAGAGAGGAAAAAAACAATTTGATCAAAATCATATCAAAAGATGTTTATATCCAATTCTCTTCTGCTGAGTTGAAACAGCAGTTTCCCTGTAGAGGGACAACAGGCAGTTTCACAAGAGCCATAAAGTAATGTCATTTATGCTGACTACAAATATTGCGTATTAAAGCAAAAATAATCCCTAATGTTAAGATTGGTCATTAAAAATTTATTTTATACACTTTTTTTTTCTTATATTATTGAGAAAACGTTGCACCGCCTTGTCTCACCACTTAGTTCTGATACCAGCATTATTAAGGACAAATGCAAGGATGTCTTTTGCAACCTCAAAACTCCAATATTTACCGGAGACATGACTTCAGGTCTTTTTCTTGAAAATATTTCTAAATCAACAGTTCATTGGAAAGCAGACCAAGGAAAACATTTTCAGGTTTTCCCAGGTTGAATATTTCCTGTGCAGCCAAGTCTGATTTCTTTCCCACCTGACCAAACCTAATAAATTGCTTCCACCCTGCTCTGTGAGTGTAACCGCATAAAAAGGGAGGTATGCCGATGTGGGGCCGTCTTACCTCGGCCGTTAAGAGTGAGGGCGCACTCGCTGCGGCCGTTAAGAGTGAGGGCGCACTCGCTGCGGCCGTTAAGAGTGAGGGCGCACTCGCTGCGGCCGTTAAGAGTGAGGGCGCACTCGCTGCGGCCATTGAGCGTGAGCGCACACTCGCTGCGGCCATTGAGCGTGAGCGCACACTCGCTGCGGGTGTTCAGCGTATGGTTGTGTGTGTCCATGAAGGACAGTGCTTCGTCACAGTTGGTGCCCTGCTCTGTGTAGCTCTTGTCCATCGAGTTGACCATCACTGTCATCTCCTGGCGTGTGCTGCTCAGTGTCTCCTTGCGCTTCTTGGCCAGTTTCCTTCAAAGAGGAGACAAATAAAACTGATGAGGCAAAAACTGAAATGACACAGCTTACATTGATCTGATATGAAGCTAGTAGAGATGACTCATTCATATAATGAGATGGGTGAGCTAATGTGCCCTGAGCTGTGGTCACATTAGGTTTCATTAGGAACCAGATGTTTTCTCCCCAAGCAGTGAAATATGAATCCTGGAGAATGTGCAAAGGTGTGACTCTCTAACCCAAATACATCAGGCCCTGATGATTTAAAATTAGCTGGAGTATTTTGGGGTGAAAGAATTAGAGATGTGAACAGTGAACTGAAACAGTCAACCTGCTTTTATTGACCTACTTTGAGTTGATGCGCTAGAGCCTACGAGCAATCTGTCCCTGATCAAACACCATTAATGCACAGTGTACAAAACCTGTGTGCACAAATCCACATACTGTACATGGACATGCATTGGTTTTACCCAAAAAAAACAAACAAATCCAACCTCCACTCAAATACTAAAGACTTTTGCTGTTTTGACTGCAGTAAAAAAAATATCCTTGAACAGACAGCCGTATGACATACTTAGTGTTTTAGTGCAATTCTGTATCCGTTTATTAAATTTCATATGCAGTTTTACCATTTATTTGGATGCCTTTATGTACTAACATACCATTATAGTAGTGCAAATGTTAGCCATGTGCTCCAATCATTTTTTTTTTTATATGTTACACCCCCCATTCCACCCATGTATGAAAGGTTCTGGCTCCAACTGGAAAACATGGCACCCAAAAGAAAGCTATTCTTTAAGCCCCAATTTGGCTCAAATTCAAAGCAGCGTCAACCTAGCTTCATATGCTAAGCTGTCTCTTCATATCCAGTCTGTGATGTTGAAACACTTAATATATGGTGCTAAACATCATCATGCATGACTGTGATTATGAGCATGTTGTATTACTGATGTTAGCAGTTATGTCACCAGCTTCACTATGGCTCACATCTCACGGCTGGTAGTAGAGCTCGACCGATATAGGATTTTTAAGACCAACACTGATATTTAGTGATTTAAAAACATGATGTTTCGGCCAAAATTTCTTTTTATTCTGACAATGCAGTTTAAAACAAAACTGTTTTTATAGTTACTAGTCATAGATGACTTGTTTATGCTGGATCAGCTGGTTGTTGTGCTTGTTCCAAACAGGTGTTGCTAACATGAGAACTGCAAAACGCCCTCTTGGTGGAACGACTATACAACATCCCTCCAACATGTTTGAAGGGCGTTCTCATGTCTCTGGTTTTAAAATTTAGTTTATCCGATGCTAATAAATAAGTATACAGTTAACGAGTAGCTATTATCCACTGATATCAGTCAGGCTGTAGCTGCAAGCACAGCTGTAGAATTTTTTTCCTTTTTAAGAAGTGAAACTATTTATTTTGATGAGCTGTGAAAAGTAATTAAAACATGATGCGGTGTGATGAACCACTTGTGCTTACTTATTCCTCAACTCATTCTTATTTCCATTCTGGGTATTATAAATACAGAGGAATTAAATGACAATGTGTTTCTGGAATCAGTGAGTTGCACCTTCTATGTGCGTGAAACGATTTTATACAATTTAAATATATAGATATATAAAAAAGTTGGACTTTTAAAATCTGTTCCAAACAAAGAGTCAACTGCTCTCTGCAGCCGACCTTGACCTTTGACTTCCTTGATTAAAAAGGATATTCACATAAGCGAATCACATGATCACCCGGATGAGTTAACTTTCCTACAATTCCACAAAAGATGAACTACAAAGGAATGGCAAACAGCTAGAGTGGGAACATACTGCAGCAACAGCCATATCTGATGCCTGCCACTGCTCTGTAGCTGGAGGGGAGCAAGTAGTGTAAGAATTAACTATGGCAGCCCTCACACTGATCCTCGCACTTTGTTACTCTCTGCGTGACCCCTCTGCCTATTTGGATTGCAGTCTCTCTCACGGACAACTGCTGTCTAATGATGCACTCCTGCTGCTTTGTTTTCGCAAATCTCCTCTGTTTATTCAATTTTGTCGCTGTCTCATGCCATATGGCAACAGGCCCCCACTGCCTTCAAACAGTCATTTGCTCTGAAGCCCGCGACGTGAGGCTAATAGTGGATCCGTTCTTCAGAAAGCAAAGTGACAAATTAGTGACATTTGTGTCTGCTGGACCCACTTTTTGTCTTCAATCTGCAATTAGAGCTGGGAACAAAATACCAGTGTTGTCTCTTTTTCCCCCCCATTATAGCTTCATATTGCAATAAGGAAGAGTGAGGATGGCAGGGGGATGCATATACCCCAGGCAATATTAAGACAGATTCGGCACTGTGTGCACTCATGGAGAAGACTATTAAGAACAACTATAATCCAGGTTTTAATACTGTATCACTGTTCTTATTTCTGAGCCTGCTAAATCTTGGATTTCCTCTTTCCTGGCCTGTGAAACAGTTGAAGAGAGAGCGCTGAAGATAAACGAGGCTGCACAGACTCCAGTGCCAAAATGAGAAAAGCACCAGCAATACTGGGATGTTTGCAAGGCACCGTGGGTGTTTGATGAAGATTAATTGGCATGCTATTGTTTCCTCATTTGTAAGAAGGGAAAAATTAATGATAGATGACTAGATTACAGGGCCTGATATGATGAGAGAGATAGTATAAGGAAGTGTATATTGGAGTGTTTTTGGGTGTTGATGAATGTGACCATTTATTTTATCCCTGGAGAGTTGGAGTAAAGCTGCACATGGAACAATGTCAACAAAAAAATGATAGTGATTACTTGCAGGCATGCCCAACAATAAAATCCAAAATAAATGTGCATATGGGAGGGGGCTGAGACATACAGATGGCAGAGGTGTTTGTAGAAGTAAAGACAGTGCAAACACTCCAGGTAACTATATCAGGCAACTCTCATTAGAGAGATTGTCTTTGGTTCAGTACATGACAAGCCTGGCATATCTAGGATCTAAATGAGCACAGCTCCCAACTCCGTGAGTTCAGCTACAACAAAAAGGCCGCGGCACAAATTTTATGTCTGCAAATGTTTGCCAGAATGTGTGTTCTGTGGGAGGTGACGCTGTTGCGACTTCTAAAACAAGAGCTTCAAAACCTCAAGCTCAGCATGGTCGGCCTCATTTCAGCATCAGATCAGCCTAAACCTTTTGACACTGGGACAAAGAAGGCTTCATTAAAAGATCCACACACACATTCGTGGTGGATGAGTGTGTGCGCACGTTTTAGTTGACTGACATCCAGCTGGGAGGGGCAACAGAAGCATCTTTGATTAACCCAGTGGGGGCATTTCGGTAGCTGTTTGCACCGAGTCTCATTTCAAACTTCTCTTCATCTACAAAGCAAACTTCCATTAGGTTGTCGTATCTATCGGTAAAGGTATTAGGATCAAAAACAGACTTAATACTGTTCATTGAATGTACAATTCATTTCAATTACTCTATCAAGTCCGAAAAAAACGTAAACAATGACGGGGCCTCTTCATTAAATTTTCTAAGGGGCCCTTTATCTATAGAAACTAAAAAAAGAATGAAGCAACAAAAACACAGAAGCAGCACACGGTGCTTCTGCTCCTACTCATTCAGAAACAAAAACAACATAATGACAAATAAAGCTAGAAAAAAAACATGGTAGGTACTGCTGCTTTTCTGGGCACAGGCTATTTTTACAAAAGAGATTCTTAATCTCAGTGGTTTCATTCAAGGCTAAGCAGACATCATTGGTTAAAAAAAGAGGGTATATTAAAAATATTCACCAACTGTAAATATAACTGATTAGCCATAATACCTGAACCAAATAGCTCATTACCATTGCATATATAAAAGTACACATCCAAACATTACATAACTCTATTCCTTGATATGAATGGCCCTTTTCATCAGGAGACCCTTAATATGAATGAACATGGCAAAGAGTTCAAGGTGTTAACTTCTCAAGATTAAGTATTTGAGAGATGTGCTGGAAAAAGTAAGTCCGACTGATGGGACTTTGAAACATCACATAATGCTTAAAAACACTATTAGCACTTCAGCCTTTTTTCCCCTAATACGGACCTACGTCAACATGCAACACATTTGCATAATGCCCGTCTAGATGCTGGGTGGTGCGCCCTAAACAAAGCTAATAAGCAGCTGTCTAAAAGTGTGCCATTTTTATTTACTAGCTCAAGCCACTCTGCTAGCGCTAAAATGTCCCAGTCACAAGCAAGCCACTCCGACTATAGTGGATTCATTTTATTTTTAAAGGCACTCTCCAGAAAACAATAGCAAAATTGTTATTGTTAGCCTGTGCTATTTTCTGAACTCATGCTTAACTGAACTGCAGCAAACATCTAAACGTCACAGCCAATGCTCTTGCCTACATTTTGCTAAGGTATGGTAAGGTGAAACAAAGGGGATACAAACATTACTGAGCAGGTGGTTTTAATGTTGTAGCTGAAAAGCGTATATAGCCCATCCATCTATCCAGCCACTTATCCATCTCACCTGTCACTGGTTGAAATATACCAGTTTATCAAAAAATTTGTTAGAATTTTCAAAAAAAAACACCAGTTTTTAATAGGCAAACTACATTCACACCATTTCCAAAACCTATAGTGGCCATTTTTTACTATGCTGGATGAACAGATGTTTTGTGACTCGGCGTTTTATAATGTATCTATCATTTAAACTCCATCATTCCATGCTTGACATCTTTTCGGCCTGCTCGAGGTGCTCTTCCTCATCAACATGCAGAGCTTGTAGGTGCAAAACTCTGCAAGGCTTGTACCAATTAATGTGATTCTTGCTACATGTTCGACTTGTAAGGTTTAATGAAGGTGTTTGCCCTGAGCACATTGTGTTATACATTGTACATTTAGCAGGCCTCCTATTCTGACATCGAGTGCAGTGGGGATGACTATGAAAAATGAGATTTATGAAGAATTGGGACAATGATTTATACGTCTCCATATGTGTCTTTCCCATTTTGCTGTATCAAGAAATCCATATAGTTATTACAGTTTAACAAACTACCAACTATTTAGAGCTTACTCTCTCGTTCGTAAATACAATGTTGCGAGACAGATTGGTATTTTGGCAGGGAAAGTGGCGTGCAGGTTGCTTTATTATTTACCAACAATAAACAGTCACTATGCATCTATTATCATTGATAGATTAACATATTATCAGTATTTTTGTTGTTGGAGCTGTGCCGTTTGGTGCAGACTGTGTTGTAGAACTGAGGGGAATTACAGTTGGATACAATATTTAATCAAATTTTAAACTATAAAATCTGTCATAAAATAATTGCAGCAACATTAAAAAAAATAATATAAATGCTTTATGCAAACAAAACTAAAGGGCAGGCTGTGCAGCTTGTGAGGTGGATTTTGAAATTTAAGCACCAACACAGTATTTGATGTTATATTTAGTTAAAGATTATCATTGGTTTGGCACATTAAACTGATATATTGTAATATATTTGTATAGTAACAAAGATAAAACTTATATCTTTCTTTTTTAATTGTTTAAAAACAGTCATTTGCTTTTTTCTTCGATGAAGAAGTGTAAAGAGACACGTTAAGTTTCACATGTTACATGCTCAGTGTAACAACACCCAACCACCCTCATTGCACCACGCCAATTGATCTCAACTGTCCCCACCAGCAGCAGCCACAGCGGCCGGTATGACCACTTGTTTAAAGAACGGTCATATATTTGATCACACATGTAACCGCATTGCTAATGAGCACTGTGATTGATGTGCTGCGTGTTAGCCCTCCCAGCCACCTCTGGCAATATACCTAAAGTGCATATTTTGGCGAGAGCAGTACGCTCTCATGCCTTTAAAAGACTTTGATGAATGCATGAGAGCATTAATGGTTTTCATCAATTGTAGAGGTGTTGCAAGCTCATAGCAGACTTCAGAATTTCAGAGACTGCTCAAGTGGAGGTTGTCTAAAAATGCAGTCTTTTATTAAGTTGACAATAGAAACCTTGGAAATATTGAGCATATGAGTTATATTTGTTTGTTAGCTGGGCTTAGACTGCTTGAGGCGTATAAAGCCTCCCTACACAACACCTCAGCAGTGAGATGCAACCTTTCAGCTTTCACATAACTCCAGGAAAAAAATAAATAATTAAGAGTTCTTCCCAATTAGCTGACATGAATATGCACTTCCCTCATGGGAAATGCTTTGTTCCATTCTAGCTTCGCTGACATATGACACGAAAGGTATACACAGGAGGGGGGCAGACTGGGAGCCGTACTATCGATTCAAATATTTTCCATTTTAAATACCAGCTACTCATTGCCCACAGCTGCATCACACACATCACATAGTAAAGAAGGCCTAGTGTTTAAAATCCTTATGCATTTAACTGATGACCTATTATACCTTTCGATAACATATGTTAACAAAAAACTAAAAAGTTAGTCAAATCATTAATTTTTTTGTCATGTGAATATTACTTTCTGAATGTGTATTATATTCTTTAGCAACTGAAGAATAAATATGCATTCTGTAAGAAAATGTTCTGAGGCCTTCGCAGCGTTGTAGATGTTTCATTGTAGCAGTTGTGCAGAGGCGATGTACTCGTTGCAATGAACCTGCGAAAGAGTTAAAATATGGGGGGGGGGAAAAAAAAAAAGTATACCTGTCTTTCTTTCTCTCTGTATCTATATTAAAAAACTTTTTCCTCTAGTGTTATGTATGCCTATATTGCAGCATATACAGCACATTTTCTCAAGGGGACCATTAATCCTTCTTTACTAGCCTCATATCATGTTGTTATCTTGACACTTTTAGAGGGGAGTCACAACATTTGGCATTCCACTATCACCTCACTGCCACAGAAATCAACACTAAGGGAAAAAAATGCCTATTTGAAGGGATTTTCCAAAAGCTTTTAACATGGGCTGTCTTCTGAACACATCCAGTAAACTGGTGGAATGTGTTAATTTAAGTGACCTGGAACCTGCCAATCAGAGCAAACACAATAAAGTGCATCACTATGACACCACTATCACCAAAATTTGCTAATAAATCCTAAATTTCTGATGTAAAATGATTAATTGAAGCATTTCAATGAATCATTGTACGTGCTTCTGTTGTACGCTTCTTGAAGAACTGCATTGACATTTTTTTTTGGCAAGGAATCGGCTGTTTTGATAAAATTCTCCTCCTTTTAAAAATGTGCATCAAACCAAGAGAAGAACACGTGTAAGTAACAATAAAATACCAAGAATACAAAACTGCTATTTTGATGATTTCACAGCAACCAATATTTTCTTGCTTAGCTTTGGCCGATGTGTGCGCTCAGCTTTGAAGGCACTACTCTTCTAAGTCATTGGGGCTTTCCATTCTAGACAGCTGTGATCTAAAATGAGTGACACTCGGAGTATTCAGGGTTGTATTATCTCCAGGTGTATTCTGAGATTTTCTTTGATGCGAGGCAGCCTCCATTCTCTTCTCTGATCACAGTCATCTCAAGACAGATTAGTCGGCATCCATCACAAAGACTACAGAGGGAGCCTATGAGCTACAGCAGGGAAAGCAGAGCTGCAGAATAAGCTTCTTTACCATTCAGCAGTGTGATGTGGAATCATCTGTTACATTAAGAGCGCATAAAGGCGCGCTTCAGTTATTGTTTTGTGATGTCGGAGACATTGAAATAGAATAGAGAGATATTCTATGATCACATCAGCTTTTTTTGTAGTGATGCAAGCATCTTGTTAGCTAAAGACACAACTCCACCATCACCATAGAATCAATGGGATGGTTGCGCAAAATAAAAAAAGGTCCAAAAACCATGCTGGATAAAAAAGAAAAAAGGGGGGGAGAAAAAGCATGAGAAATTTGAGATGATTTGATGAAAGTGTGACAGGATGGTGTGGGGGGTAAAGAATACTACAAATTATCACATGCACATGGAGCCAAATCGATAAAGTCAACATGTTAGCGATGTTCAAAATTTGTGGGTAATTAAACTACAAGTGTGGTTAATCAGGCTCAGAGTTATCAATTGCATCTGAAGAGTATATAAAAGTTTAGAAAAAGTGAAATATTTGGACTAGCTCATTGAAGTTCTGGGCACAACTGAAGTGTAGATGCACTGCGATAAGCACTTCAAAAAAAAGAAAATAAAAAGAAAAAGAAATCTAGCTTTGACAAGTCAACAGAGACGAAATCATTTGAGGCAAATGAAAAATTCACACTCAATAAAAAAAAAAAAAAAAAAAAAAAGCAGTGGTGCTGGATTGATTTTTTTTTTTCTTCTCTTTCACAAGATGAGTTCGGCAGCAGTACAATCATTAAGGCAGTTAAGTTCATCATCATTTGATAAACAAACTCCTTATAAATCTGGCAGAAACTACGTCTGCAATAACATCTCTGTGGCAGGTTTATTTTGTGGGGGTGTAGGCGTGTCTTTCTTCTTTTCATCAGAAGTTGAGCCAATGTGACATACATTGTGATCTGTTCATCGTGTGGAGATGCATTGGAGTGGCGTCCTCCGTTCCTCCAGCAGAGATTACAGTTGGGCCTCTGTAATAGCTCTGGGCAGGAGGAGGATGACATGGCTCTTTGCATGCATGGGAAACAGTGTGTGGGTGAGAAGCATGGCACTAACATTACACAAAGTGGTTACTTACAGGTAGTAAGTGTAGGAGTGATAGGTTCTTCTGCCGAGTGGGGTGGTGGTAGGATTTAAGCAGTGGAGGAGGGGAGGGGATGGAATGAAAAGGAAAGAAAAAGTAAAAATATATTAATGTTTGAAAAAAGAGAAGAAATGAACAAAATCAGATATGGTGGCATACGTGGAGGTAAACTAGTGATCGTGAGGGCAAAGGTGATCGCTTGGAGTCATGTCATGCTTTGGTAAGGGGTCTCAGTACAGTACCAAAACCCCCTTTTATGAACACATAATTTGATACACCTATAAAAAAAATTACCATATCTGACCTCCAAGGTTGAAACTTAATGAGACGTTTGAATGTCTAAACACAACTCTGATTCCCTGTTGATAACGGTAAATTACACAAAATTCAACCAATGAAGTCATCTCCATCTCCGGTTTGATTAAGGCTAATTGAAAACAATTCCATTACTGTGTGCCGATTTTCACACCCACCCACTGATTGCTGTGCTACGCAGAAAGGCCCTGCTGTATGAAGAATCTTATATTACCGTCAAAAATAAACATGAAACACAGTGATTATATCAGTGCATAACTATGTCTTCCCACTCAGCTACATCTACTTGATCTAATGTGCTGACCTTTAGACTTGAATTCGAGACATGCAATTTCATATCAAAAGGACAAATTATATGCAACGCACAATAAGTTTTACTTGGGAATGAAGAAATCTCTGCAGAAACTGGCACTGTATTATTTTAAGCCTCGCCGTGGACAAAAGGGGGTTGATATTTGCTGAGCTTTAGCTCCCCTGATTGCTGGGATATGTACAGAAGACCTCTCTCCAGTATTGGGTCCGGGGCTAATGTAAACTTAGCCTTCAGTTATACGGCCATCCTCTTTGATTTTGAGCTTTTCATCACATTTTCTTTCTTATCTCCTTCACGCCTCTCTCCGTACCACGGCACTCAAAAACATATTTCTTTCCCATCCCAGTGTCACTGAGGCGCTGCACATTTGTTTGAGGGTGCCGTGGAAACGGATTAATTTTTCATGGCACACTGTATCTCATGGCTGTAAACAGCCTTAATGGGGCGTATCAACATAATCAAATTAATTATTTACTACGACACTGACAATGCTACTGTTTGAGGGAAAAATATACAAACTGATGAAACTGAAACTACTTATTTGTTGGTGCTCTGCAAGTAAGTTCAGCCACTTCCACAAATCTGAAATAGTCATTCAAAAACTAAAAGGGGGGAGGGGGACGAAAAAAAAAAAGCTTACCTTTTCTTCATGAGCAGCACCACTCCTAAGAAGATGATGACAAAGAGGAGGATACCGGCGATGACCCCTGCGATCTTTACGGTGTGGTCAGTTTGCTTCTCGGGCTCCACTGCATCAGGCTTATGAGTGGCTGCTCCTGAAAAACACAGTGATGGATAAGAGTCAAACAAATGGAGCACAGATTCGAGCACATCTCGTGACCATTTTATGTTGTGCCACATTAAGCCAATACCCAAGTACTAATCTATATATTCAGTATATCTTCTCACTGATTTGACAGTGTGGAATCAGTGCACCAATATTCCAAGGACCATAAATATTAGTACAAACAAAGACTAATGCTAATCCTAACAGCAAGTGACTCCCTATTGTCCTAAAGACCACCTCTAGCTCTGCCCTTAGTGGACATCAGCGCTCTGTGGATCAAGCTGCACTGAGAGAGATAAGTGCATACCATCTTTACCCTTGGTTAATCACATTTGGGGCAAATGGTTGCTGGGCTGTAGAAAAATGTAAGACGCAGGGCGGGAAAGATAATGCCCGATAAAAATGACTGAAATAACAAAAACATTAAATATTAGCCTGAAAGGAGATAGCCAACAACGAGAGGCACAAAGAGAGAGGAAGATGTGGGAGAAAACAGCTTGTTTTTAACAGCATCTGTTCCTTGAGAAGTGATAAGAAGCACTCAGAAGGCAATTCTGCCAGAATCACAACTGTCCACCTCAACAACACCATTATTCCTTGTCACCAGAGGTAAATTTAGAATGACAAATTGTTATGTCAAATATCTTAGAGTGAGCTTCCTTCTCTCTCCAGAATTGCCATTTTCTCTTCCTATCAAAAAGTTAAATATCCATCCCGGGCCGGCTGTGACATATTGTTCTTCCTCTGGTGTGTCGTTATCAACAGCCACCAAGTGCCTTTATTTAAAAATATACAATTTTAAGGCCCGGGCTGTGGAGGATTTCAAGACGGGTGACATCATCATGTCTGGATTGATGGAGCTGATTTTGTACCAATATACCGTTAGAGACTAATCTCGCCGTCAGTGACAAATCCTCGATAGAGCCGCGGGGGCTGTGCGTCACCCTACCGCAACTCTGTGCTGTCAGTGAACTTGGGCGATTTGTGCACCAACAAGTAAAAAACTGAGCAGAATTTAAATAGTTTCACTTGAGCTTCCTTTTGTGTGTTTGCAGTTGTCACAGCTGCAACAACCAGCACCGACTCTCCCTTAATCTCCCAGAAATAATGAGAAATATTCATGAAAGGGGATTAACTCCTGTCAAAAATCTCCCAACATTGACACATCAAATGACAATCGCACCTCAAACGGGCCTTTAATGTCCAGTAATTCTGAGGAGATGAAGGTAGAAGGCAACGTCGTCAAGTCTTTGATTTAATCATAATGACTTTATGCAAATTGTAAGACGATAAACAAAAAAATGCACACATGCAACATTCCACTTGTTGCCCCCCCCCTCCTGTTGAGGGAATCATGAGTGCCCCCACCCATGAATTCAAATCCAGAGCGCTACTACCAAGCTGTGGAGAGAATAACGGACCTGTTAGTTGGTTGTCACCGGGCGCTGGGACGATGCGGATGTACGGGGTTGTGAGCTGAGTCACGAGTATGGCGGCTGTGTATAGTCAGTGGATCCAGGAGGGCATGCAGTAAAAAGAGACAAAGAAAGAGAAACAGGCCACACTGAACACAAGTCCCATCATCATGCAACACCTCTAAGAAAGACACTAAATAGCAGTAACAGCAGGGATTTTTTTAGTTTGTTCCACCAAGTCTGCAGAAGCAATAATTTCACAAAGGTTAATATCTGTAATATCTTTATGAGTCTAATGTAGGGCACTAAAGCATATTTCTACAGGTGATAAAATTCCACAGCCCATGAACTCTTTGGCTTTTGCCTATTGAGCCATGTAGATGGAGACATCTGGAACTCCACCAAGAAATCTATAGCAGGGCTGCATGCAAACTACACAATATAAGAGACTGTCAGGGCGTGTGACAGGACCTCCCACGGCCCACAGCAGAGTGTGACTACGGCTCCCTCTGGCCTTATCAATTCTGCTCCCAGATCAATGGTGCTTAGACTTCATCACCCCTAATGTGTGGAGCAGGACGTTGAGGCAGCATAGCTAAGTACCTACAGACCTCCGTGGGCACACAGGCTGCCTCCAAGTCACGGAAAACACGCTTCAATCGATAAATTGACTACATTTATCACACAATTTTGTCTCATCTCACACTTTTGTTGTCATTTAGAAAGAAAAAAAAAAAACACACGTTAATTCTGTTAGTTCCCAGAATTCAAATGCAAGAGACGTTAGGAAGTACATGTCGTAAACATCTCTATTCACACAAACCGATCTAGTCCTACCTTTAGTGGCAACTCGCACACAGTCGATTTTGGTTTCCTGTACCAAGAGATAAATAAAAAGGAGGAAAAGAGATGGGGAAATAGGTTATTATGAGACGCACACACAAAGACAGACTTACAGCAGCAACAACACCTATGTAAGAACCCATAGTTACAACAAAACAGCAAGGACAGTTCCATGCTGTCCCCTATCATCTGTTGAGCTCAATGACTGTGACACAAAACGCAGTTAAGCGAGAGGGCCCACAGCACAGATTAGTGGTGCTGAGCTGCTGATTTGTCAGCCAACAGCGATCTGTCGGCAGCTTGCGGCTCAAGGTGGTCAGCCACTGTGGAGAAACCAGAGCCCTGTGACAAGCGACACCAACCCAGCATGCAGAGCTCCAAAAATGACACGTCAGGGAGACTTTCTGAATATGTAATGAAGTTCCAGCTCTGACAGCCTTCAACAACATTAAAAAAAAAGAAAAAGAAATTGAAAACACTGCTCTCGCTGTTGGCAGTGAAATTTGTTGTCAACAATATTCTGGTTTACAAGAAAAGGGACATGAGACGAACAGGGAGGCAATGAGTAATACAGCACAAAAGACATGAGTGCTGTGTCCCTGTGTTGTCCCGGCCAAACTGTCCAATGAGCAATGAACCCACATGGGAGGGAGGCCATGAGAGGCATAATAAGGAGAAGAAAGAAAGATGTGATCCTGTGTGCATGTGCATTCCCATTACTGTGGCTTTTAAGCCGTCAGATGGTTATTTCATTAAAGGCAACATTGCAAGTCACATTTGATTTTTATTTGAACAGAAGGCTGAAAAAAATTCTAGGTATGGATGGCGCACACCTTCTCTAAGTGCTAATTTTGTTTAAAAGGCCCAAACAAATCATACCAAAATCATCAGACATTAATAAAGGCTTCTAGGACCATCTATTGACAGTGAAGGCTTAATAAAAGAGAGTGCATTTGCCCACTGTGAATCAAAACATTGAATGTAAAAATGATGTCAGAGATGTCTCCATTACGGAGACAGAGCTCTATGCTGTATCAACACAGACGCTATCATTTTGTTTGTTCAAAGAAGAGCGCCGTCAGACAATACATCCGACTCACTGATTCACCCTGGAAGGTTTCAGACTGCCAGTGCTTTACTCTCAAGAGCAAAACTTTCTAACTGGATTCAGCCCAGGCTCACATGCTATTTGTATTGCCTCCTTAAAGACACGCTGGTGTTTCTCAAGGAGACTGTTTATGGTGATTCTCATTCAGGACCACAATCGGCAAGGCTCTTGAAGTTGCCATTGAGCTGTCTGCTGCGGCTCCATCGAGGGAGAGCCCTGCCAAATGCCACTTGATGACAGAGGCTGCGACCTGTACGATTGGTAGCCCCTATTGTTGTTCCCTGTCTCTCACACTTAACTGCCACTGGGACAACTGCCGCTCTTAAATGCTGTTGATCAAAGAGTTGTCTGGTATTTGGCATAGAGCTCCATAGCAAAAGGCAGGAGAAGAGGGCCACAGGAATGGAGGGAGGCATGTCACGACACAGAGCTCTGCATTCCAAGCCTGACCCTGCTGCGGACCATTAAGACTACACAAAGTGTCGTTAGTAAACTCACAAGAGTACTGCAGCACCTATCAGAAGCTGTGTGAAATGGCAAGGTTGCCATGCATGTGCTTGCCAACGTGAGCAGTTACTATGCTTAGTACCTTAATTCCTTTGAATCACCTAGGCAGTGATCGTTATATTGTCTTTAGCGTTTAGTTGTGTTTGTGCGTCCTTTAAGCGTATTGTGCGTGCACTGAGACAAGGCAGGGCACTGTGTCGCATAAAGGCTTCAAATGGAGAAAGAATTTCACAAGTTCGAATTTTTATTTCATTTCAGTCATTCTTTGGTCGGAGGAGGTAGTAAAAGTATTCAGTACTCAAGCAGCATAGCTTCAACTTGCAAATCCATCTGAATACCTCTCACTTCACCTTCCACCTTTACTTCAAAGCATTCGGGAAAACCTATGGTGGTAGCTAAAAATGAGAGAAATGCAAAAGTCCCATTCTAAGCCAGTGTTTGGTTTGCTTGTTCTGAACTACTGTGGAAATATGGCAACATCATAGCCCATAGATCCTACTGTAGATACACAATATAGGCCAATATTGAGCTACACCCTCTTAATCTCTGAATTCAGGTGCTTTCAGTCCCATTGGCACAGTGGTATAAAATCAAGTATCTAGCCACGCAGTCTGTCTTTATATACATTTCTCAAGGAATGGGTCATTTCAAATTTAATTCAGACCCTTTTGCAGCAAGTCCATTTATTATATTTTTCCCTCCAAGATATTTTACAACCAGCTTTAAATTTTAAAGTAAAAGTGTTAAAGAAAGAACCTCAACAACTTAACAACCCTACAAAGAGGGAGACCGTGTAAAATTACAGAGGGATTACAGAGCGCTGAGGAGGATAGTAAGTAAAAGTTGCCAGTGCTCCATAGACTCAGTAACTGCAAAGGTCCAAATATTAGCATCAGCACAAAAATTGTGCTAACGGACCTTCATGTTTCTTCAGGTTTGTATGGCTGAGAAACTCTTGTGACACTTTTTTCATAAAGTGTATGATTGACTAATTTTAGGTTAACAAAAACAGTAATTTTTAGGTAACTACTGTATACACTATTGAAAACTAATATTTGATTAATTCTCATCCCAACCTTAAAGTAGTAACACCACGATGTAAAAATCTAGTTGCTGTTGGTAAGATGGAAATACACAAACACAGGCACGTTATTGTCGTCATTACAGGACTTGATTACGTTTAACTGCCAGTCAAGTTCAATTTAGAGCCATGGTTTAGCTATAGTGCAGAAAATGCTGTATAAAATAATAAGAAATGACAGCCACCCACCCCATTGGCTGTGCTGACCGCCTGGTAATATATACTGTAGCTCTTCTGTGGCAGCAGAGGGGCATTCCAGTACCCATTGTAGGTCTTGTTGTCCCCCACAGTAAAGGGCTGGGGCGAATGGATGCCAGCAGCGGGGAACTGAGCAGTGAAGTAGTACTGTGAATTAAGAAGCGTGGCGTTCTGGAAGTGAATGGGAACTGGGTAGCAGCGCAAAATTTCTGCCGTCCCTCGTGCTCTGCGTGGACGTTCCTCCTCCACCACCACCTGGTACGCACTGAAAATGCAGGACAAACAAAATTAACATACTCCACTGGGCCAAGCAGGCTCTTGTAGAATTCAACTGGCAATACAGACAGTTTTCTGCTTTGCCAGTTTGCTTTATAAAGTGTAAAAATTGTCTCTTTATGAAAGCCACAAACATGCATGCTGCAAAGCTCCAAATCTCAGAGCGAACTGAGTCTCCAGAAATTACTCATTACTCATTTAGACAAGAAATAAGAGATTTATGTAATGCAAACCAAGTTCTTATCCTCTCTAACTTTAATTATATAACAAGTTATTTAAATAGAACTTCTGTTGGATTAAAACTAATATTACACTGGTTTTGCAATGTCTGTCAGATATGTATACATTCCCTTTTACTTAAATGCATTAATAGCACTTTATAATGTCACACTATTAAGCATTAAGGTATCAGTAAGTTACAGTATTAGCGAGGACTTAGTTCATATAACATTAGTCCTCCTTAATATGCCATTTATGAATACATATAGATATATTACTATAAATATGATTATGACTATGATTATCATTACAATTATTATTAATTAGTGATGTAGTGTAAAACTAGTGAGCACAACATGCATTTACATGTGGGCAATCAGCTATACACTGAGTAACAATACCATTAATGTTATTTAATAAATTACAAATGCATTAAAGCATATTTACAACTAATTGATTGTCTGCCCGCTGTGTAAAGGCTACAGCAATAAATTACTTGTTTTTCTCGACTAAATAAGAACTCTATTTATATAAATCCCTTCTTAAAAGTGAAGTCAACATAAAAGACTGAAAAATACCGGCCAACAGAAATGAGCGGTGGCACGGGACATTTATTTGCCTTTTCATTATTCAGCAAATGAAAAGGTTAACGGCTCTTTCCATTTCCTCTCCATCCAAGTCTTGTGTTTAGCTAGATCAAACCTGCAGCCCTCTGTGACTCTGACAGGGATGACATTGTCTCCGAGCCGGCCACTTAGCCTGAGGGGGAGACTGACTGTCTTATAGACGTTCATGTTAGTATGCATCGCGCATCTGAAGTGGACCTCCTGTTAAATCCATTGAGTCGCTGAGTGACAAAGAGTCTGTTTACAGCTGCCACGCAGAATAACCAGCCATGATTGGGAACTAGTGATCCATTTGCAAAAGAGCTAAAGAACCAACAACGCATTATCACAGACGATGGAGCAAAGTTTGTGTGCTCTATGAATGAAGGATTTCAGAAATGAATGAAATATGGTGGAGCTCTAGTTTTGCGGAGCTGGTTTAAGAGCTTTTATTCGCAACTGCATCGTGTTTATAAATACATAAATAAATCGTTTGCCTATTGTTTAAACAGGACCACGAGTCCCACACTGTTTTCTAGAGTTTGTGGGGTTTTTTCCTTACTGTACATGCTCTCCTGCAAGGACCATCATACAGGCAATTTAACACATGTGTTATTCCACTGAAGGCTGGTGATGAAAGCTATGACTGAAGACTGCAATGCAGAAAACGATGGACGTAAACACTTAACAATTCACACAGAATCTAGAAACCACTGTAAACGAGGACAGAGTATACGCACAGTATGTTGGTGCAAGAACTAAGAGCCCATTTTATACCTGAAGACATGTAAACTATATCCATATGATGTGTTTATATCTGGTAGCACAAATCTTCCTTGCCTTCTTCATTTTACCTGCTTTGTCTGCCATCTGACTTCATTTAGAATTTAATTAGACTATTTTGAAGTCAACATTTGCAGTGCTTGAAAGGCATTCATTGCCCCCTCTATACTGGAAGTCTAGGAATCCCACTGTGTAAAACCACTGATCAGTTATCCAAGGTTACCATGAGAAAGTAGCAACACTGTAGATAGAGTGAACTTGATATGCAGCTTTATTTGAGTCGCTGAACAGGACTTCATTAGCATTTGTATAGTGTCAGTGCGTTTCAGAACCCTTTTAATGCATCTGAAATAATAGGGCTATGTTTTAATGTATGTGTTACTATCTAATTAGCAGTTAGTGTTATGCAAGGCACTGCAGTCTTTGGATACAGCTTTCTAACCAAGCATAAACTTACAATACTAGATGAAATATTAATTGATTAGAATTTGAGATAAGAAAATGATAAATTACTAATCTGCCTTTTTTTAAAAAGAGTTTCTAACTAAAAAGGCTATATGAAAAATACAATCATCCTGAAGCCTTCATAACCATCTAACAGTGAATTCAATTTATCTATTCAGTTGCATTGTGCCATAAGAAATATTAGTGCCTACCGAGGTGTAAAGCTTTGGTGACCCTGAACATGTTCCTTAGCCTAGATTATTACAACAAGTGGAAAGAAATATCTTTTAAAGAAAAATAGCTGCACTGTTGTGGTTGTACTCTTAAGCTGTGCAGTTGCAGTACAAACAGCCCTGGAGATGATCAATTGTTCCCCGCGGTTGGTACTGGATGATTAAGTATCCCCTTTGTGTGTACAGCATGTGCTCTTTAACCCTATAGTTTATCATAAGATGCTTGCTGTGTCATTAGAAAATCCCCCTCTGCTCTTAGTGGGTGTGTCCCAATTCCTTGGAGCTCTCCTATTTAGCACTGGGTTGGGAGGTGATGAAATATTTAATCCTGCTGAGAGTCTGCAGGAGAAATCAGGCTTTAATTACTGTCCCCTATTGAGAGCAGAGGTCAAAGGGCAGGTGGAGACGGTACACGGGAGCCACTTAAGTAGTTGCAGAACAGCAGAGAAATAAATGATTAGACTTCATGGAAGCCTCAGCCAGAACACTGTCGATTTGATTTGAACTATAATAGGACGATGAAGTTTTAAATATAATTAATTTAATCTCTAATTATCTCTGCTGTCAGTCACATTACTCATCAAGTAAGATGGATAACTATCTGTTTTTAAAGACATAACCCATGAAGGACTGCACGTCTGCATATTTCCTTTGGAGAAATAAAACACATTATACTCACAGTAAATATTTGCTGTAGCATGTACACTGATTCTCAGCTCGCTCATATTAGTACTTTATATTCCAAATCAATCTGCAGACAGTGAAACAAAAAACTAGCGCTGGCTCTCCCTGGGTGGCTCCTTATGATATGATGATGCAGCTGTGCTACGACTTAATGACAGGCACAGTATGAATAGAACTGGTTTCCTTTCCTCAGGCAAAATACCAAGTGCCAAAGGCTATGAGGTTCCAAGGGTAAAAACTCTTGTAATGTGGAAATCTAATTCAGTGCTTCTTCTCCACAGAATATTTACAGCACCAAGAAACCGAAATCTAGCGCACAATACATTTGCAATTTAATAAAACAGTTTTGTTCTTCTCTGTAACTGATGGAGACAATAAAACCTCCTTTACTGGTTTTACTTAAAAGAGTGTCAGTGCTAAACTGCTCTCCTGCTATAAAATATTTAAAGTAGAACACTTACTATACCATTTTCACTGCAACGGCTTAAATGCAAAACTGACTCATGAGTTTAATGGTGGCAAAAATACACGTTGTTCTAAAAACCTTTTTTCTGTAATTAGTGCAAGCATGTAAATATGCCCTTGAGCAGCTGACACCTTGTGACCTCATGCTGAGTTCACAATTTACATCATGAATCATTTTGACAGACCAGAGTGATTTAGTCATTTCCTTGATTTGGCATGACATGAATGAGCACCGAAAAAACTACAACAGATGAACAACTATGGCTCTGGTAGCAAGAACAAAAATCCTTTGTAGCTCATGTCTCTCTTGATATACCAATTGGGGGAATTGCAAGAAACTTGCATTCACATTGATGATAGAAGGGGCCTTCAAATCATTTACTAAAGTATAATCACTTAAAGCAAAATGCCCACGTACTCCAAGTACTTAAAAAAAAAAAAAGAAAAAAAAAAAGGGGTTATAATATTAATATATGCTCATTTTGAATGCTTAATTGACATATTAAAGGATACGTCCGCTTCTCTTTGTACTTGATCAACTAAAATCCCAAAGTGACAGGAAAGAGTATGAAAGCTACAAGTAGTCAATGTTGCAGTACTGCAATTTTATCATATTAACTTACAGTACTGTGCAAAATTTAGGGCCAGCCTTCTTTTTTCCACTTTTTTCCAGACAAATGAGAAATGGGTGCAATGACTTATTGGTACAGGTGCAAGCATAAATGGAATTACAGTATAGGCAAAGGACAAAAGTTTGTCTAATCCTAACAAACTTGAAAGTCAATTTTTGGTATGACCATCTTTATTCTTCTACACGGCCTGGATTTTCAAAGGCAAGCTTTCCTGTCATTTCTTCAAGTAGTCCTTCAGGCTTCTTGAAGGACAGTTGAAATGTTTCTTTGGATGTTGGCTGCCTTTTGTTGCGTTCTCTGTCAAGATGATCCCACACTGCTTCAATACTGTTGAGATCCATGCTCTGTGTTTTTCTATCAAGGTATGCTTTTATTGCATTGAAATTGTGTTTGGGATCATTGCCAGCTGAAATATCAAGGCTTTGCTAATCAGTGGATTTCCAGATGGTATTGCACGGTAGATGAAAATTTGATGGTATTTTTCTGCTTTCATAATTCCATCAGTTTTGACAAGATCCCCCAAACCATTGGCTGAAATGCATCTCTGCCATGTTTTACAGATGACTGTAGACACTCTGTGTTGTACCTCATTCCCCTGACCTCCCCCATGCATATTGATAATAATTTAACCCAAAAATGCCAATTTTGGATTCATTACTCCGTAAGACATGTTGCCACTTATTGCCAGTCCAGTTATTGTGCAATCTGGTATACCTCAAACATTTTGTCCCCATTTCCGTTCCATGAGAATGGCTTCTTGACAGCCACCCTGCTACTGAGGCCCTTTCTGACGAACGGTGAACAGTAGACGAATCAACTGAAGGTCAGAACCATGTCTCGGGTCCTGTGTCAGGTCTTTTAAGGATTTGAATTTTTTTTTTTCCTGGAAATTAAGTTTTAGGGCTGTCACTTGTTTTGTCTTCTACTTTCCAGTTTCCTCAAACTTTTTAAGGACACAGTGCACACCATGCTGGGATTAAAAAAAATTGCCAGCTGATAGCTCTTTGGCAATCACCTTATTAGTGCAAAAAATGACATTTTAAGTCTGTCAATGTAAGTTATGATTTGCAGTTTTTGTAGATTCCATTAAATCAATTGCAACAAGCTACATGTTTTCCCCCATCAGGCTCTCTGTGATAAAGTACCTAAATATAACATTTTATATGGTTTCTTTTCCAAGTTGTCTGTTACATGTAGACAACTGTCATTCATTCGTTGAGTTAGGATCCTTTTTAGTACTTGCTAGATGGTTTTAACCCCCCCGAAAAGTATTTATCCAAAAATGATCAGGTATGAGGGCTGGACTAAAAATGAGTGAAACACCAGCCAATGTTCAATGAAAAACTTTAAAAGACCTTTAGAAATCACGGAGAGGGATTGGACAAAACCATTAAAAAAAAAAAAAAGGAATTAGGAAAAAAACTACAAGGAAGTCCTGCTCTGTGGAAGCAAAATATAAAGAAATTAGGTGCAGTTCAAGACTTTTGCACAGTAGTTTAGTTCAAGTTTCAGGACATTTGTGTGAAATTTTATAGTAAGTAAAAATTCTTGAATTCTTGAGAATAACAATTGTTTTGCAAAGTCATAAACAAACTTTAAACATTTACTATGAAAATCTAACCAATTCTTTGAGTCCACGTACTTTAAAAAGTTAAGAATTGGCGTGGCCTGTGTACAGACCAACAACCCCAGTCATGGAAAGCATAAAAATGCTGTAATTTCACAGTGGCATGACCTTTGGATACCACAACCTAATCAGCTGATCTTTGCCTCAAAGTTTAGAATGCCACAGATGGATTGACTGACATCTCAAATGTATTCAACACAAGCGTAATGATGCTTAATGCCAAAGCCATTGAAATTTACTCTCCGACAGAAGATGGAAAGACAGAGAGAAGGAAGGATGAAGTGAAAAGCTGTACCAGATGAATGGTATAAGCCGTTAAAAGTGGTCTGTCAGAATGGCCGGCAGGGCAGACCTGTATTCTTGGTGTAGCACTGCAACCTGAACTGACACCAATTAGGCCTCCTCCAGCCTTGCTGTCCGATAGATTTCAGCTCTGTCGCCATGTGACGCCAACCAATTATGGCGAAATCGACTGGATTGTGACCTGAAACTCTGATTTATTTTTCATGTGGGCTGATAAAGGGAGAACTCTGGGCAGTTTGAGTAGTTGAGGGAACGGGGTATGGGGAGCATTTCAATCACTGTCTCTCTCACTCTAATGCTAATCGGCTGGCTCTACAGTATACGTCTGATTTAAGAGTGGTTGTAAGTAACACACTTCTCCTGACCCAGCATCCTTCCTCTGTACCCCTGTCTTCTTACTTTTTATATTTCCCTGGTGTCCATAAAGCTATAAAGCAAACAAATTAGAAAGTGCCATAGATTACATTTGCCATTAAATCGTAAAAAGCGCTGAGTTGTGTCATGTTTAGGCACAGCTATTAGCGTTTGCTCTGCTGTGATCAAAGAAAGTTAGTGCTTATTTTAGTACTGTAGAAAATCCTTTAACTGATTTCAGGCCGTGGTGAAGTAAAGAAAATCTGATGCTACAGGGTAAAAACTATATGGGAACCCGGCCTACTTTAATATGGAACTGAAATTTGTATATATTATACATTTTTCTGTTTATGCATATGCATTTAAGCTTGCTCAAGGCAAAGGATATGGCAGAAAGAGAGGACTGATTTAGTGGCATGAATGATAAGGAAAGCATCTCAAATCACTTATGTCTGCATCAACATGTACACATCTATTTTGATGTTACAGTGTGAGGAGGCGTATTCTGGCCCTGACGAGGGGCTATTGCAAACATTAGTTTAACGCGACATGACTGATAGACAGTTCGCTAATCCTCTTAAAGAAACAGTGTCCCCTCTGGTAAAAATTGTTCCCGGCTATGTGTGTCATCCCCAGAGATTAGAAGCAAATTCCAAGTTGGAAATGTTATACCGATTAGCAATTACACAAATGAAAAATCGACTGCCTCCCTCAGCAGTGACAACGTCTGCCCAGATCCATCTGAAATATGATTTGACGTCAGCATGACTGCAGGATGCTGAAGTGAAATGGACATTTGTTGTCTGTTATGTCTTCCTTTTTAACCTATCGTGTGATCTTCCAGAGCGCTCCCCCTTCCTGTATTACAGCAAAACATCTGCTGTTAGAAACTCAAATGTCGGGAGCTCTATTACCTCCTAAACTCAATCAGCATGCAAGATTGCGTTATCAAATCAAGCCCCGTGCTGCTTTGCTCTGTAGTGCTGTGGATCAGTGTTCTCCCTTGTCAAATCCTTATTTCACAGGGGCTTTAAAACTGATTTCATAAAGTGTTCAATTTCAAAATGAGCCACCCACTACTCTAGAAAAGATGGCTACTCCTGCAACATGAGCAGTAGCGCAAAAATAAGTAACTATAGTGTGAAATTTAACTCCTTGATTAACAGAATCTCTCAGACTGACTGGATCAGCCAAGTTCAGAAGTTTATGACTTCAGGCCATTCTTCCAGTTTCTCCAGGTGCTTGGACATATTTACAGCTTTCGACGAACCTTAACTTTAAATCGCATCTTAGCCGTCTCACCCTTCTAACCCAAAAGAGATTAGAGAGGTTGTTATTTTTTCAGTCTGGGAGACTCATATGAGTACATTTATCATTACTGTCCAGACAGGAGATCCCAAAAGACCGCCTAACTCAACTCCTCTGAATGGAAGCTACTTTAAAGTCACCTTAAAATTTCAAAGGCATCGTGTGTCACTTGAGCTGGGGGTGGAAAACACCTTCAAAAGCCTGCCAGTATCTTGTCTTGGACCGGCATCATAATCTCCCCTGTTTGCTAACCTACACCACCTCTTTTCTTTTGCATTTCTTATTTATCGAAGCACTGGACGCACACATGAAGGCAGAACAGGCAGTGCACTGGCCTTTACGTCCTGTGAGATTAAAGAGAAGTGAGAAAGCGGGAATAGAAGCGTGTACCTGAAAACCTCTAAAGTTTAGACATGAAGAGGCTTTGCTGTGATCAAAGGATTCCTCAATTAGTTTTGAGGTGTATTTGTGCCATGTACTGAACTCTACTGATGAATTTTTTTAATGGATTGTCTTGAGACTCATTAAACATATATAATCCTTAAAACTAAGCGTCTCTATCAAAACACGCTATTTTCTCTGTATTTAATAATTAACAAGCACTGAATGTGCGAGTTTTAAAGCATTACTGCACAGTTGTGGCTCAGAACAGAACGGGTCTCAAACTAAAGTCGCTATCTCCAAAGCCCAATCCATTTCATCTTTTCCTGAGGTGCACATGCCTTCCAACAGGAAACAAAAAGAGGAGTCCAGCATGCTAATGAATGGAAGCTCCAATTCACAACACACTGTTAATTATAATTAGGGGTTTGTAATTACTCAGCTGAAAGAATGGCAGCCTGCATAAGGCCTTCTGAAGTGTACCTGGGAGAAAATTAAAAAGTGATCACTCTGTCATTCTTGCTCAGACCCCTCTGTTTGGCGCTGGGGCATTAATCTGGGCAGCTGCACATACGGCAAAACATGAGCTGACAAGCCTGACTAAAGATCTCCTGGCTGTAATCTTTAAAGGAATCAGATGAGTTGATGGTGTAAAATTGAGTTTTACAGCAAGCCCGAGTGTTCATTCCCACTCACTCCTCTCAGTCCTGGTGGCTGGAATCACAATATGTTACTGGCCAAGAATATAAATCCGTGCTAAAAAAAATAAAAATAAAAAAATAGGTTCTTCCTTTGGAAAACTTGGAATGTTAATTCACCACATACTTCTAAAGGGTGCATGACAGTGCGTGCATCCAGTGAGCAACCCCAAACCTACCCCTGTTCTTACAGAACCTGTTCTGGCTTCCCACTGTTCAGTTGTGTTTGATGTACTGCCTGGCAAAGCAACTTACCTGGGCATTGCTAGTCAGATGTTTTATTATTCTGTGCACCCCCAACACAGTTGGCCAGTACTAACTATTTAAAGAAGGAGCTCAGCAGATAGATGGAAAGACCAATACTGCACCCATCTGTTTAAGGCAAAGCTACATCCACCTGCCTGGAATCCAAAGCTCAATAATTAACATTTAATATCTTGTTCCTGCCAGTGGGGAGATTATTTTTTAATTTTGCACTTAGCCAGGCTAATTGATTGTCCCGGCTTCCAGAGCTGAGGTACACTAATACAACCAAACAAATACAATTGGAAAATAACAGAAGAACAAGCGAGATGAACTCCTGCCAGAACCCTGCAGCGGCCTGCATAAACCCTAATCATGACTTTTTGGTATTTGAACAAAACAACTGTACCGTTTCTTTAACAATGACTAATAAATGCTGCATCAAGCAGGCAAAAATCCTACATTTCCCCGGAAGCCTGTGATGACTCCGGGTGGGCAGTCTGGTACATAAAACAAGTGCAAAGGGAAGAGATCCTGAAGCTAGGCTCGGCTACCCCAGCTTTGTTCTGATCTTCAAAGGCTGTGCTTCTCTTTCACAGGATCAAAATCCACAAACAAGCAAACTCAGATACATGAAGTAAGGTACTGAATTTTCCTGGCAACTTTCCTTCATGATGAGGCATTGATAAATACAGGCTCTTTGATAGCTATTTGCTGTTGATGATATTTTAATATGCCATTTTGTCTTTTTTTTTTTGACTGTGTGCTTGTGGGTGTTATTGTGAGAGCCTACCTGACTGGGGCACCTCTGCTCTGTGCGGGTTTAAGCAGCACAGTGACTGTGCTGTCTGTCTGGTTCAGAGAGGTCTCCTGGTCATATGCTGGCATGGATGGAGCTAAAGAGGAAACCAAGCAGAAGTTTTGTTTTAGTTTATAATATAATATGCAATATAATATTATAATAGGAGATGCATTCATCAGGCATAAATCCTGCTACAAATTCAACATAAATGTATAACTGTAACAAATTTAGCTTTACATGGCTATAAAATGCAAGATAATGTAGTCATTTTGAAACCACAATGTAAAACCATTTTGTATAATGTTCAATTTTTTACCAACGAATATACAATATAAAGTCCTATAATCCATCCCCAGAGATTGTGAACACATTCACCTTATGCACCCACACAATAAAAATTTATAGTCCTGACTTAGAAGTACAGTGGGGCAAAAAAGTATTTAGTCAGCCACCGATTGTGCAAGTTCCCCCACTTAAAATGATGACAGAGGTCAGTAATTTGCACCAGAGGTACACTTCAACTGTGAGAGACATAATGTGAAAAAAAAAAAAATCCATGAATCCACATGGTAGGATTTGTAAAGAATTTATTCGTAAATCAGGGTGGAAAATAAGTATTTGGTCAATAACAAAAATACAACTCAATACTTTGTAACATAACCTTTGTTGGCAATAACAGAGGTCAAACGTTTACTATAGGTCTTTACCAGGTTTGCACACACAGTAGCTGGTATTTTGGCCCATTCCTCCATGCAGATCTTCTCGAGAGCAGTGATGTTTTGGGGCTGTCGCCGAGCAACACGGACTTTCAACTCCCGCCACAGATTTTCTATGGGGTTGAGGTCTGGAGACTGGCTAGGCCACTCCAGGACTTTCAAATGCTTCTTACGGAGCCACTCCTTTGTTGCCCGGGCGGTGTGTTTTGGATCATTGTCATGTTGGAAGACCCAGCCTCGTTTCATCTTCAAAGTTCTCACTGATGGAAGGAGGTTTTGGCTCAAAATCTCACGATACATGGCCCCATTCATTCTGTCCTTAACACGGATCAGTCGTCCTGTCCCCTTGGCAGAAAAACAGCCCCATAGCATGATGTTTCCACCCCCATGCTTCACAGTAGGTATGGTGTTCTTGGGATGCAACTCAGTATTCTTCTTCCTCCAAACACGACGAGTTGAGTTTATACCAAAAAGTTCTACTTTGGTTTCATCTGACCACATGACATTCTCCCAATCCTCTGCTGTATCATCCATGTGCTCTCTGGCAAACTTCAGACGGGCCTGGACATGCACTGGCTTCAGCAGCGGAACACGTCTGGCACTGCGGGATTTGATTCCCTGCCGTTGTAGTGTGTTACTGATGGTGACCTTTGTTACTTTGGTCCCAGCTCTCTGCAGGTCATTCACCAGGTCCCCCCGTGTGGTTCTGGGATCTTTGCTCACCGTTCTCATGATCATTTTGACCCCACGGGATGAGATGTTGCGTGGAGCCCCAGATCGAGGGAGATTATCAGTGGTCTTGTATGTCTTCCATTTTCTGATGATTGCTCCCACAGTTGATTTTTTTCACACCAAGCTGCTTGCCTATTGTAGATTCACTCTTCCCAGTCTGGTGCAGGTCTACAATACTTTTCCTGGTGTCCTTCGAAAGCTCTTTGGTCTTGGCCATGGCGGAGTTTGGAGTCTGACTGTTTGAGGCTGTGGACAGGTGTCTTTTATACAGATGATGAGTTCAAACAGGTGCCATTCATACAGGTAACGAGTGGGGGACAGAAAAGCTTCTTACAGAAGACGTTACAGGTCTGTGAGAGCCAGAGATTTTCCTTGTTTGAGGTGACCAAATACTTATTTTCCACCCTAATTTACGAATAAATTCTTTACAAATCCTACCATGTGAATTCATGGATTTTTTTTTCACATTCTGTCTCTCACAGTTGAAGTGTACCTCTGGTGCAAATTACTGACCTCTGTCATCATTTTAAGTGGGGGAACTTGCACAATCGGTGGCTGACTAAATACTTTTTTGCCCCACTGTAGATTAGCACCTCAGTTTCCCATCAATCTCCTGACTAAAAGGCATCCATTTCTTTCACGAGCCTGGCAATAAACCAACGAGCACGAAGTTGACCCTGTGACACACTGAATGACACAACCTCATACACGCGGTACCTTCATGCATAACAGCAATTATACTGTATATGAGGTTGTGTTACATTTTTAACTGTTTTAATATGTTTGCAACATTTTATTTCAATATCATACAACGGTAATTTTAAACAGTCAACCATTAATGTCTGTAGGGACTGTTTTTATATCAGCTTGGCTTATATACATTTACATTATATCAGATGCTGCTTTTGCAATTGTCAGCATTTTGCTTGCTTTTGAAAATAAATTATTAAATTGGGCAATTTGCAAAATGAAACATTAAAAAAGCATCAGTTTTCAAAAATTAGAACAAAAAAAGAACTACAAAATATAAGAGTACATGCAAAGTACACAACAATCCAAGTTTGTTTGAGTGAAAGGAAATAACATTTTGCTTTCACACATTTTGACATAAGACCTCTAGAAGCAATAAGCAGTACACTGCTCGTTTGGCATCGTCCACACTGTAACAGGTCTTGCTGTTGACCCCACTGACCTGAAATCTTGGTGGTGAACTGGGTGATGACAGGGGGGCCATAGCCCTTGGCTGTGCTAGCGCGCAGGGTGAAGGAATACGTAGATCCCGGGTAAAGGCCTGTGAACATGTGGGTGGTCTCGTTACCCAGCTTCACAACCTTCCCACTCTGGTTGGAGAGGTCCAGTTCAGGGTCAAAGGAGCTCACCGCTTTGTAGGAAATCTAGGAAGGAAGAAAATTTACATTCTCACCGTGGCCTCTGGTACTCCGCATTCAGCACTGTTTATCATGAATAAGATTGGTATTCATACCACAAACGCATTTTGCGTTTTAGGCATTTAAGCGACTCACCAAGCTAAATCATGTACACGTCCTTACCATTTTGCGGTTTTGCATCCCAGTCGCGGTGTGTGTGTTATCATACTTTTCCAGTCTTTTTCCCTTCTGCAAGTCTAAAATGCCAAGAAGCATTTTTTAAAAGTCTCATGCTGCGTTTCCTCACTTGCGTGACCCTGAGTTACCACCCTATTTAGGAATACACATACAGTAAATAATGCAATCATTTCACCAAATACAAATGGATGCTGCCTTCCACCAGTGAAACAGACGAAATGATTTGCACATGTAATGCAAAAAAGCTCTGTGGAATTTGGATTTAATTCTAAAGCCAGTGCTTCAAGCAATTTTTTGAAAGGTCTTGCTTTGTGCATGAGCTTCTGACTTGTCAACAAGGTTTTATGCTTATTTCCAAAATTAGGGAAGTACAAAAGGTCTGTGGAGACACGCTGTCTCATTATATGGGTTAGTATTGTCTGTAAAAGCATAGGTACATATTTTTAAGGCAAAGCTGATGCAAGCTTGTGGTTTCAAGGAGAGAGAAAATATACTTAATGTATTCTTTCTCCATTAATGAAAGCAGGGAGCTCTGGAGGGAAGCATTAAGGTGAGTGTTTTTGCTAATATCCATTTTGAATAACTGTAAAGTTCCACTTTAAGAAAATGCCTCTGCTCGTAAAGGAAAACCTCCATTATAATTCCAATTAAGGAACACAAAGGGAGTTTGGAGTGCTGCATAATTTGTGTCCATCAAGTTTTGAAATGCTTCTAGGCTTTCTCATTTAGTCTTTGTCTCCAAAATGAGCTTGTGATGCCAAATCCTATATCATAACTTTACAGGAGAGGAATTTGGAATGACTTGTCAACACTGGGCATATGGGCAGGCTTTTAAAACCATAACATAACTCACGGAAAACAAATAATAGAACTTATCCAAGAAGATTAACTGGCCCATTTGACCATATATATCCCGGTTTTCAGACCACACTGGTTTAGATGTGTCTGACAGAGGTAAATGACCGTATAAAGACATAAACAGACATGCCTATAGCACCTCTGAAAAAAAGCAAAAATAACAATGGAACATAAATTCTATTCGTTTAATTTTGTTTGTGAAAAAACACTTAAAAATCAGTTGAGTTTTAATTGACAATAAGTCAAATATACATTATAAAAACACTTTAGTACAATGCAGTGTATTTTTGTAATAGTTCGTGTTGCCACGATTGGCCGCTGAATTTAAATTAAAAGAAAATCTGCTGTATATCTTTCAGTAAATGTTGGCTCATGTCTGTCAGAAAAGCTGTCAATAAAATAGCATTCATGGAGCACTGGTCAAAAAAGGAATGGGGCTGAAGTCTCTTTGATATCAAGCCTTGTTAGATATATTTCACTTTGAGTTCTTTGATAATGTCAAATCAAAGCAAGGTCTTGACTTATAAGAAGCAACTTCTGGAGAACACAGGCAGAATAGATTCAGGGTTACTTTTCTAAAACCAGACTGGGATGTGGGATGAGGGGCGACACCTGGAGCGAGTCGGCGGCTTTCTAGGTTTTACTTGTCTGTCATCCCTTTTTAAATGAAGTGATGTGAATATTAAACCCTACACTGGATCTTTGGGAAGGCCAGAGAATGTAATACATTTAAATCCTACTCCTCACTTATGGGGCCCTAAACGATCAAGCCTCTTTACATCTTAACAGAACAGTGCTATCATAGTCTTTGTTATGATCCTTTTTTCGTTTCTTTTTCCTTCCATTTCTTGTTTTGCTACCACCACCTGTGTCATTATTGTGTCATTATTTCTAATTCCAAAATTTCTGACTGATTTTGAAGATTATCTCATGTAGCTTTTTGCGTTTTTGTCCTCTTCCTACCCTCTTATCTAATTTTCATCTGCACGTTATGATCCTTCTTCACCGAGGGCACAGTACTATGAAGCAAGCTCAACATATCCATCCTTTTTCTTATCTGGCTTCACTTAGCCAAACATCAGTGGTCACATACATCAACTCAGTCAAGTCAACGCCGGGTTTTCAAATGTAGCTATGAGTGTTCCCATGTTAGTGGTCACATTGGTTGCATAGGGCCAGTCACAAACACGGACAGGTCTGCAGACAGCAGAGTGAAACATTTGCCAAAGAACCTTACAGATCAACAGAAATTGTTCTTTTATCACCCAACAAAACATCAATTCATTTATACGTATCTATATTCTTTGTAGACTGTTCTTTTTAACATCCTGTTCTCTCTAATCTTGAACGTAGGTCTAGAGTTTGTTACTATGGCGATGTACCTCAGTGAATTAAAATCACCTCTGAAAAAATGTGAAATCCAGGTTAAAGTCGACCTAGAAAAGCTGCCCGGCTAAGATCTGAATGCTGCTTTGTAGTAAAGCCCTCAAATGTATGGTTAGCCTGTGGGATTTTCAGGCGATCTCATGTGTCCTGTGTTTCTCTTCATCATCGCTGGTTTCTCCTTTTGCAATTTTCCAGTGTGGACCCGTGCCATTTTGTTTACTGGATTTCCTTTCTCCATTTCTCCATGCGAGTTTTAAAATACTGAATCCTTAAAAAATTTTTTTATTTTAAATGCCACAAATACCATTAAAGTACTTGGCTCTCAGAGTACAGATGCATTTGTGGTTTCTAGTGTTTCCTGTAGTAAAATGGGAGGCAGAGTCTTTATTTATGGAGCTCTTCTCAGTTGAGGTTTAGGAGGCAGACACTCCCTCGTTTTTAAATTGGGGCTTAATTTTTTTCTTCTTCTTTCGACACCGATGAATTTGATAAGCTCATAGTCAGGACCAGCCCAAGTAACCCTGAACCATCACTTGGTTATGCTGGTATAGGCCTAAGTTGCAGTGGGACTTCCCTTTACACCGAGCACCTTTCCTCTCTGTCACTCTCCTTGCATTTATATTGCCACTATTGCATGTCATTAACTTTGTGTCTTCTCTCTCCCCCACAGTTTGTACCTCTTCCTTTCTGCTTCCTCCATTTCTCCGTTCTGCACACATTTCTGCCTCATCAGCACCGTGTTTCTAATCTGTGGTTACTCCCCAACCTGATCAGTGCATAAAGTCTGTTTTTCAGTGCTTAACGTTTTTCCCCCTTCATCTCTCCTCTTATTTTAACAAGTTGAATAAGAGGAGAGAGGACCATGACTATCTGACATTTAGTTGAGTCAGATGGTCATGCGGCTCTACTGCAGCTTTCTAACTATTAAATGGGAGGTTTTCCTCCCCACTGTCACCAAGTACTTTGCTCAAACTACATCATGTGGCTGCTCTCTACAATATTTCACGACCAATACCAAGTTAAAAGCCCCAAGATTTGGTGATCTATGTCGAAAATTACATTAAATTCCATTTTTCTTCTAAAATAAAAGCTGATAAAAGTGATTCAAGGTGAGGTTAGAAAATCTATAATGCTTTAATGTATATTAAAACCTGGAAATGGCAGGATGTCAGTGACTTATTGCTTTCCTTTTACTAGGCACATTACAATGCTGTTAAGGCTTTAAAGACAGAAATAATAGCTGCAGCATGTAATTGATGGAGTGGGTTCATAAACTGAAATGCATTCGCCTCAATATAAATGAGAACCTGACAAAGTGGCGTTGCAGCCGTGCTATTGGCTCTAAATGCTTTTACCTGTATTATGAAATTTTTAAAAAGATAAACAACTAAAACATGATGCTCTAAAGGCAATTAAGTGTACTGGAAACCCACCATTTCTATGGACATTGTTTTCCTGCTCTCAGCTGACATCTCTTAGTGCCATGCAGCCGTGTGCGAGACATAACACTCCACTAAACACACTTGAATAAACAAGGTCTTGTTATGCTTCTCACTTTAGATCTCCCCGCTTTGATTCAGATGTCCCTGTGCTGTTGAGGGGAAATGTATTTTACATTTCAGTCGTCTTATTGTATGGCAATAAATGGAGCAACATATGCAGCAACTCTATTTGGATTATTCAATCGGCTTTCCGTGAGTGAGGAACGTTTCTGTCGATGCTCGATAACCTAGTCAAAATACCAAGTGTGTGCAAGCGAGGACAGGAAGGAAAATCAACAGAGAAAGATCAATCTGTGGGAAAGGCTGGATGATTACTTCCACCTTAAGCTGGTTAAGATCAATGCGTACATATAGTGTGAGTGTGTCTGGAGACTATTATTCAAGACTATGAAGCTCCTGAACAGCGCATACAGGAGCTCGGTGGAGTCTAATGTCAACAACAACTCAGAGCTGATTTGTGATGCATGTGGGTTGTTCATGAATCTAAAATTCTTTAGAGGTCATTCATGTGTTAAAGAACAGAAGATGATAGAAGCTTGCAGTTTAGATGTACAGTTGACCACATTTGGACTGCGCTACATTTAAAAAAGCCTGTTTAAAGCAAGATTATTATGAAAACTCTGAACAAAGTAAATCTTCCATAGTGCTTTGGGTTTAACCTGCTCCACAAGTAGGCTATAACTAAGAGCTAATATGGTTGATCTAATTATAACCTGTTTTACTGCAGTGCATAGTCAAGATGATTGCACTTTAATGACCTCAAAACACAGACCTGAAACATCAAGTAGATTACCGAGGCATAAGTTCACATTAAGTAGGTACTGAAAGAGCCAATTGTGATGATTCTGTATTAATTAAGAGCATAAAAAGACTAATAGTTTAATGCGTAAATAGCAGCTTTGTGAGGCTGAACCAAAGCACATCAGTGCTAACATCATCAGAATAAGACACTCACAATAACAACGCTGACTTACTGATATTTGACATTTACCAGTACCCGACTGGTGCAAAACACAAAGCACTCTATACTCGAGGCTGCCACGAATCATCATTAGCACTAATTCGTAAAACTAGGCAGCCAATTGGACAACAAAAATTTTAAACTAATATCTTTTGCTCAGGCAAAGGACAAGGGATAATCAAAGTTATAAAAATCCATCCTCGGGGCAAAAGCTTAACAAAGAGAACATCAGTGAACACTAATATTATAACTAAACCAATAACCAACCTGCTGAATTTTGCTGTCAGCCCAGTTTGCTCACTTTATAATTATGTTAATCCAATGAATACATTATTTTCTTCCCCATTGTATCAGTAGGGCTGGAGTTAATTCGCATGATTTGAAAACATTAAACTTTGCAGTGCTTAACAAATTTATTAGACCACCCGTCATAAAAACAAGAGAATAAATATTATGAATCCTAAAACTAAAAATTACACCATTACTAACTGACTCCGTGTTTTTACAGCCGTGTTTGAGCCGGCACACTGGACTTCAGAAATTAATCGAGCGTAATGTTCTACCACTGAAACAAAATTGTCTGTTCAGGTAAGCAAGTAAACAATTGAAATGCAACTGAAAACAACAATTTGGCATCTTAATCAAAAATTTATAATGTGCTTTACTGGTTTTTCCACTTTTGTGTGAAACAGTAAATTTGAAAATTCATGGAGAACAGTTAGGTTTTTCCATTAAAATACATTTACATTAAATAATTTGCCTAAATCAATTTTAAAAATGATTCAGGTAAATAGCAATATTGTTCATTTAAGGCGTCCTTGGCATAAACCTACATTAGGTGTGGTCTAATAATAATAACAATAGTAATAATAATAATAATAATAATAATAATAATAATAATTAAATGTGTTCAAGGCAAAAGGCAAAAAGCCATGAGCTAAATCGAAGGAGTCTGTTTACTGTTCGAAAGCGTGGATAGTTTCTTAAGCACGTTGCTAGCGACTGTGTTAGTACCTCATACTGAGTGATGATCCCGTAAGTCTGCGCCGGTTCTCTCCACTTCAGG
This sequence comes from Copadichromis virginalis, assembly GCF_057382275.1. Classification (NCBI taxonomy): domain Eukaryota; kingdom Metazoa; phylum Chordata; class Actinopteri; order Cichliformes; family Cichlidae; genus Copadichromis; species Copadichromis virginalis. The sequence continues at coordinate 12,250,069 of NC_140635.1, forward strand.
ATGATCTTCTCCTCGTAGGCACTGCCCTGAATGGACTCCAGAGGAACCGCCCCAGGCACTGTGGGAAATGCGTACATGTGGTAATAACTACCGAATTAAGCAGTAGTTTACTTTAGTTTTGTTTTTCAATTATCCTTTTAATTGTTTTTTACCTTATTCTACGGATTAGCTTTTAACTGACCTGTTTTTTAATTTATTTTTTTAAAATACTGAAATTGATTGACTGCTTTCCAAAAACTGAGTTGAAATCTTCAAGGACTGAAACAAGTTTCTAAAAAGTTTTCTCAGAAGGATTTTCTTGCCACATATTTGACACTTTTCACCTTTCTTAAGTTAAATTATTGCCAATAAAAGTTGATGAAAGCAGCTGTAGCCCTTTCCACTATGATTTACTAAGCAAAGCACCTTAAACTAATGTGCATACCAAAAAAGGCTTTTCAAGGATGCACGCTAAAAATGTGAGAAAGCCAACGTCAAATGCAATTTTTTAAACTGGAATTTGCAAGATTATTTGAAGTCAGTGTTACTCAAGACACTGTTATACATGTTTTACAGCAAACCTGAACACTTTCTTACAGATAGAAATGGATAGAAAAGATGAAGTTGTAAACCCACAGGAACAGCAGGAATCTTAATCTTTCTGCAATGTTTACTTGTACTGAGATACTGCCAAAGAGATCTAGTCCTTTAACCCCTCATGTGAATTGCTTTCATTCTTTAAGCGAAAGAGACTGATGTGGAGATGTACTTTTTTTTTGGTTTAAAGATTTATCTTGAACACAACTAGAGCTACACCCTGCCTGTACACTTTCTCCCATGGGACCCTAAGCACACAGATACACATACAGAAACACATATCGGTCAGATACTGAGAAACAGTTGCCACTTTCAAGTTTCCAACCAGAGATATCTGAGCCAGACATGACTCTTTTCTACAGCTGAGCCTGTTATCTGGCGGCCGGGGTTCCTTGAGACTTCTGTAGAGTTCATTTCCTGTGTCTGCTGAGGTAACAGAGAAGATCTTTCATCTTTCAAGGAGGTGAAACAACTATCCGACACAGAGGCTTACTGTCTGACTTCTGTGCTCTCCTGAAAAATATTTGGAATATCCCAGACTTTGTTTGTGGCTGTGAATCGGATGAGAACCTACACATCCTAAAGATTGAAACATCAAAACTGTAATAACAAAAGCAAGTTGTTCAGCTGTTGAAGACACATTTTCTTTTATTAAATGTTAAGAGAAAGTGTGTTAGCGTGCCATATACATACATATACACTGACTGAATTTTCTACAGTAGAATCCAGTAGTAAATTCAGTCAGATCCATCATTTTGAGAAGTAAAGATCAGATTATTGAAAGAAGAAATTAAATGCAAGTCTTTGGGGGGGTTGTTTTTTTTGAAACAATGACATCTAATATAGTACATGTCTGTGAACAGGTGGCGACACAACATCTCCACATACACAGCCTACTAATCTTAGAGCCTATTTCTTAAGAAAATAAGACTTTTAAGCTATTTACATTTATACACACTGTTATGACCCAAGGTGACCCCAGTGTGAGGTTTCCTGTGTGCTTTGTGGTCTCTCTGTGATGTGATTTGATGACAGAAAAACTGGCCAGTGTTCTGCAGGGCTATTTAAACCCCACCTTCTGAGGCCTTGCTTCATCTCTTCTTTTGAGTTACTGTTACATGCACCACTTTACACCACTGACATGGACTTACACAAATCATGATTATTATAATAAACCCCTGGTAATCCCTGTTCAGTCGCTGGCATGTCTCCATTCTTTGTTGTGGCCTATGAGCAACTAAATTTTGTCTCATTTGTTGCATAGTGAATTTAACACATCGGACTGTAACAAATGCCACGTCTCTACCCCCAATGTCAGTATCACAAATCCAGTGATGGAACTGGTGTTTAGCTCAGTAGGATAAGAAATGGGGAAGCTTGAACTCACAAGTATGAGTCAGAATTGAGGTGCACGGTTATTTTTTTCCTCCACTGTTGAGAATGTTGAAACTGCATTTCGTTTTATTATAAATTATTAAGCATTAATAGAAAATATTTGTCTCTCTGAAGTTAAAAAGTAAATTAAATATGTCTAGATGATGTTGAAGTATCTTGAACTGATGTCGGCATAATTTCCACAACTTTCATTTTGGAATAGACATTGACAAACACAGAAATGTCTGCAATGTCTGGGTTTCAGTGAGTTTTAGAATGCAAATATCATCTAAAAGTAAAACTATTTTTTCCTGCCCTGTAAGGCTTTCTAGTTGAGCTAAGAAAAAAAATGGACTATTGATGTTACTTACCATCCTCATCGGTCTGAACCTCCAGCTCTGTGCTCTCCTTGACACCCTCCGGGTTGCGCAGCACTAGCTTGACGCTGAGGTTGGTGAATGGAGAGAGATTGTGGATAGTGTGCTGAGGATCGCGACTCTGAGTGTCATAACACACTTCCTCACGCGTCTCCTCCTTGCCGGCTACTCTGTACCGGTACTGGACGGTAAGGTTATAGCTGTGGCAGCGGGTCACGTTATAGCCCAGAGGTTCCCAGCGCACTGTAACCTGTTTGGACTGGATGTCCACCACTTCCAGCCTCCGTGGGCCGTGCATAGGCTCTGGCGAAATCGAAAGAGAAGGAAGTGTGAACTTACATAAAGATAATCAATTGGGTCATATTAAATGCCAGGTGTTTCAGGCCAGATGCAATAAAATCAAAATTACTGAGGTTTACGTGGGTTAGAGAAAGCTCCTTTTCCTTTGGGCCAAAAAAATAAATAAAAAAATAAAAAAAATCCAGTAGTCGATTTTTCATAACACTTTCATTCATATTAAAATACTACTTTTTTCTGTTTATAGTTCATATTTCCAGAAAATATTTTAAAATTTCAAAGGCACAGACTGATACTGAGCATTGCCAAATCCCATTACCGTTGCTAACTTGGGCTCACAGCAACTAAAGGCACCAAGACACCACAGGTCTGTCACTGGAAACCCTCAGCAGGTGGTGTATCATCCCTTCAGAGCGTGCCATTCCTCTGCTTCTTCTGCCTTGTCCTCCGCCTTTTCTACTCTATTTTCCATCTCGCCCAGTGGCGGTCAGCTATTAGCACCACACTGATACAGAGTCAGCCAACCTGTCAATCCAGGCAGGACACAACCCCCACCGCTATCCTATCACCTCTAATCACATACACTGTCTCCTTGCCTTTTCTCTTCCACTTTATCCATTTTCTCTCTCCTTCCTTCTCTCTCTTTCTCCTTTCCCCACCTATTTTCCCCTCTTGCACTCCCTCTCTCCCTCCTTTCCTACGGGAGGAAAGCAGCCCAAGCACAAGGTAATGGGATCAATTTCCATTCCAGGTTAAATTCGCAGTCCATTTCTCTGGAACTTAACACTTTACCACCTATTAGGAAGAGCCAGAGCTCAATTTCCCCGTTCCCCAGGAGACACAGTCCAGCAATTCAGAGGCGGCCACGGCAGCCATGTTTAACATTCTAGAGATGTGTGAAGGGAGACTGGACTCAGGCTAGAGCACGGTGTTCATTTTTACAGATTGTATGAAAGACAGAACAAACAAGCAAGAAACCAACAAACACTGTTGGCATTATGATCACAGACGTTTCTTTTTGTTATCTTCCGCTATCCAGCGTATTACTACTGCGATAAAATGTTCAAGGTTTATCGAGAATCCTTTCAAATGATCTTGCAGGAGTTTGAGTAGTGCTATAGAAAATCTACAAGGTAGAAATGAACGGTTTCAAAAAAATTAGGTCATGACATGTGAAAACTCGGGCCTGTACAAGTGGAAAAAGGGCTCCTTGATGAATGAAAGATCGAACGCCTGCCGATTTCACGAGGAGAAACAACGGATGTGATTTCTCCTGCACTTTTACAGACAGGATGAAATAGCATTAGAAGAGCCTGAAGGAGACAGAGGAAGAGCAGTTGAAGGCAGATTGGGAAAGGGATGTCAATGTGCAGTATATAGTACATGAAATACAAAAGGCTACAAATGTGATGCCTCACAAAAAGGCATAATCTCCTTCCAAAAGGGAAAAAATGGCATCTATGATATATTCAAGACGGATTTGCTACTATAGTTCAAATAAAAGTAAACATTCCACTAAAATTCCTCATTCAGCACACGTATCCAACAGCTTTAATCGTGACTTAACAAGCAGTTGAGAGAATATAGAGCTATCTGGTGTTGGTTTACTTGTGTTTTATCATTTCTTAGCCTGAATTTTACTCTGTAGCGAATGTCTTACTCTGCCACTAAAATGCAGTAATAATATAAAAAGTGGTGTGATACTTAAGAAAATGTAATCACACCCTCCAAAAACAAACAAACAAACAGACAGACAAAACAAAAACAAAAAAAAAAAAAAAAAAAAAAAGATTCTAAGGAAAAACTGGGAGCAACTGGCAATGAGAAATAGGCTTCTTCACTCGATTGCAGTGTTGGGAGAGCCATCCAGAAAATAGAAGTTTAAACCCCTTTATTTGCGGAACTATCTGTTGGCCGCACTCTGTAGGCAACGGTTACACTAAAAGCACAGAGAATTGCAGGGTGGCCAGGCACAGAAATCAAATTAAACCAGATGCTCTCAGAGTTACAAATGCACCAAAGTGTGAATCTCAAACAGACGCGCACAAGCGACTGAGAGTTAGTCTCATTTCTGGAGCGTTCAAGGAGAATGTCACACTCCCATCTTTGTGGAACATCATAGATAATGTCCACTGCACCCTAATTCGGGCCAATGGAGAGCTGCCAGGATGGGAAGCACTTGTGGAAAATATAACTGTGCTGAGAAACAGCCGTAGCCCCACGAAGAAGGGACATTAATTTGTGTCTATTTGTTTTACTGGGGGTAGGATTATTAGACGTACACCCAAAAATAAAAAGAATACAAGTCGCAGGAAAGATACACAAAAGAACATCGGCCGTTTGGAAGCAGCTTTTATAATTATTCTATAGCCTCTGCCTGGTGTTTTGTAGAGAAAAGGCTAATTGTTTGTTGCCCCACTGGCTCCCTGTAGTGCAAATGCCAGCTGTCTGAGGGAGGCAGTAAAACGAGAGGATCTGTGGCAGAACTTGTAACCCATGATTCAGAATGACTTCATTGCTTGCATGAACAACAAGGTGCCTTATCCGTTTTAGAGCCCGGTCATGGATGACTTTGAAGAAAGAGGAAAAGGAAAAAAAACGCTGTGCATCCTCCTCCCTCACTTAATCTGAAATGAACAGGTCAGGCTGAATGGCTGATATCCTTTATAAGTCCCTTCATGAATAGATGAAGACCATGCAGCCATTCTCAAATGGGCCCACAGGCCCGTGAATGACAACTGATGAGATGAGCCTATTACCCCAGTTTACTGTGGCTGCAAGTTTAGTTTTATTGACTGAACAGTAAGAGGCTCAGTATCAAGAGCACAAACAGAAACAACAACAAGGAATAATAGGGCTAGCTCTGAAAATCCATACCATTTTTTTCCTCCCCACAATGCTCTCAAGCTATCACAGTCTCAGGGCGACATTGGGGTGAAAGTACTAAAAATATGACTCCAATATCTCTCCAGTATGGCAGATATTTCTAGTGGAATAGAGTTATAATAATGGCTATGAAAGCATCCCTTGGAGCAGGAAATTACTGAGGTCTATCTTATGCCAGGGCACTCAGAATGAGCTCCAGTGAGAGCCAGATTGGTATTCCAAGCGGTGGACAAATTATCACCTGCCCCACACTCACCGATGTAATTGAATAATTTGAACTTGACATTTACATAGAACTATTAGTGATTTTTTGTCATTACAGTCTGACATTTAAATAATGTTTTTAGAAATTATCAGCACATTATTGCATCTTGCTAATTTGATTGGGCCCTGCGTACATGCTACTGCAGCTCATGCGATAACATGATTTTGCCAAACATTAAATTTTAAAAAAAAAATTATAACAACAACAACAACAACAACAACAACAAATAACCGCATGTTGCAACTGGCTGTCCTAGAGGGGGCTTCAAATGGTGCACTTAGCCCCTGGGAAGAGCAAGACATTAGTCCTGGATGAAAGGAAACAAATTGGGCATGTCTGGAGCACAGCCACTTTACTACTAGATGAATGTGTGTGTGCGGGCGTGTGTGGCTGTATAAAGGGGACCATGTGTGTACTCTTGTGTGCTTACCATCTTATGAGTGTAAAAGAGTTTCCATATGCGTGCACAGCAGCACACGTCTGGTTTCTCAGCATCTTTCTGGCTATATGTACAGAAGAGCGATTTACTTATCAGATTTTCCTCAGGCTTCGCAGCATACGAGCCATTCGGAAAGCCGGGATCTTTATCAGATCCACATCGATTAAGAGAAGAAAAGCCTGATGCTGGCTTAGACTTCCATCTACCTGCTCAGCAAACAGACCCAGAAGGGGGGGGGGGGGGGGGGGGGGAGAAAAGCCTGTTTCCCCAGTGATTAGAAACCCCCAGCAAGTCAATGTGGCTCACTTGCCTGTTCACCGTCTCATCAGGCTGAGGAAGAGGAGGGGAGTGCTTTGACTTTCACAGGATGGCCCGTAGATGGTCTGATTCCTTCGCGGAGCATGTCAACCGGAGCTTGTCACAAGAAAGTACAGCTGTTGGAGACGGTACCAAAACAACTTGATGACGGTAAGATTAAATCCCGTGTTCCGTTCTAGGCAGTCAGGCCTGGTATTGCCGTCACTTATCTCTCTCTATTTTGATTTGTTATTCTTTCTGTTGTGTTTGAGCTGGGTGGGCTGGGAAACAAGCACATTTGTTTGCCTCTTTCTATTACATCTCACTGATAGCACTATGACCATTGAGGAAATCATTTTCATATCCGACAGAAGCAAGCAGTAATGATAGCTTTTGATAACCAGCAATCAAAGCTCCATCACCCTCCTAGAGTGCTTCTCTATGCAATCCTCTGGAGGAACAGAACGACTGTTTGACTCTGTGTGTGTATGTGCATGCGTGTGGGAAGAGATGGAGGGAGTCGGTGTGTGGGTAGATAGGTGGGTGAGGGGACTGGAGAAAGCAAGCTAAGACAGAGAAGGGGTGGAAATGTCAAGGTCTTTGTTGCCATCAAATGCAACAAGTAAAATTAGGCCTCAGAACTGACGTGTGTACACATATTATAACTAATGGCACTTTAAAAGGCACTGTACATGGACATCTTGTGATCCAATACAAGCATTAGTCAGAGACAAATGCTTACATGCTCAGGACACACACACACACACACACACACACACACACACACACAGCTCAGACACCTTGGAGGCGTGGATAATCACAAGGATTTATTGAATGGTGGTGGTCGCTCCTCACTCTATCAAGTCCTTCTTTATAGGCCCAGTGATAAATGAGACTGCCATGATGGGCGAGTGTGAGGGGCGGAGGGGCCTACAGTGCTCTGGATCAAATTGAAACCACCGAATGAGCCCGGGCGCCGGACCAGGCCAGGCTGCCACCTTGTCTGATGAACCCCCTGAAGCTGTAGGGGTGGAGATGAATGGGCGAATGCTTTCCTTTTCACAGAACTAAAGAGAAGGGGACGGTGAAAGTAAGACATTCTCTACCAACACAGATGATGTACGACAAGATTCATGACTGTCAAGGCATATCTAGTCCTTTCCTGTTTTTGTAAACAACCACGCTACTGTATGCTGGCCTCAAAATGCCAATAAGCTCAACGGCTTGAAAAGAGAAAACTAAGAAATACTGATTTTGTGTGGAAATGTCAAACTAAATATTCAGTTTTTGGATTATGCTGACATGCTGAAGATATGTCGTCTGACACAATGGAAAGCTGTTTATTACTACACTTAACAGATACAATATTCTACACGACCTGACTGGAAGCCAGAGGGTGGGGATGAATATCATTTAATTGTTCCAGATATAAAAATCCTCTGAAGCCGCATTTAGGTTCATGCATTGATATACAAGTCTCAGTTCTGGTTTATATCAGGGGGGAAAAAACAACATAGTACATTAAAAGCCAATGCAACTATTGTTAATGTAGTTTAATTCATAAACACTATTTTAATATAATACCAGTTCACACTATAGAATTATGCTTAAAACATAAGTATACCATACTTGCAAACCTTTAGCCAATAAGCAGTCAGCGACTAAGTCTGTGAAAATGCTTTTATATTATAATAATAATAATAATAATAATAATAATAATAATAATAATAATAATAATAATAATCAAACAATGATAACAACAAAAAAGGCCAATTTTTATATACACAAAATCAACAGACAAGAGAAATCTTATGAATGGAAGAAAAAAAAAAAAAAAGTGTATTTCCATGGAATCAATACAGGTTATTTACTACCATCATGTGTTGTAACATTTGGTCAGTGCAGTAGTTTAAAACCCCCCAAAAAGCTCAAATGAAGCCTGCAGTTATTATACATTGACTGTAAATTAAAAGAACAAACCTGGCAAGTGTGCGTCATGAGGTGAAATAAAGTGCAAGTCTACAAACCGGATGAAAACAAATGGGCAGCCAGATGATGGAACGAGCAGAGGCAGCTGAGGAGGAACTGGTTAAATCAATCTTTCATTTTGTTTCCACCAATATGCTGTGCAGTGATTGGGGTCAGGGTGACAGGCAGAATGACCCCCTCTTCCCTCATCCGTCTTAACACATACATGCCCACACACCCATCTCTCCTGTCAGAGCAGACTTTGTCTTTTGTGTTCAGGTTCCTCGGAAAATGGCTGCGGATAGGGCTTACAAATGGGAAGAACACAAGCCCTCATTTACCAATGGGGACGCAATCTCTACAGGAGCAGTGGGAGGTTACCAAGGTGATTCTTCAACTTCAGTACTACCCAGATGGCCCTTGTGCCACTGTCATTTGTCGCTAAAAACCCACATGTGTCGTATTCAACTCAGGGTGTTACCCACAGTGTAAATCAAAGTGAAGCGCTTGACTTTGTGAAATGGTTGCTGTGTTTTCTGAGCCACCCACTTAGGAGATATGAGATCCAAGATCTAGCTATCTAGGTGGGGGAATAGAGGGAATAAATCGCAACCCTTCTGACATTCATGTCCTTTAGTTGAGGAGTAGACGCAGAAATGTTCTTGAGTTAGAGTTATACAACCAGACTGAGTGAGTGCTTGTTGGATGCCTAGGAAGGGGAATGGGACATCTATAATTCAGCAAAAGGATGGAGAAAATCTGTGACAAAAATTACAGCAGATAGATCATGAATAATTAATCAGGGAGAATAGAAACATTTAAAGACCTCGAGAAGCATTTCAGTTCAAATTTAAAAACCGCAGAGAAAAAAAAAAAAAAAAACGTAAAATCTTCCTGCCGAGCCTGACTAAACTACCGCTATTTATCATCCTCCTGAGGCTCAAGAGTAGAGGTTACTAACAACCTCGAAGATAATTGTTTACGAGGAGCTGAAGAAGCAGCTCTGGACTAGAAAGAGACCGGATTTATGTGGATATCACCACAGTATCATTTATACACATCTGTTCTCAGGACTTTCAATTCTTCCCTGTCGAGAATAGATGGATGGAGTGATGAAGGTGAGGGAAATGGTAACAATAAGAATAATAATAATGAACTGGCTATAAATGCAAATCTTTCGCACACTCGTTCCTTTCCCACAGCAGTTGTTTGAAGATGTGTCCTTGAGAGGAACACAATTTACCTTTTGCAGCACCAATAGAGCACAATTCACCATTCTACTTCCAACTGCCTGTGATAAAAAGACTTTTATTGTGGTCCTCCTATAACCTTCCTGCACACCCCAAACTCAATCTACCCTGTTTTCTCTGACTGACAAAAGGACACAAATTCAATGGGCCTCAAACTAAGGCTTTTCATTCGCCTTGCAATAGGCAATATATAAACCCTATAGGTCACATGACTGGCCGCTATTGTGGGTGACAAACTGGACCAGTGTTATCTGAGATAGTAAGGTGAAGTGACTTTCTATTCATGGCTCAAGGCAACAATAGTGTTAATTAGACACACGCCTGGCAAACAATTCCTTTCCTTTCCTTTCGGGCTGCGAGAGACAAATCTGCTTAATCTCAACCTTAGCTAAAAAGCAACCATCATGAAGGGATAGATCTCACCGAGGAAAATTGCCCTGTAGACATGCATAAAGCTTCTGACGGGAAAAATAGCAGTTACATCTGACAGATCATCACTCTCCCTTTGTTGACAAAATGTTTGGTTAGACAAGAATTGGCGAGGCAGAATATAGTATACCGATTCAGTTAAGTGTGACTGCAAATGACAAAAAACGATGAAGTCAACATGCTTAGCTCTACAGCAATAATATCCTCTAATTTGGAAAACTACAAACATTTTTCTGAGAAGGGTTTGTTCATTCAGTTGAATTTATATTAACCTTTATCTTAACGTAAGGCGTTTAAATAGATGGTGCTGTGAAAAAAATATAATCCTGATTTCTTAGTTTTCTGTATATTTATCAAAATTCTATGTTATTCAGAGATAACCTTTGTCAATACAAAATGCAGTTTTTCAATGATGGTTTTATTTATTTTATTTCCAAACTATCTTGGACCTGTGTGAAAGGGTAATTGCCCCCATGGTAAATCATAGATAAGTGTGATTAATCACAGTTTTGGAAAGCTGAGTTCAATTTCATTAGCCACACCGAGGCCTGGTTATGGCCAGATCTGTTGAATCAATAGTTAAATAGAACCTGAGTGACAAAGTCAAGTAGACTAAAATCTCAAAAAGCAACAGATCATGTCACGATCTAAAGAAACTCAAGAACAGAAGAGAAATGAATCTATCGGTCTGGACTAACTATCTATCATTAACTATGAGTCTGGAAAGAGTTACACAGCCATTACAAAGGCCCTGGGACTCCAGTGAACCACAGTGAGAGCTATTATCTAGGAAAAGAAAAAGAATAAAAAAGAAAATCAAGAAAACTTGGAACTGTGGTGAACCTTCCCAGTGAGTGGCCGGCCTACCAAAATTATTTGAAGAGTAATCAACAATCCATCCACGAGGTCACAAAAGAACCCCCAAAAAACATCAAAAGAACTGCCGGCCTCACTTGTATTAGTTAAGGTCAGTGTTCACAATTCAACAATAAAAAGCCTTAACAAAAACAGAGGGGTCCTGGGGGAAATCACTGCTGACCAAAAGAAACACAAAGGGTCGCCCCACATTTGTAAAAAAACAAAAAAAACCAAAAAAAAAAACCCAAAAAAAAACAACCCAAACAATAAAAAAAAAATGTCTTGATGATCATGAAGACTTTTCAGAAAATATTCTGTAGACTAACGAGACAAGCTGAACTTTTGGAGGGTTTGCATCGCATTACACCTGGCATGAAACCAACATGGCACTTCATAAAAGTACATATCAACACTCGAAGATGGTGGTGGTAGTGTGATGGTCTGGGGTTGGTTTGCTGCTTCGGGACCTGGACGACCTGCCGTTACTTTATGGAACCATGAATTCTACTCCTTACAAGAAGATCCTGAAAGAGTAATTTAGGCAATTTTCTAAAGTTCAAGCACACTTGGGTTACACAGCGGCAATGAATGGCTCAAAATGTTGGTACATCACAATGAATAAAATGCTTGCACCGAATCTAGTGTGTCCTGTTTTTCATAGCTTGAATAAATAAATACGTTACTGTAAAATATTAACTGAACAGTGGGCGGGTTGAGGAGGCAGCATTTGAGTAGTTAAGGGGGCAATTGTTTTTTAAAAACAATGAATTTTATAGTTACTGGGGTTAATAAGTTTGATTATCTGAGATATTTAAATGTGACAAATATGCAAAAAAAAAGTAGAAGAAGAAAGTAGAAGAAATTAGGGATTGGGAAAATACTTTTTCACGGCAGAGAGAGAGAAACCAAGTCATGTCACCTATTCTGTGTGTCCTTAAGCTTTTATAAAAGCTATTCAGAAGCCTTTCTGCTCTGACTCTTATTTTTTGAATATGCAGTTTAAGTGAAGATCCAAGGCTGTAACACTTCTTTAAGCTAAGGTAAACAGTAAATTGTCACAATTTATATAAATCTTCAATGTGCCCATAGAGAAATGCACTGTTTTTCCCCCACACACACATTCCTTCACATACATACCGAAGACTAATGTCATGAACGCTGCCACAAAAGGTCCTTCAGTTTGTTCAGTGTCTACCCTTTGGCACATGGAAGGGATGGGTATTAAGCTACCAACCCTACATTTAGTGGACCACTTATTGCCACCAAAGCTTTGACCACCCAGTGCTTCACATTGGAATATTAGTGAATCTTATTTTGTAGCACTGCTGAATTTTAACCTCAGAATTTCTTAGAGCCAGACAGATTTCTACAAAACCAATACATCTTCTAAGAAGTAGTAAATGCTTGCAATTACTTTATATAACTGGTCCTGAGTCCAACTATCCCCAGGTCAGGTCATCAAATCTTCTTGTCTATCAAAATAAATGGTTTCTTGACATATTAAGTATACATTGGATAAAAAAAGGGGCCGTTTTATACAGTGTAGATTGCACTTTTCAAAGCCTTTTTTTTGACAGTTGAACAATGGTAGAAAAGGGAATAACATTAACCTAAATCAGTCATACCATTATTCATTACTTTGTAAGGTTTTAAAGGGATGACGGTGACAGGAAAGTTGTACTTTTTTGTGAGCGGAACCTACAGAAACCAACTGCGTAACATCCATTTATTTTTCAGAGTTTGTGTGATTCACAGACTTTTCAAGGTCAATATAGCAGTAGTATTCTTCAAAAAGGATCAAAAAGTTCTTTCATTATTTAAGTCATCCTATTTGGAATAATTTGTTCACTGTACATTGCCCTAACACTGTCTTTTTATTAGCAGAATACAAATTCAGCCATAATGAACTTTTGTGTGTGACACCAAGAGCTTATACCTGAAGCCCCACAGTGTGTAAGCACTAGATTTCTTCTTTTTTCTTTCCCATTTACATGCTTTCAATCCAGCACCTGCTCTTGTTCTGATGTGGATTTGCATGCATCCCATCGTACCATTGTCTTTGTCACAACAGTTCTCTTAACATCTATGGTCCAAAAGTATGCCTCAAGTATGTTAATCCATTACTGGGTAAGAAACCATATTTAGTGAGACATCCTAACTGGCCCCCCTCCCCTCTCCATGAGGTTGGAGAATCTGCGAAGGTTGCAACACAAAAAGTGACATGGCATCTAACTTTATGGTAACAGATATGGTAACTTCAATGACCCTGATTTGTAACAAAAACGAAAAACTTAAAAGTCCCAAATTTCTTTTAATACCCTCCAATGACGCTTTAGCTCTAAATAAGTGTTGTGGTGAGTCCCCTATAAAGACTTAAACCAGCTTTGTCAATGCATGTACTGTAATCAGCGGTGCTGCAGTATATGAAGAACACAGCCTCCTCTGCTGCTGTCTGTAGTTTTTAAACAGAACCCAGTTGTTGTTTTAAAACGTGATACGAGTTGTGACCAAATGGGAGGTAGCAAGTAAGCAAAGACTTTGCAGAGGGTTTGGTGAATCTTCAGCAGCTAGTAATGCAGTATGTAGAGAAAGTGCTGAAAGATCATTGCTTGAATACTTCGTATAGATTCTAATGCTCATGTTTGCAGGTTGGCTTCAAACTTACTGAGTACTGATGTACAAATTTAGAAGACCTCTGGTGGATGTCTTACACATCAGATGCTTTAAATATTTGGAATTTATTTAACTGTTTTGCTGGCACAGCGATCCCATTCTTCTTTTTGTCCTCATGTTTAAAACACCTCTTTGTCCACTGTGTGACACTATTAAACTGATGTTGTATTGTGGGTGTTATAGTTTATTGTCTATATATATTCTGTTTACTTGTATTTATATTTCCAAAAAACAAATACTTATATCATTGTGTTCAAAACACACAACCCGATAAAATAAAGTTTTGTTAAAATAAATATGGTAAAAATGGTATTAATCAAGGAATTGTGAACATAATTTGAATCCACATAGATTTCTGTACCAGTATCACATCACGGAGATAAATTACTACACTTGAAAAAAATAAAGTGATTATACTGTTTCCAGACTGCCATCATTCTTATTAGCGTCAAAACAGATCTGGTCTTTTACAAATTAACCACGAGGCAAAATGCAAATAACCAACCTCGGCGAGGGTGAACATAATTGCGCAGCTCCTCCCTGCTCTCCACTATTATAAATGAGTGTTTAAGCGAAGGATGATCCCTGATTAACGCAGATTCCCTTGTGTTTAATAGCACTCGGTGCAACAGAATGGCAAAGTAAAAACAAACAGATGAGACTACTCCCACGTGGCATCAGAGCGCAGATGGAGACAACTTATAGATGGAGATGTGGAGTTGGCAGAAGCCGGAGTCTGAGCAGGTGTTTGGACCCAGCATGGACATCATGTACTGCCATTTTTAAAGCGCCCGAGAGCCAGCGGAGGGCATAGGGTGGAGATGATACACATAGGACAGATCGCTTTTCTACCATGGCAACTAGTATGAAATTATCTCCACTGCATAATAAGTACTTCGTGGAAAGAACATGCCACATGCAGGCCTTACACTGGCTCAATCAGCTTCAAGTGGCTGTAAAACAATTACTTGACTAATAAACTTAATTTATAGAGCACTTTTCTAACAAAGCTGCAAAGTGCTTCAAAGAAAAAAAATATATATATATATACAGTACTGTGCAAAAGTCCTGACCCACGTGCAATTTCTTTGTCGTTCTTTCCAATGATCCACACCTTCTTGTATATTGGGGCTCTTGTTTTATAGACTTTTTCCCCCCACTCTTTTACAGTCCAGTCCAGTGGCTTAACAATCAGTCCAGTACCACAGGACTGATTGTTAAGCCACTTAACACTGGCCTATGAATGATTAAAGCATATAAAATAGACCTAGTTCAATGGATGAACTGCTGTTGTGTCTACACATAACACAACAACCCAATTTTAAATTTTATCTTTTGGCACTTTGTTACTACCAGCCTGCCAAAAGCTTTCATTTTACATAATTTCTTTAGTTAATTCTATGAAAAATGACAACGATAACAGAGTTTGGAAGGCATAAAATAGCAGTTTGCCACAAACAAAGTGATTCCCAAAGGACTATTAGCTGAAGGCATATCTTGGCATGATGTACAGTGTGTCCTTAAACAATTTGACAAAAGCAGAAGTATCTAAAGTAGATGAACAATATCAGAAAGTTAGGTCCCTAAAGAAACTGGGGAAAATCATTTCAGTGAAATCCTGACACAGGACCTTTCGCTTAATCTGATGTTCACCAAGGGCTGAGATATGCCACATCACATAAGGACTTGACTGCGAATTGGTGGCTACAGATCCTATGGCATGATAAAAATATTGGTTCAAATCGTCATGAATATGTATGGAGAAACTCAGGACAGAGATACAGCAGTGAGTGTATACATTGTAAAACACGGTAGACACTCTGGCACGGTTTGGGGACTGCATTACAGCCAATAAAAATGGAAATTAAAATGAATGGAAGATTACTAATGGAGAAAAGTACCATCAGATTTAGATCCACCATACTTACAAAGCATTAAATTAACAGTGGCTTCATTTTCAGCATGACAATGAATCAAAACACACCGCCAATGCAGTAAAAGCACAAAAGCACACCTGCATAGAAAAGCACTGGGGATGTGAGTGACTAGTACATTAGCAGACTAATCATCGCTGTTGTCACTAGTCAGTAACAGACTTACTAGTTGGTTAATCTATTTTACATTTTAATTGATGCCCAATGCTGGTAAATTATTGTGTTCTAAACATTATGCAGCCATCTGCCTGTTGTAGAGAAACATAACTCTGCTCATCTAGGCCTCATCTTTTTGATAACACTGTTAGAATGAGATTTTTCATGTTCTTCATCTTCATTGCTTGGATCAAAACGTGTTCATAATGCACGGTGTTGATTTAAGCAGCATGATTCATTTATGATGCTTTTGTCACTAGTTTTTGACATTTTCCATTAAATGGTCCTCAAATTTTACTCACTGAGTGTTTTTAGTTTAAGACTAGTGGATTAGTCTAATTTTTTTTCTTCAATTAGTCATCTCAGAACGTAGTCACCGAGAGTTTCCCTAAAAAGCACACACTGAAACAGAATCCAGACCTCAACATTATAGTAGCATTTATTTGTGGGGTCATCTTGAGACATATTTGCCATTTCAGTAAGTCATAGCACTTATCTCTCCTTTTCCTAGTAAAACACAAAGAAATAAGACTTTTGCACAATTCTGTATTTAAAAAAAATACATTAAAAAATGACCAAAATATCTGAAAATTTAAAAAAAAAAAAGCACACATTTAAAAAATTAAGAATTTGCCAAGAAGTCGGCCTAATCAAAAAGAGCACGAGCCTTATTCAGCAACTTAAGCAAACTGATTAGTAGAGTACATTTGTTAGTTTAGGATAACACATGTAGAAATGGTTTCAAATGTGTAGTGTTGCTGGAACTTGACCTGATTCAATACAAGTCTGTGAATACCTCAACACAAAACAAACAAATATGGGGAAAATAAATTTCCACCAAGACCTCAAATACCGCTCAGACTGCAGATGAGCAGTTGTTTAAGGTTTGGTTATCTGCCTTCCTAGTGTGGGCTGGAAATGGTCTCTCTGTGTGAGATGGTCTCTCAATAATGTTGCCAAAATGCAGGGCAACATGCTGTGATCCTAGGGCACCACCTGATAATACATTGCTTTCCTTCAAGTAGCACTTACAGAGTGTGGAGGACTCTCAAGTGGTAAACAACTTCACAAATTTCACATGGAAGGGCAGCATGGTTACCAAATGCTTTTCACTTTCAGCTCAGAAATGTTTGCCAGAAGGAAAAGGAGCAAATGACAAATGTTAACTTGTGAATTTCAGCGTCAACAGTCCATAGACACGAGGATATGCAAAAGCAAAATGCAGTTTGAATCACTCTGCAAACACTTGAAACCAACAAATAACCTCCCTAAAGCAATCACAGAGCCTTGGATGAGACGCTCTTTTGTTGTTCACCAGGAAAGTAATGAAGGTTCTTCATGGGAAAGAAAACCTTTCAAGGCCCTTTCTTCCTCCTGCCTCTGAATTGAATTGGTGGCGTCCTTGCATTATACATTCTCCGTTTTACAGAAGATTGAATTACAGCATCCTTTGTCATCAGAAACATTGCTCATTTTGCGAAGTGACCAAAGCATGGCTATGAATAATGATGTGAGTGGCAGTACTCTAAAGTGGCCACAGATTTTCATTAGCGCCCCCAGACAGCAGTACAGGGAGAAGGGGAGCGAGTCTCTGGGCCTGTCTGTATCAACATTGATGTATCACATGGCCCAGTGAGTCTTAACCGTTCAATTAGGAGCACTGCTGAGGCCCAGCCTGTCAGTGGGACAGACCAGCAGAGAGCTGGGCAAGATCAAGAGCTGCTTCCTCAAACACACTTCAGGAGCCACAGCCATCAATCTCGCAACAGTGACGGCAGGTGGCCAAAGGAGCAGGACCCCTGCAGAATCTGGACCTAACTCAGGTAGGCTCATTCATCCCTATCAACCAGACTAAAAATGAACAAGCTCGTGACCTTCACAGCAGGGAGACGGGGGGTTACACCCTGGGCAGAAAGGGGAGAAGAATTTAATTTTCATCAGCATTTTTCCGGACACCAAACGGCATTAGCCGAGGAAACTGCTGAGGCTCGGTTTGTTTTGTTCCTCATGTTGGCATCCTAGCACACAGAGGGAATTTAGCTAGTTAATGTTGTGAGAAGGGCAATTTGTACAGTAACATCAAAGTGTTTATCTAAATGTTTGAGTTTAAATTCCCACAGTACAGCAGCGATGTAATAATCCAAATTTAAGGAGCCACTGTGCTTCAAAAATATTATCAATCTGTGTTGGTGATAAATTAAAAAGCTTTAAGTCTGTTTGGAATGAGAATTAAGCAGAATAAACAAGTAGTTATGAAGTTAATCATGTGGTAGGCCTGTCCTCCGCTTTATATATCTGAGGGCCACCACAAATAATCACTTATGTCATGGTTATTGTTCCGCTGAGACACAGGCGTTCAGTCTTTCTTTTCCATGAAAAACTTAAGATTGCACCATTGTTCCAGGTGCAAATGCAAAAGAAAAAAAAAAAAAAAAGCCTTTCCAAAAATCTATGGCTGGGAACAATGACAACACACAGGGGCTTCCTCTAAACAGAAAAATAATTACCAAGTAAAGCAGCAATGATATATGTCGAGCAATTACCAGATTCAGTTATTTACTTCAAATGCAATGAGGCTTTAGAGAAAACACAATGCAGCTTCGCAAACAATGGAACCCTGATGGCTATTTGTTGTATGCAGGGGATGATTCGTTAAAGGGGGGGGGGGGGGGGGGGCTCTTTTGAACGGTTTGTTTGTAAATGTACGTTCAGGACTGTACAAACACAACAAAGTTGAGGCAGTAACTGAAGGAACTGCTTGATCTGCTTTGACCACCGACCTTCCACTATGTTGATCCATATAATTCAACAGGGAATAAAAACTTAATAAAGCCCATTGGGTTGGAATGTTGCAATGCTCTTCCAACGAAAGTGAAAGTTTAAATTCAAGCTGTTAGTGGGTGTTGTCTGACATCTTACAATGTGGACAGTCTTAAAGGAAGAGAACAGATTGTGATATCAAATGATAACGGCGCCGCCTGAATACACAATTAGATGCATAGAAAAACAAGATGCGTAACAAAATACATCTTGGGTCGTCTAGCTTATTTTGTAAACAGAAGCAGAACAGCATGGTGGTATAGCGGATCAACATCCTGGATAAAATGTATCATCATTGGTATTTGACAAGGTAGTCCACCCTTAGTTTTCAGCAATCTGAGCTGCCACAGATGTTACCATTATTTTTGGATCCATAACAATTATTAGCAAAGGGTTGTAGCTTATTCACAAACTGAAAAATTAACAGGCTGTCGAGTCCCCACAAAGAAAATTCACCTTAATATGATTATCTATGTGACAGTCTGTCATTAGAACTAGCTAGAGATGGGTGTTTATATTTAAACCTCTGACATTTAGACTCTGGTGTTCTCTTTGCTGCTTCTTTCCAAGATGCAGAAAAAAAGGCAAATGTTCAACATCTGGCAAAAAAATTAAAAACAAAGTAATTTTTTAAAGTAATTTATTTACTTGGGAGGAAAATCATCTAACCGCTTCCATTTGTCGAGGGCGGAACAATTTAAGATGAGAGAAATTGCTCCTGAGCCAGAATAACAATCTGAACAACAGCCAGTGCTCATACTGCGTTCGGGTTTTTGTTTTGTTTTAGCTCTGTTGTCTTTCGTGCAACAAAAATAGTCGAAATATAAATGACAGATTAAAATATATGAACTCAGTCTATATCATGTAAATGAGAACTGACTCAACAAGAGAAACATTGGCAGGTAAATGTGACCTTACTTGTTGCTTTATCTTATTTTCCAACAATATTGGCTTTTACCAATGTTTGACCATTAAATCAGTACATCACTAGTGTGATGGATAAAGTGACCAAGGATTTACAAGAGTTCCTGGAATGGAAATATAGTGCATGCAACTACAATTAGACAGATACTGATATGCATAGGAAGAAGTCTTTGGTATCCAAATACTGGAGCAAATTTACAGTTACCCCATGAACACAAAGAAAAAGACTGGGTATATGAATTTAGTGCTTACTTGCTCAGTCACACTAGAGTAAAATTAGAAGGACAATTAGGAAAAATAGGACATTGACTAGGAAAATAATTGGTCAAACTGTAATTTAGTGACTGGCTGAAAGAAGTTGTGGCAACCTTATGCAAAGACTGAGCATTCAACAACCTCGGGCGAGCAACTTTGATCACAAGGTAATGGTACATGTCGCCTGGAGGCAAACTGCATCCAAACAATAATGGTCAGCATTTATTCGACTATGTATTTGTATTACTCAAGACATGAGCCTATTCATTTGACGCAGCAAAACAACATGCAAGTTTAAAAAAAAATAAAAAATAAATTCTAGTGGTGTTGTGCAAGCAATTAAAATTTTTGGCCTTACCAGCACATTTGGTCCTGGCCTTAAGAGGGGGCCCAGGAGCTCCGGTGCCTCCCTCCAGAGGTCTGGTCAGCAGAACACTGATCTCATACTCTGTGTCTGGATCCAGGTGGCCAATCTTGTGTGTGGTCTTGTCTACAGGCTGCAGGTCATACATGGTCCCAGACACAGTGCGGTATTCCACCTCCCTGTCAATTATTGGACCGTCTCCGTTGATGGAATTGGCGTTGAGCTGGATCCAAAGATAGGTGGCACCAACAGCAGTCAGCTGGGGTGGTGCAATAGGCACTGGGGGCTCTAGGAAAACAAAAAGTTGTTTTGTCTTTGTTTTTTTTGTGACGATAAGTAATCAAACTGTAATTGTGGAAAGTTTTCACATTAAAAAAAGCAATTATGTACTTTTGGTTTGTGTAAAAAAGCACAAAAAAAAAAAAAGTCTGCAGATGAACACTTGCAAGTGAACAAGAGGCCCAAAATCAATACCTTCTGTTAAACCAAATCAACCACATCAAAATTCTCTAGAAGCACATGAAGAATATCTTCATGTTTTCAAATAATCAACGTACTCAACAAGAGCCCTGTAACAATCAATAGTTCCAGCTTGTTTGTTCTTGTTTCTAATGTCTCTGTAAAGCACTTTGAATCACCTTGTTGTTGAATTGTGCTATACAAATAAACTTGCCTTGCCTTGATGAATGGAATCTCTCATCAGTAGTACACTGTGCCATGTAATCACATACATTTTAAAAGTGACAGCAGCCCCTCACAGAGGAGTAAATAAAGTTACCCAGACCTTGGTAAATGGTGCTCCCATTAAACAATGTATTGATTTCAATCAGAGGACTTCTATGGAAAAGCCTTTGGTTATGACAGCTATGGTAGGCGATTCTGGGAGCGTTTTATTAAAGACTGCTGTCGG
This sequence comes from Copadichromis virginalis, assembly GCF_057382275.1. NCBI lineage: Eukaryota > Metazoa > Chordata > Actinopteri > Cichliformes > Cichlidae > Copadichromis > Copadichromis virginalis. The sequence goes on from NC_140635.1 coordinate 12,271,121, forward strand.
ATTTTTACAATTTATTTAAAGGTAAAGAGTTGACTGTTAGGCCTAAAAAACAAACACGCTCAGTATTAACCGTGTAATCTATTCATACTATATTATAATAAGCTACTATGACAAATTAATTGATAACGCCAAGTATTTCTAGATCATTCAGAATAACCACATACACTATATGGACAGAAGCAATGAGTCACCAGCACAAGCTGCTTGCTTTCCATAAACCAATACCATTAAGATCCTGGTGCACAATTTCTTTTGCTGGAATTAATTTTTGCTGAGAAACATCTCAAACTCTGCAGTTATTGAGACAGCAGTGTGTTTGTGACTTTTATGCACTATGTGACCCTGTTTTGCAACTTTAAGCAGTCTGACACTTCATTGCTGAGTTGTTGTGGTTCTTAAACACTTTGCAATAATACCACTTACATTTTATCATGTAAAATGTAGGAGTGAAGAATGTTTTTACAAACTACTTGTTTCCTATTGTCGCTTCCTATTACAGTGCCACGGTCGAACATGAATAAATGCAGCCAAGCACATAAACCAGAGTTACAGTACAGGTGTTTTAGATAAACACTGTGAGGTTAACCTAAAACAATGCATTAATTCATTACCACCACAAAAACAGCTTATAAGTAATGGTAGCTGTCATTATTTAAGTAAACTAAAATGTAAAATCAGATATTGGTGTAATGTTGTATTAAGTGGAAAGATATTTGCACAAGTCCACCCCTCCCCTCCCCTGCAAAAGAAAAAAACAACAACAAAATAATGAGAAATTGAAGGGAAGGAGAAGAAGCACTTTAACCTTCAATGTTTGAATTGACAGGAAAATATAATATTAAAAATAAAGTTTCTCTTTCAGACAAATGTAGCGTTCAATGACAACCTTGAAGACGACCTTTTCTTTGTTATGTCATCTGTATTTTCCTAATCCAACTTAAACCTCGTGCCATTTCTTGTTTAATGGTGCTTCTCGAAATGTCAGGTTTTTTCCGACATCAGGACTGCTTCATCATATAACCAGGTAAGGAGTTGCTGCACTAACATTTGAGCGGTTGCCAATGGAAACTTCTGAAGTAGTTTTATACTTCTGTGTTTACACCTTTAAGCCAGTTTTTGACCAAAAATAAATAAATAAATAAATCTCATTTAAAAAGGTCACAGTGATTTACAGAGGCTGCAAAAATTTCCATTTCAATAAAATGCATATTGGATTTGTTCCTTTTATTGAATTAATGTAAAATTTTGTTCAAATTACCATTTGAAGATTCAAACAGCAATACACAGACAACACCCTGAGAAAAAGGTCTCTGGGTACAACCAAAAATCTAAAACTGTCAAAGAAGAGCCATGACCAGCGGCTGCGGAATTGCTCAGGAATCTACCCTGTCACATACTACAATAGTTGCATGTCCTAGCGACCCCAGTGAGCAGCTCTAATGAGGGTACACGTAACAGAATAATACCATTAGTCACCCGGCTGCTTCTCATGGAGTTGTCATGGAGAGGCACAAGTCCACAGGCAAATGAGGTGTCCAACAGAGAACTGGAGGCTGTTCCTCAGCAGATGGTTACTCCACAGTGACCTCAGCTGCAGGTCCCACTAAACTCCCACTAATCCAAGCTTCTAGTGTTGCTGTCAAACATCACCTAAAGCGAACCAGATAATCCACCAGGTCTTCTTCAACACTTACACATTGTGCAACAGTCGGCACGTTGGAGCCAGACAGGGAAATAAGGTGACCCAAAATCTGAGTTAAACCATTGGCTTTTGTTTTGATGGTCTTTTATGGTCTGTTGTTTTGCCCTTAAAAGGGATTTAACTGAGTTAAGTGGCAATATGTTCAGATTAATTTAAGCAACAGAAAACAGCACATGCTCATTCTGTACTATCAGTATGATGAAATTGAGAAAAATATGCTTTTTTATATATTTGAAAAGATCAAATGTGACATTATTGGTTTCAGAGAACAGCACTTTTTGATAAAACAACAAATTTAAAAGAAATTTCCCGAAATCACAACTTAGAAACTTAATACTATATCCTGCATCCACAAAAGCACATCATGTAGCCATTATCAGATTTTGACACATTTATCAACACACTCATTCTTCAATAACGCCTTAATAAGGGCCACAAAATATGGCAAACTTCCTAGCTGCTGACCTAGTCATGATGATTCACAGAAGCCACACAGCACAAAATGTAACCAATTGGTTAATAAAAATGACTTAAGCCCTGTCACTCCATCCAGCAAGACCTATTTAGTCATCCAAGCAATTTTTTGTTCTTTGCAGAGAGCACGCTTTCATATGCACTGCGCTGCATGGTTCAGTTCTATTGTTGCAGATGTCACTTGAGACCATTTCTGCAAAAGACTAAACAGCATGATGTATTACAGCAATAAGCATTTCATTTAAGTTTGAAAAGTTACTGCTTCACAAAGACAACAGCAGCTTATGGTGATGAAATAATTCCTGTAGGTGCAGTAATCCCCTGTTCAACAGCCATAGCAGATGCACTGAAAATAACAGATTACTGGTATGAAATGCACTCAAGTGCTGGAACACTTCAGGATATTAACAACTCATTTCCCAATGTTTAAGCCTTAGCAGGGCAGCTTTGAAGCAGCGGGGCCCTGGAAAGGTCTTCGAGCTGAGCCCGGTGCTAGCTGGAAATGTGTGACAGTCCACAGATGACAGTGGCGACCATACGCGGGGTCAGCGAGCAGCTGTTGTCGCGATGTTGACCAGACAGGCAAACGGCCTGGCAACAGCTGCGCCCTCTTCTACCACAGCACCTGCCTGCCTTCCTGCCAGAACACAATCACACAACTGCACATTATGCAAAAAAAACACCAAAAGGAACCACTATACAAGGACTTGAAACTGTTGAAAGTGTCAATTATATTCCAATTTTTATTCAGTGATTAATCTTCATTTGTAAAGTTTCACTGACAAATGTTTGTTCGGTAAAACTAAAAGCAGAACAGCAGCACTTTAAACCCATCCTCCAATAGGGGTGACGACCCTGGTCGTATAGAAGTCTATAGGCAAACAGCCCTTTGGCTCACTCATCCGTTACCTCAGTAAACCCTTTTCTCATGAGTTCATAGCCTCAGCTGCTAGATTTGAGTCTTATTCGATGCAACATGATGTTTATGTTGTAAAGATGATCCTCATTAGACTAGAAAAAGGATGCTAAAGCAGGACATGCAAACCAGTGAGAGATTCACAGTACCAACATCCATTTTTTTTAATGCAATGTATGTATTTGACAAAGCAATCTTTTTCATTTTTGACTTACATCAGTCGACTTTTCAAAAGTTTTTTTACATGTTATTTCTAATAATTCACAGCATACACACCAACTAAAGACATGCACACACTCACGTTCCTACCCATTTGCCATCCACCACACAGAGCACGATAATAACGGCTGCCACTCTTCTCTGTTCTTAGGTTAGACCTCATCGTTTATAAATCCTTCTTTCAGTTGTCTGTTACATCCCCTGATCCTCTCTTGTTAAGATGCAAGAGGTCCTCATTATGATGTGCGCTTTCCTAAGTGGGCTGCTGTGAGTAAAGAATTGATCTGCTCCTAATATGAGAAGAGGTGGCCAGAGGAAAATGAGGAGCTTGACTGGCTGGCCTTCGATTTTCGGTGGCTATTCTCATTAGTGCCGACACAGTTGCACCTCCGCATTGTTCAGTTAGTAACATTGCCAAGTATACTGTGTTAGAGCTCAGCAAATGCTTTGCAGGCTCCAGGTGATTCTAACCAGGGCAAGAAAAGAGCCAGCACTTGGACAAGAAGTAATTATCCTTCTTTCAAAACCACCGGCTGCACTACAGGAGAGCTCATCACAAGGGGGGACACCGGAAGGGTGCAGCTCTGGGCCAATCCGCAAATACATGCAGTGCACTTCCACATAGGCACATAAATCTGATGGAACACTGGCACGAAAGGCAGAAGTGATTATCAGGGATAATCAAGCATTCACTCTCCTCATGTTGAAGGAAAAGGCAGTGTATGGTAATGAGGGGTGGGGGGGGAGAGCCGGCGTGCGACTGTACCAGGCTCATAATCCACAGAATCGCTCCATGGTCACTCCTCCAAAAACGAGTCACGGGCGCGGTGAATACACATTTAAAGAGGATTTACAACTCAGACTCATTGCTAGGAGGGTTAAGCACTTGTTTTATGACTGGTACGATAAGGCGAGATATCAGCATTTTATGTGGGACACTCATAAGTGTGAAAACGCCTCTTTTCCTCTTTTAACGAGCTGGCTTATGCTAAAGTCGTTGAAGTGTGACATCTCTGTTGAATTTAAAGTGGAATGACTTACAAGACTTGATTCACCCCTAAATATAGAAAATTACGATATTTTAAATATTTATGATGAAAGCACTTTAAATTTAAGAGGTTTGTCTTGAGTAAGAAGAAAATATCTACACGGTAACACACTGGAAGCAGTTATCAGCAAAAATATTGCTCTTGTGTAGGTTTGTGCAAGCGTGAGGATGTGCAAGTGATTGTGTTGCTGAATTTATGCACAAGTGTGGTTTTGAGTGCCTCCAATGTGTCAGTAAATTTTCTTTGAGTACACCACTGAAACCCACTGATACACTCAGGCAGAGAGACTTTATCTCCCTCTACGCTCTGCTGTGTCTGGGCCCAGCCATTCTTGCATGATTGACAGACCTCGATCTGGACAGCCAGGATTAAACCTATCAATCACATAAAGCTTGAAGACAAAAAAAAAAAAAAAGAAAAGGGGAAGGGGAAGGAGAAAAAAAATCAGGACCATAAATTCAATTGAGAGCACAGCAAGAAAATTGAGGTGAAGAAATATAGAAGGCCATTACTGGGCTATAGGAAAGAGAGGCCTTGCTGGATTTAGTTTCGGACGACTCCATAAATTCATATCAAATGACTGCAGGAGTGAAATATCAGTGAGGTTACTGTAAACCTTGGTGCCTCTTGCCTTTGTGATCTTTTAGGGGGAATTGTGCTCAGTCAAGGACAACCTTTGCAGAGGAAGTATTAAAGTCCTCTGGATAACAAATCAACATAAAAAGCTAGTATTTTTAGTACTGCCTTAGAGGACATTTTCATCTACAAACACGCAGCAGTTCCTGTTTATCTCCCGTTAACTTTGCTGAATGCATGAAGGTCATGCGGATGGAAAACATTCCCGCTTTCTGCCTTGTTTTCACTGAAATAGGTCGGTTTTGCATTTTTACTCTGCTTTGGGACAAATACTCACGTTTTATGGTTAGTTCACCATAATTGGACACTCCAACCCCTTTGTCTGAGTGGACAATGCAGCGGTAGCGGCCCGAGTCGCCCTTGGTTGTGTTCTCCACATCGAAAGTGCCTATGAAGCGGCGGTTGTTCCAAGGTTTAGTGGCTTTCATTGGGGCCTCCCGTCCACCCATGCCCTGTTTGGAACAGAGACAAACAAGTGAACCTCCAAAATGGAAAGGTTTAATAAGCAAAGTGGCCTGACCTTGTGTTTTTTAAAAAAAACTCTGTTTGAGTGTACTTGTCCCCTGTTCTTGTGCGTGTTTGTTTGTGTCCTATCGTTCCCATTGGTGGTTGATAGTGGGGATACATTTATCACACTGGAATGCACGCGCACACACAAACACAGTGGGCTCTCCCCAGCTGTCACCCCTCACAGCAGGCAGATGGGGGACATTTGTTCATTAGAAATATTTCTTCATTACTGTCATCGGGGGACTTCACTTAATGTTTGTTTTCCAGCTCCTGTGCTAATGAGGACGTGTTTGTTAAAATGATGGAGTACCTGGCAGAGGACCTTTACCCAGCGTCATGCTCCCACTGATCACATGTGTGACAGTGTGCTTAGCAGCAGAGCCAGCAGGGTTATGTCTGCCAGATGCACTACCTTCGCTGTTCAGAACAAGGTCAATTCGAGACTGCTGTGCAGAACAGTTGTGCCAGATATAGTACACAGTATCCACAGAGTCCACGTGTATATAGGTTAAGACAATACTGCAGTGATCTGAAACAACCCTAATCCCCCAACCTCCCAGATGCAAAGGTCTCTGGGAATCTGGTGAGCAGGTGAAATCTCAAACAAGGGCAAAACAGAGCAATGTGTGAATGTCTCAGCTTGAAATTGTCAAATGGAGCACAGAATGAATTTTAATGGCTGCAAGAGTTTCCTGAAAGAACGGGTGGCAACCAAGTATCAGTATCTTTGTATGGGCTTTGAAAGTAATGACGGTTCAGTGATAAAAGATCAAAAACAACCAGACTTTAAACCACTGATCCTTTCCTCCATCCGTATTCCCTACATCTTATTCCAAGGTGCAAGTCCAGAAACTTCTTTCTATAATCGTTGTACTACTGTGCCACCCAGAATGAATAATGTGCAACAGTGGTAAATCCTACCGTATCTTCTTTTACAAACATACATACACTCAGTGCTCTGTATGATCCCTATGCTTTTTTTTTCCTTATGATTTGTATCCATTTATACTTTTTAAATAGTTTTGACTGTAAATGAGCTCAGTGATTTTTCCAATCTTAAAAAAAAATAAAAATAAAAATAGATGTCAGTGGATATTTGCTTTAACATGATGTTGAAAAGGCTAATTGTCACTGGTTACTGTCCTGATTTCACCTGCTAAGACGTTGAGCTGGAAGTTACTCTAGCTGGGTCACAAAATTTTTATTTCAGTATTTAGCTTGATTGTTTGAAAACTGTCATCTATTAAAGAAAAAAAAAAAAAAGCTTAAACCAGAAGAGCCCGCTAAGTAACAAATATGCATTTCAGAAGTGTAAAAAAAAACAAAACAAGATAACAACATCTCTTACGTACCTGAAGCCAGAGGCGGAAGTTGTCCCGCTTGCGTCCGTTGACAGTGCAGTGAAAGGACGCAGTCTGTCCGGCATTGACCTCCACACCCTTTATAGTCAGGAAATGAGGAGTATTCACTGTGGGGGAAAAAAAGGCAAACGTTTGTACAATATGCAAAATATATTTTGTGGTGATATGAAAAGATCTGAGTTTGACAACTCGGATCTGATTCTGACAACTGGAGTCGAGAGTAGCCACTCTATAGCCACATCTTAACTATGCTACTATCAGATTTTACACTGAGAAAAGCATCCTTGAAAAGCAAACCCCCACCACCACCACCGCACACAGTACGCAACACCCTTAAAGCCCAAGGCTACCATCATTTTGTGAGAAAGATTCACCAAAAATGAGACACAATCTCAAAAAAATGAGTTCAATCTCTCACCTGCCAAAAGTCTAATTTCTACTCTCTTTTACTGAATTCTTCCAGTGATTGAGGCGGGTTTTTCTTTTTTATCAAAAAGCATTATTCTCTCGTCTCCAACTGTGCTCATTATCAGTACGCTCACTGACTGGGATAGTCCACAGAAAGTAACTTATGTAGAACATTTTTGATTAGTATCGCTATTCTGCATAGAAAAATGGGGCATTTCAGTGGAGCGACCTTGATTCGAAACATAACCAAATCTCTAAAGACTTGGCAAAAGCTAATTCTATCACTTTCATCATCAAGACTTTCACTTCTATTTAATATTTTACAACCTTGTCTTTGAACTATACCTCCTTTATAACTTTGTCATGTCAATCCATCCAGCACCCAGTGGCATAATCACACCTTAGATATTCCACATGGTCATATAAATAGAAAATGAATTGGCTGTGCTCCACTGATGAGTTGCTCTGATCATTTTGCTTATCATTCAAGAATACCCAAGTGCCACTAAGTGGATCATTGATCGACTCGCATTTAAACACAGGCCTCGTCATGAGACCTCATTGATTTACTCAAATACATTTATATGCAACACCTATTTCTATATAAATCCATTTTATTGACATGACATTTGTAGGAATTCAGCTGCTTTCAAATGGTTAGCATGTCATTAGTGCCTGACAATCAGAGCTTGATACTTCAGCTATGAGCAGTAGAGTAAAGCATAAATCAATTGATGAAAACCCTTGTGGTATTGATTTAGATTTTAGAATGTGGAGCGCCATATGGACTAATGCGACTCTCAGCACAGAGAAGAATAGACCTGAAGAATACTGAGGAGGCTTCTTGCTTCTGCTCCCACAGCAGCAGCCTATCCAAAAAGCAGAAGCCGAAAGATTCTAAATATGCGAGTGATTACTCGTTCATTACATCTGTAGTGCACTCTGAAGTGCTTCTGCTTATATTCAGCGAGGGATAGCAGAATTCTGAACAGATGTTGACGAGATACTTTACTGAATATCCTTAAGGGAGGGGGGAAAAAAAATTGTGGAATCCAAACAAGAAGCAGCATAATGTATGATAGGATTTGTTTCTCATCCCCCTTTTTTGACTATTTCTACCATCTCTCAAAGGATAGATTTAACAGCGCTAGTGACACTTCTGCTTGTCAACTATGTGCTCATAAATCTTAAGGGAGCTAGGAGGAGGGAGACTCGCACTTGGATTGACTGTAGAATATTCTTTGAAGGCCTTTTGTTTGACTGGCAGGCCCTGAATAGAACAGTGACACAGGTATTTGGGAGGGTGTCATGGAAAGGACAATCACTGTTTGATGATATTCTTTTATGGTGACGGAAAAAAGGACTTACTGCACTGGTGGCCCTGGACCACAACATCTTTGATGGCCAGCAAGCCTCGCTGCCCTGAGGTTACGGCTTCAAACACAATCTGAGGAAGAGAAAGGAGAGTTATAACACCAATGACAAATGACCACATCTTCAAATGACACCTGAGTAAGGCTGTCTGTGCGCATAAAGAAGTCCAGCTCTTGCTAATGCCCCCTGCTCCATAACCGGCCTGCAGCTGGTGACACAGCTGCAGGCCACCGACATTATTTCCTCAGTATGTCACAGCTGATAGGTGTTATGACATGCAAGTGTTAAATTAAGTTTGAGCCTTGACGAAACAGAGTGTGAGGGCTGAGAGTCCGAACATCAGAGCGATGCTTAAAACTCAATTTAGCTAAAGTTCACCCAACGCTTACATGTATCTGATCATTTGATATTAGCCGCCAAGGTAGTGCTGTCACCGTGACAATTTCCACATTACCGATCTTCAGGTTTAGATCACGAAAAGGGACTCTGCAAAGGTGGGCGCCACCCTAAAAGTTTCCCTCTTCTAGTGGAAAAAGGTTGTCTTTAACAGAGAAAACAGTTAAAACCCATCTTGATTTCACTGATTACACTGTAAAGTCATTAGTGTAATTGTATGCTAAATTTATAATGGAGTTAGCTAAAATCAAATTAATATTAACTCCAAGTAGGATACAAATATTAGATGTTTTCATCATTATTAGTAAGATATTCCACTATTTGTTTTACTCTTTAACCTGCACAGCTAACACAATAGCTTGGTGACACACTATAGCATTTCCCTTACCAGGAAGTTGCTGCATGTAAATTCTTAGTACAAACTACTCTAACCCATTTGTATTTGACAGTTTGTGCAAGGCAGTGACTCCAAGCTAAGATTTGAAGTAGGCAGCTGGTAGTCTTAAGTTTCCTTGGATGTTAAATTTACAGAAGTTGCCACAAGAATTGGATTACATAAAAAAAGAAATGTGAGCAAATCATCACTTCAGTGCAAAATTAAAGTGTCATCTCTTACACGAGGAGGGACAGTTGCCTGTAACATTTGCTGTGTGGTGAGTGTTATTTAGTTGACAAGTTTCCATCTCTGACAAGACAAACTTGAAAAACAAGTGCAACTGTGCTGTGTGGGACTAGAGTAACCCTATTTTAAGGGTCAAGAGCTCCTGCAAAACAAATGGTCCAAAGCCCTGTCGGAGGGTGCGTCCTTGCAGAATGTCAGAGTTATGCACTCGATGGTCTGCAGCGTGATAAAAAGGGAAACAGAATGCCAGTCCCTTCCCAAACTCAGGGTGTGGTGCAGAGACCCATTACACCACATGTGCTACAGCTACACATGTTTGGCGTGCCACGATTCCCTAAATACAAGCTTGAATCTTCCGGTGAAACTCATACATTACTGGTCGTGTTCAATGTGTGGCGTCACCCAGAAACTTATGTCCTGCTACTGCCACACACATTTATCTCTGAGATTCTCTTTGTAGCCTAGGAATGTGAAGGCGGAGATAGTTACCATTGTCATCTGGGAGGCAGGATGCCTTCAGATAAGGCTGTCTAATTATAAATTTCTTTTTTTGTCTCATGAAATATGAAAGTGAGTGTCTTGGGTGCCAATTATGGCCTCATTACAGACTAATTTAAAGGAAATTAAAAGGCCAACCACTCTATATATCGCCACCAGACAAATGAACTGGCCCCCACACTCTAATTGAAATCCTTTGTTTGTGCAACAGACATCAGTCAGGCTGCCTAATAGCTGTGATATAATTGATTCCAACATCAATAATAGTGCAGTGCATAATTGGGCCTGACCCACAGAGTGAAAATGTTCGCATGGGACGAAGCTGTTGATATCACAGGAAAGTTCACCATTCTCATTTGTCAGACGTACAGACAGTGAACCCAGCGTTCAATGCCTACATCGCCACATGGGTTATCCCTAAGGGGCTTGGCTAAGTACAGCATTACAGCAGAATTGATTAGCTCTGCCGTGGACTCTGCTGTATTAAAAATCAAGATAGATAACCACATTTCTGTTTTTCACTCCTTTTTTTTTTTTTTTAGGGTAAACCATAGGTTTTTATCTTATGCACAAAGTATTTAAATAGCACACACATGACAGTCATAGCTTCCAGATTAGTGAAAATTATATTGTTTTGCACAATGATCAGCAGTTCTGGAAATAAATGACAATGTCAATTAAAGATTTAGGGATAGCCTGACAGGAGTAATTATCAAAAGCTGAAATGCTCAAGCCTTACTGGTAATTAAAAAATAATTTCCAAGTATCAGGTGGCTTCCCTTTGACAATTGCGTAGGTTACCATGCAATTAAAGATACCTATAATTAGCACCATGTTGTTAATTAGTGACAACTTGAAGCACTGGTCTCCTTTCTTGACTGTTGCTGAGTTCATTAGCATCCTCACATTTGACCATGTTGTCAGTCTTGGAACAATTACAAACAAAGCTGGGTTTAAAGGCAACAGATGCTGGAAATTTCCCTCGACACACTGGTAAACAAAATGAGTAATCTCGGGTCTAACCACTCACCTTAGATGCAGAAATTTATTGAAACATAACCACGCATGTCAAAGGGTTCAGCTGTCACTGAAATTGCAATTCGTTTGTCAGAAAAAAGCAGCAGTTAATGTCAAAGTGTCTGAACTTTCTGAAGCTCTAACTTGGTACTTAAAAAGGTCTGCAAGCAGAGTAAATGCAAACACAACAAGCTGTGCTTCTGAGGCAGACTCTTTTAGTCTTTACATGTCTTGAGCCAAACTGAAAACATTTAACCAGGCAGGCTTTGCTTTATTATATCACAAAAGTCAAAATCTTGCCAACAGTGAACAGTGACTATTACTGGTAATAGCAGCACATTCTGTTCTGCTCAACTGTTGCCTTTCCCCTCTTCTTTCGTTTCTCCGTGTGCCTCTCATTAAACCTTCTATACTGCATGCAGCAGTGAGAAGCCCAGCGGTGTCCCTTGTTAACTAAGTTATCAGTGTGGCTACAATGAGCAAGCAGGAGGACTCCCTCTGCTCCACTGTGGACTAGCTCTGCCAGGCCATAATAAAATAATTCACCAAGAGACCATCTCCCATTGGGAGGTTAAGGGGTCTCTCTGCATCAATTAACATGTGGTGGACTCGTGGAACAAGCCTGGTGAAGACTAATAGCCAGGCAAGTGTGAAATCACCTTGCCCCGGCCAGCAGTCATGTGCATTGGTAAGTGAAAATGAGTTTTCAGAATTGGAAAAAGAGAGCAGGCTCAGATGGAACAGAGAGAGAACAGATTACCATGGATACCGAGCTAGCCGCTGAAATCAATAATCTTAGGTGTTTTGAATGAGCTTTTGTGCAATTGTTTAGACCATCTCAAATAATGGTTTGTCCTGCTCCACCCAGAAAAAGGGCATTAATTACTTTGGCTTAACTACAAAGGCTCCTTACAATGAGAAACCTAGCTTTGCAACGAGACATTATGCAAAAGATGACTTGCTTTCAACCGCATGTCCTCACCTGGTAGAAGTTGGGCCAGTAGGTGCTGATAGCCAACTCCACCTGTCCCCAGGAGCGAGAGGCTGGACCCGACACGTTCCAAACAGGCATCCCCATCGGACTATTGTTTTCTTTAATATAGACATTTAAGTGGCCGGGATGGCTGTTGTCTCTGCCTCCTATATAGTAGTGGAAGATGACACAGTGTGTGTCGTTCTCCTTCAGCTGGGGTGTCAGCAGCAGGGCCTTCTGTCCTGCGAAGCGTCCTGATGTGTTCACCATCATAAAGGTTGACCCTGCAACATGAGCAAGTAGTGTAATCATGGGTTAAGAAGGTTTTTATACAAAATACCAGTAGAAACTCGGTCAATTAATTTTTTTTTTGTTACACAATCCTAGCCTATAGTCATGTAAAAAGGGGTACAAAGTCGATCTCTGTAAATGCTGCAGTACTAACTTAAATAACTTAATATAAATTATTTATTTAATCTAAGATTAGGGAGACGTTACTGTGAGAATTTTTGAGCAATCCAATTTTAGTCACATAGCTACAAGTCACAATAGTCGCCTCGAGGTGCTTTATAGTGTAAGGTAAACACCCTACAATGATGCTAATAATATATAATGATTGTTATATATTATTAGCATAGAAGATGTAACTAATTAAAGGTCATGAATAAGCTGCAGAATATAGAGAGCAAGCATAATAACTTATTTAAAGTAGTGTATAAGTTAAAAAGTAAAGAAAGGTTAAACTAGCTCACTAACAGAGTTAAGAGTTAAGCTAATGTGTTTTCCAAAACTATGCAGAAGCATTTGACATTAATCAAAAGTATGGATAAACAAATAGAATTGTTTAGGTAAACAGTTGAAATAGCCATGTAGAATTAGAAGCTAGAAATTATTGGGTAAAAGTAAAGGTAGCATTTAAAACCATTAGCTAATGGTAAACAACTAAAAGTGATCACTAGAAAATGAATAAGGCGTTTAGCATCCCAGGGCTTTGGATGTGGCATGGTTATTGACAAGCTGAACAGAATATTTCACAACACACAAAAAACAACCATCACTAGGGTTTTACAGAGAATGGTCTGGAAAAAATAAAATCTAGGGAGCAGCAGTTTTCTTGAATACAGTGTATTTAGGTACACTTGATTGAGCGGCTTGTAATGTCTTTCAACTGAAATGTAATGATAAATTCCAAAAGTAATTGGAAAAGTCTTTTTTTAATAATACTTGTGATATATCATCATTAGCCAAAAAAATCTGGTCTGTTTCTTTGGTCCAAAGTCAAACAAAGCAACAACTAATGGATGTACTAGAAAAACATTTTATGTAGCCCTTAATTATTAATCCTGTTACGCATTAAGTCAGATTTCTACTGCATATAATGTTCACAAAGTCTAAGAATGAAGACAGCATCAGACCAGTGTCTGATTTCTTGGTGTGCGCTTTGCGTAACAAATGGCATAATAATAATTTCCTCTGAAGTTTTCATTTGACAGCCACGCTACATGTAAGAGGTGCTTCGTAAGGCTTGGGACGATGTTGCAGCAGATTTGATCGACTAATTAAGTCCCTGTTAATTGTGTGACAACACAACTTGGAGCTGTTGGTGTGCGTAGTTATAAACAAAACAAAGCTTTCCAAGACAATAAAACTAAAACTAGCAATCGGATCATGAGCTGCAGCAGTCACTGCAGTTAATAAATGAAATGAAAGGAACAATCTTATAAAGGGACGTAGAGAACAGATAAATGGCTGCTTTGAGTGCTTTCCTATTAGCAGCGACAATTTTAGCGTGTGACCTTTGATGAGAAAATGCTCTCATCTTTAGATTGATAGAAACACTCTTATAATTACCATTCATCAAAATACAAAGACATAGAAAGACCAATCCCGAAAAAATACTGGATGTTTGACAGGAATGGTTTTCCTCAATGACAGAGAGACGGGAAATGATGAGAAATCAATAAACTGAAATCTATTTGCCAAGAAAGCCCCATTTAGATTTTATCACTTTGGTTCAATATCAAAGGTTAATCTAATTCTCTACCCTCTTGCCAATAAAACACAAGTGAGAATTATTATATTGGCAAACTTTCAAGGAGATGCAGAACACATTCTATTTGTCATCATCTTATTTAGCTTGGCTTGGTAATGAGATGGCACAAATCGTAACAGCATTTGAGACACAGCCAAAAGAAAGCATCAGTTTATGTTAAAATCCATTTTTGGGTAGTGTGCTAATGACTCGAAGGCACATTTTGCTTCGAGGAGAGACAAACAACCTGTAAGCAAAACGCTTGCTGTATGCAAGGCAGAGCTGTGGTGAATGCGATTCTTCGTCATTAAATTTAACATGTGGGGATCTGCTCAGATATGATGTTAAAAAAGGGTGAATAATGTCAAACTAAATCAGCAGGGATGGCCCCCCCGAGTGTGTCAGCCTAACAGCCTCTCACAAAACCCTATTTGTTCCATCGATGACTCGAGCTTGCCCACTCGTCTTGTTGTGCTGCACTTGTAACGCTCACCAATTCCATCTGTCTCCAGCTTCAGATAATGAGTGGGGGTTCTGTCATGTTTACACAATGAAACAAGAGGAGAGGGAGCAGAAGAGGAGGAGGAGGAGCAGCGAGTTGTGATGACACCAAGTCAGACTGATCAGCTTTGTGTGTCGTCAGGTGCAGGCAGTTGTTGTTTTAAATGATCTTAACATGTTTGCCGCATGTTGGTGGGTGGGTGGGGGAGGGGTCTATATCATTAATTCATCTACCACAAATAAATGAAAAAATAAACCAGTGAAACAATACAGTGCTATGATGAACACGTGCACGTGCTAGTGTTCCCATTTAACAATGAATACAGAAAATGCTGATTCTGTTTGACCCAGAAAATGTACTGCATTTGAAAAATAACAAGTGTTTTGGTACTGGTAAGGTTCAGTTTTTGGTTGTTAGTATTTCTGTCAGGTAGGCTAAAGAGTTTTAGCACTATGAAACTTGAGCTACAGTAAATAATTTAGAAAGTGTGAGTGTACTTGCAGATACACATTATTGCCAAAAATATTTACCCATCCATCCAAATCACTGAATTTAGGAGTTCCAGTCACTTTCATGGCCACAGGTGTGTAAAATCAAGCACATAGGCGGGCATATGTTTTCTGGATTGGTCGATTGGTCGCCATCAGGAGCGAATTCCAGTGTTGTACTGTGATAGGATGCCACTTGTTCAACAACTCCAGTCATGAAATTTCCTCGCTACTCATTAGCGGTATTATAACAAAGGGTTGGATCCAGTAGTCTAGAGCAAGCCGGCGCAGGACTCTAGAGCAGTGGAGTGACGAATCACGCTTCTCCATCTATAAGAGCAGTCCCCAACCTTTTTTGCACCAAGGACCAGTTTACGGCCGACAATGTTTTCACAGACAGGCCTTTAAGGTGTCGCCGACAACAAATTTAAAAAAAAAAAAAAAGATTTATTCATAACACTGGGAAAACACCCGGGGAAGCAGAGTTTACGATTAAAAAAAAAAAAAAAAAAAAAAAAAAAAAAAAAAGATAAAAACCGCTAAAAACCCTGAAAACCATAAATTTCACACCCGAGCTTCAACTCTCGCAGCGCGGTAGCAAACGACTCATGGACCGGTACCAATCCATGGCCCAGGGGTTGGCGACTGCTGAGAAATTTGATAGATGACTCTGGGTTTGGGAACAGTTTGGGGAAGGCCCCATTCTGTTAAAACATTGATTGCACACCAGTGCACAAAGGTCCAGAAAGACAGGGATGAGCGAGTTTTGTGTGGAAGAGTCCTGGTTTCAACCTGATAGAAGATCTTTGGGATGAATTTGAGCAGACACTGTGAGCCGGGCGTTCTCATCCAACACCAGTGTCTGATGTCATAAACGTGCTTCTGGAAGAATGATCAAAAATTTCCCCAAATCACACTCCTTAGCCTTGTGGAAATCTTTCCCAGAGGAGTTGGAGCCTTTTATGGATGCAAATAGTAGGCTGACATCATGTTAAACACTATGGATTAAGAATGGGTTGTGTGAATACTTTTGGAAATAAAGTGTAGCTTAAAGAAAAAAAAACAAAAAAAACTTGTGATCGTGTCTTTCCTATGTTAGGTGTAGATTTTCCTGCACAGCATGATCACCCTGTTTTGACCCCCTACTGTGAACTGCATGCTGCTATGTTTTTTCCAGAGCTTTTAATGTATTATTCACTTTTAGTTTATCTGTGATTCAAGTGTTGAGGGTGATTATTTCTGGGGCTAAGCAAAAAGTTGTCTAAAGTACAAGAAGGAGGGCAGGAGATAAGTCGACTTTGAGACACTTTTTTCCCCCCAGCCTCTCAAACAACAATCAGGTGCCTCTACAAAAGGGCTGCAAGGTCTCTTTAATAACAACCAGCCTGCTCAGGTGCCCACAACATTTTTTCTTTGAGGCATCAGCAACCGGTGTCATGCGAACCAGCACTAATAATCAGTTGATGAATTGTTCAGTTGTAGCTCATGTTCCAAAGACAAAAGATCCTGGCACCAGTGCTTTTCTCTATGATTAAAACAGACTTTCCTATTCATTTCAAACAGCCACGTTGTGACAGTGTTGCACTGGAGGATTTATGCACTGCACTTCTCTTTGTTAGTAATTAAAGAAGAAAATATCTGATCCCTCAAGCAGCATTTCTTTACTAGTTCATGAAATATTAATATTAATGGGCGCCACGTGTAAGAACTCACTTCTTGTTTAATTATGCTTAATACAGTAGCCGTAAATATCAAAGTGATAGTAATATAAATGCATATGATGAAATGTCTTCCTCACCATTATCCGGGATACAGAACTGTAGCCATGAGGCTGTGCAATGTCTGTTACCAAATTTGAGACCCACAAATTGTGTAGATTTGAGCCAGTGAACCCAAACACAAGGAGAAAACGTGTCCCTTTCCTCATTACTGACCGCCAGGCAATGTAAAGATACTGTATTTCGAGTGACAGCGTGCCACTTCTTTGTACTGCCATTGTCAACGTCTCAGAGTTGAAGAAGATGACAGGAGAACACTGATTGTCATTTGAGCTTAATGACCACATACTCTGCAGGACCTGCTGCACCATGACAAGATAATTAGCCAGTAAGCCAGTAAGAGCAAATTATAATGACACAGCGCTAGTGCTGTGCTAATGTGCTAGTGATGCACAAGGGTGTTTTCGCTCTCTCTCCCTTTCTTTCTCCATCTCTAGTACCTTAACAATGGTGTGTTCAGGACCAATTAAAAAAAAGGAGAGGGCTCTCGGCACACTAAGCCCATCTCTGTAACTCTGTAAAGGCCAGGGCTCGCCTATTGTCTAAGGTATTCAGAGGAACAGATTTATTATTATTCCAATGTAGGCCACCTTCACCTTCCATTACAATGATGGCTGTACGTGGAGAACATGGAGACTGGTGTGAAAAATGAATGAGAAGGAGATGAAGTGTTCCTGCTGCAGATGCCACATATATTCATGTTGCTGTTCCTTGGAAATGAAGGACACACTGCTGAAATTGAAATGTGTGACTTTCATTATTCTGGAATATTTTGAACATTTATTAACAAGGACACTGACTGAATAGAGGCTGCTGCATTTAAAAACATACATCACACAATGCATCTCATACATATTCTAACATTGATTATGAGACAATTTGTTTGTAGAGGCCATTAATTAGAAGGTGTCACGAAAATCGTTCAGAATCGGTTGGGGCTCGATCGATCTCTTTGACCAGTTTCCATAGATTTCTCTCATTAGTCAGTTGTCTGTTTTGATTAAGGACATTAAGAACTTTTTAATTGGCTCCTTTAAATCACTTAGTTCATGGGTTATTTTCTCTGAGAGTGAAACAAAAAGCGGAAAACATTGGGTAGCTGGTCAGTGAAGTTCTATGCAATCTAATACATGATTTCTACTGGAGTACAGGCTTTTCCAGCGAGTGTAAACTCACAAATGCTCAAGTTCAGCTGGACATTAAGTAATCCCAAATAACAGACTTAGTGGTTTAATGGCATTATGAGCCATACAGAGAGAACCATGGACATACTCCAGGGAAGGCTTCCATTAGTTTAATCCTTTGCCCTGACAGCACCCTCAGCTGGCAGAGCAGTTAGGAGTTGGCCACAGCTCACGTCCATCCATAAAAGTTCCTTCTGCTAGGAGAAGGGCCTAATAATAAATAAAGAAAATGTTTGAATAGTTCAATTTAATAGTAATGTATGCATAGACTAGACTACAGAATTATTACAGAGTATTTGCTCTTATGGAAAGCCCCAAAAGATGAATTTCCTTAATTTTTGTGGGAACAACAAACTATCCAAGACACAGAACAACGCAAAGTGTAGACAGAACCCAAGACAACTGCTGGAATGGCTGTTTTACTTTAAGAAGGGATTTTTTTTCTTAAAAAGAAAGGAAAGTCTTTTTTTATGCCGTCCGATATAAATTAGTTCTCACAAATACGCTACTGTCTAATTCTAATCATCAAAGTCTATAGGTTGATGGTATTGAGATTAATTATGAGTTGAGTAACGGTTTGAGCAGGCGATATAATTTGCAATAATGAGTAGCGCTCATTATTTCTCTTCCATTCAGGTCCTGAACCCTGTGAAAATCATTATGTGGGGGAAATCAGAATGAAGGGGCGCTCTTTAAACCCAAACCCTCCAGGTCTCATTTGCTAATAAAATTCACAGAGGTCACCACCGCAGAAAAGAACGGCGGCCGCTTTGGAAATGTCAATGAAGACAGGGCTATTCTCACTGTCTGCTACCAATCAAAAATGCTCTCGCTGTGAGGGTTAGGCTGTTAATGTGAACAGCCGTGGCCTCCACTCAATTTTCCAGAACTTTCCCTGTGTCCTTTGAAACATGAAAGGAGCCTGATAAAATAACAGAATAAGTTTGGGCTCTCCATATGAAGACCTGGCAGGTCTCTTTGACGGAGTCAAACCGATTCACCCAGAATCATCCATCATGCGGAACACGTTTCAGCCCCGTCACTTTAGTCAGGTGGAACAACTGACCCTTATTATGTTCCCTGGCAGCATCTTTTGTTGCTGCATGCCAATCAAAAATAATTCTTAATGGCTTAATATATCGTCTTAAAATGCAGTACGCTCGATTGCCAATCCATTCCAGGAAATGGGTCATGTAATGGGCCCCATTTGCCTGTTACAAACCCATTCCACAACAGAAACTTTACACATGACTCGCCTATAATTAGCCTTAATTGTTCACGTTATGATCACTTAGGATACAGAAAAGATGCATGTAAATATGTCCTCCATCATGATTTCTTAACCTTGTTCATCCAAATCGGTAATTTGCTGAGACCACAAGACACTTCTTCACCCCACAAACATGCTAAATTGAAAATGCTAGTCTCTCATGCCTGGGAATTAATTCACAAATTGATCAGACTTTCTGCTCTGTTCCCTAATCATAATGGCGCTTCTCCTTAAGCTTAACCTAACCTTGCCATTGGTGGTGTGCAAGGTGTGATTTTCACACATAGTTGCGAAAGGCTCAAAAGCAACTGGCTTATGTTCACAATATGATGCCCCTCCCTTCACAACAGCAAATCCCATCTTTTGCTGATGTGATTTAAATTCTGATTAAATTTCTGATGCCCTTCAGTCAGCGGGTGTTCTCACTGCTCATAATTTAAGTGCTTAGCCTTTTTTCCCCCCCTCTTTCATTTGGACAGCACATTCGGCACAACAACCAACACTTATTTTCCAGGTAAGACGGAGGGTCAGTTCATTACCTCCTTATTGCAATGTGATCAGGAAGGTGAAGACTTTGCCATTTAAAAACATCTGCCTTTATCTATATGCAATAGGCAAACTCTTCCGTGTTTAAGAGTAAGCTGTATTGCTTGAAATTGTCACCCTGTGAAGCACCTCATTCTGCCAATCCTTCGCCATTGTCCAGGTGTCATTATCAACCAAGGATGTGCTATCAAAATAAAGACCCTGTGCAACAGTGAGACAAATTTTTTTTTTTAATTTTTCTCCGCAACATATTTAGAGCAGATGTTAAGAATAACACAATAAGTCATTTAGCTGGAGCTCCATGTGCAATTGTTCCTAGTAGAATACAAAAACCCTAATTAATCTCAGTTAGAGGCCCTTCTTTCTCTTCCTCTTGCTATTATTCCCCAGAACGAGTCTCAGGGGAGAAACAGAGCAGCAGCCTAGTACTGGCAGCATCCAGGACACCAGCGGAGAAGACACAGTCTCGAACTAGCTAAGATTTACAAACCCCACCCCCCCACAAAAAACAAACAAACAAACAAACAAACAAAAAAAACCAGCTTAATAGAATCTGGACATCCTACCAGAAACTTCCACAGCTTCAGTCATTCCTCCCAGAGAGGGGGGGGGGGGAGAAAAAAAAAAAAAAAAAAAAAAAAAAAAAAATCACAAGTGTCTTTTATTCAAGTGCAACTATTGTCTTTAAAGATTCTGTTCAAGCCAATTCAAGCCCAAATATGACCGAAGTGTATCCAATTCTCCAAAGCTGAATGAGAACTCTGTGAGATTATTTTATTTATGTATTTATTTTTAATTGCTCAGGACAGATGAGGCTTATTGTAATAGCAGGGCAGACTGTGGCAGTTGTGACGGGGGTTCAGCCACTGGCCTTGGGAGAGGAACACACTGAGGATTGCCCAAGCAGACATACAGAGCCTCAAAACTGGGCTGAACCATACTAAAAGGAGCCAAGGCATGCAATCAGAGCTGCATGGTGGGATAAACAAGGCGTCTCTCCATCCAGACATAGCAATTAGGTAAGGCGCAGACCATCATAAACAACCAAGAGTTTAAAGCAATGCTTGTCTCTTCTTAAGTAACCAGAGAGGGTTTTTTTTTCTTGTTGCATTTCATTTCACTTTTCAGTTGTGGTACTTATTTACATGCAGGCATGGAAATGGGCCAGTTTGGTCTTTGATTGCAGTAAGAGGAAGGAGAGTCCACAGCAGGCTGACATCAAACTCTGCTGCGTGCTTCTCTTGAGTAAGGTCTAAACACTAAACCACAGTGCCTCAGCACCTTCATCACAATGTCTCCTATTGATTCTTTAGTACAAATTTTTGCAGGCACATAATTGAAGAGTGTGCAGCTTTTAGTTCTGAGTGTTATTAACCTCTGTTAAAAAAAAAAAAAAATCAAAAAACAACTAATTTTAATATCAAGCTATTTTAGTGACATTCACAGTTACAGCTACAAATGTGGTAGTTCATACAGGACAACAAAACCATACTAGAAAAATTTGCATTTCCTGCGAAAATGCAGTGTGGATGCTTTAAAGCTGAAGCTGTATGCAAAAAGTAGCTGAAAAAGCTGAAAAGTTGCAGAAATTGTAAAAACTTTGCAGAAGCAAAGGAACTTTGCTAAAATGGAATAACTTAGCAGAACTGCAATATCTTAGAGGAAACATAATACTTGGCAGAAATACAATAGCATAGCAGAACTTAGCAGAAATATTGTAACTTACCAGAAACATAACTTCTCAAAAATACAAGAATTTAGGAGAAATAGTATAAGATAACAGAAAGAATATATTTAGACAAAAATACTTAAGCATTACAGAAACACTATGATTTAGAAAAATAGTACAACATAGCAGAAATACTGTGATTTACCAGAGACACTGTGATGAACTATGAATATTGTAATTTTAAATTAAGACTATGTTTTAGCACAAATATTATAATTTGGCAGAAATACTATGATACAGCACAAATACTCTGGTTTAGCACAAATATTATAACATAGCAGAAATACAATTATATAGCAGAAATGCTATATTTAGAAAGAAAAATATAATATAGTAGAAATAGTATGATTGAGCAGAAATACTACAATATAGCATAATAACAATGATTTAGCAGAAATACTATGATTGAGCAGAAGTACTAAGATGTAGTAAAAGTACTTTGATTTAACAGAAATACAATTATGGAGGAGTAATACTTTAAAATGGGAGAAATATTGATACACACACACACACATACACAGAGCCTAAAGGTAAGAGTATTTGTGCCATGGAGTGTTAAGAATGTGAGGTCCATATTAGAAAAGCTGGTAAAATCATAAAAGTTTGCAGAATTGTAATAAATGATGAATATGAATTACTGGTCTGTGACAGTGTATTAATTTGTAGGGAAAAAAACATGTTGACCAAGGTGGAATCGAACCCACGATCTTTGGCTTGCAGACCCGTGTCATTACCAACTGCACCACTGGGAAAGAGAGGAGCCGTTTTGATAAAACAGGGTGATGAGCAGTCAGAATTAGATCCCGGTGAGAGGCGAAAAACGCCGTTTTTTGGAGTTACAAAACGTTGTGTAACTCAAAAACTAGGTGGACTAGAGGCATAATTCTTGTACTGGGTGAATCAGCGGACTTTGGTGTACTTTCACTGCGATTTTCATTGCTCTTTGTACAACCGTCGCTGAGATATGACGAGAGAGGAAACGGAAGACCTCAGACATGATTGGCTGGCTGGGAAGCCGTGCAGGCCCTGATATGTGATATGTGTCTGAGTCCGCACAGAGGATTGGCTGCCTGGCAGAAATATATAGAAATAGTATGATTAAGCATAAATACTACATTTAGCAGAAATACTATATTAAGCACAAATCCTATTAAAAGCAGAAATAGTATGATTTAGCACAATAGTAATACGTTAAACAGAAAAATTGGAAAAGCAAAATGGACAGCTGAAGAAATGCTGAACATGCTGAGGGTCCCTCAAATATACTTGTTAAATGAAAAAAAAATCAGCAAAAAAATCTCTCTCTCTCTCGAATTTGAGTCCACCAATCAGAGAGCCTGTGCACTTTTTCCCGCCAAAACAGGTGCATCTATTTACACACGCAGCACAGAGAGACACAGGATTATCCGGTTGTTCAGTCTGACGTCACTAGCAGTGTCTGGGTCTAAACTCCGCTGCAGGTCCATATATCAAACAATCACTATGGCATTACTGTGAGTTGAAAAACTGTCTAAAGTCTTTCATCTTTAATAAAATGATCAGCGTTCTGCTCTACCAGGTGTAACAATTGAGTTTAACATCCAGGCATCCATGAAAACAGAATTTATGACATTTAACGGAGTTAGAAGTTAGCAGGGAGTTAGCTCGCTAGCTTCTATCTAAATACAATATAGCATGTCCTGACTGCGGGGTTTTGGAAACAAATTCAAACGTACAGCTCTGTTATCACTTCCAACATAAATGAAGACAGAAAGCTAAACAGCAGTGACGTTTGTAGGGTTACTGAAGTTTAGCTAGCTGGTATATAATGATGTGCTACGTGACCGCTAGCGACACAGCTATGTTAGCATAATATAAACAAGCTAACTTTTTTTCCACTTGATAAAAGTTACCGTGAGTGTTCTCGGTGGTCAGGAACAAATGTAATTGCATGGCAGGATGCTGTAAACGGACCAAACTTCAGCCAGGAGAACAACTGAGATAATCCATCCACAATACGAGGTTAGTCATTCATATACTGCTGCATGGGCTGGGCTGTAGTTACATCCTAAGGTTTTAAAAACTGAGCTTAAATAAATGATTAGCGGTAATAAAAGCCGAGGGAGGTCAACAGTGATCGCTGACTGTTTTAGGAGCTTTTTGAGATCAAATAGAAGAAAATACATAACATTAAACATGTTAACAACACAAAAGCCATATTAAACGCAGACTACTTTAGACCCGGAAGTAGGATTCGTCGCGTCATCACTGAACAACCGGATTGCAGTCTATTTCTCATAATGACGACTCCCCTCAAACAAATGACCATAATTTCCTAACCGTAGGGGCTAGAGCGGTCATTCTTACACCGTTTTGTTCAGAAGAGATGGGGGAAATCTTCAAGTGTTGACAATTTATCATTAAAATATGAATTTTTAGAGATATATGACATGGATGACTTGTTGACTTAGAAGCCACGAATTCCCCAATATGCAAATTTGAATGCCTCAGACCACATATATGATTGGCTGGCTGGGAAGCCGTGCAGGCCCTGATTTGTGGATTTGAATTCCTCAGCCCTCAGATATGATTGGCTGGCTTAGAAGCCATGAAGGCCCCAATATGCAAATTTGAATGCCTCAGGACACATATATGATTGGCTGGGAAGCCGTGCAGGCCCTGATTTGAAAATTTGAATGTCTCAGTCCTCACAGAGGATTGGCTGCCTGGGGACCTGGCAGAAATATATAGAAATAGTATGATTAAGCATAAATACTACATTTAGTAGAAATACTATGTTTTAGCACAAATACTATAAAAAGCAGAAATACTATAATTTAGCAGAAATACTATATTAAGCACAAATCCTATAAAAAGCAGAAATAGTATGATTAAGCATAAACACTACATTTAGTAGAAATACTATGTTTTAGCACAAATAGTATAAAAAGCATAAATACTGTAATTTAGCAGAAATACTGTATTAGGCACAAATTCTATAAAAAGCAGAAATAGTATGATTAAGCATAAATACTACATTTAGTAGAAATACTATGTTTTAGCACAAATCCTATAAAAAGCAGAAATACTGTACTATGATTTAGTAGAAAAAACTATAAATAATCAGAAATACTATATTTTGCACAAATCTTATAAAATAGCAGAAATAGTATGATTTAGCACAATAGTAATAAGTTAAACAGAAAAATTGGAAAAGCAAAATGGACAGCTGAAAAAATGCTGAACATGCTGAGGGTCCCTCAAATATACTTGTTAAATGAAAAAAATCAGCAAAAAGATGCACAGGGAGAGAGAAGTAAGTTTCTAGGTCAGCCTGGGAGCTGCTGAATTTGAATCCACCAATCAGAGAGCCTGTGTACTTTTTCCCGCCAAAACAGGTGCATCTATTTACACACGCAGCACAGAGAGGCACAGGATTATTGCAGCCTATTTCTCATAATGACGACTCCCCTCAAACAAATGACCATAATTTCCTAACCGTAGGGGCTAGAGCGGTCATTCTTACACCGTTTTGTTCAGAAGAGATGGGGGAATCTTCCAGTGTTGACAATTTATCATTAAAATGTGAATTATTAAAGATATTTGACTTCTAATGCACCATAACTGAGTAGAGCGAAGCAAAAACTGGCTTGACTTGCCCTCAAACAACGCTTTGTAACTCGAAATCTATTTGGAGTATCGATATCATTCTTTCACCGTAAGAGACAGCAGGCTTTGGTGAACAGTCATGGAAATTTTCAGGTCTCTGTGGAAATCCAACAAAAAGTTATGACGAGAGAAAAAAGTGGTTCATTTCCAGGGTTTGAAATTTGAAGAAATCTGAGCGACGGACGAATTTCCTACCCTCAAACAAGTCCAACTCATTTCAGAACGGTAATACGTGAGAAAGAAATTCTTGAATTGTGAGCGTCACGAGTGTCTGAAGATATACCGGGACAACCCATACGGAAAAGAAATAGTAAAAACTTATATGTGATTACTCATGAAAGTGGCCACTTTGGCATTACTTTCATACATTGTTTTAGTAAGTATCCAAAACATACAAGATTCATTATATAATTTTTCAAGGGATCTTATATCTGTTTTCACACTTATATGCTTTTCATACAAGTTTCACACAAGACAGATACAAACTTTATAAGATTTATATATATCTTTTCCATATGGGAAGCCTCATGTCTTAACTTTGCTTCGTTAAGGAGATATGACGATTCGAATATGCCTCTCATTACAGAAATGCAGCGGTGATTTTGAACAAACTCTCCATTGACTTTATATGGAGAGTTTTCCGACATTGTGTTGGTCTGAGGAGATTTGCGAAAGTTCTATGAATACCACAACAATGATAGTGACATTTTCGGAAACCCAGCAAAAATACCTATGTTTTGATGTATAATTTGTGGAAGTTGAGTGAAGATTGAGCAAGTAGCAAGAAGTTGTTCGGACATGAAGAGAAGACTGCAAAACCTTCAGTGGCACACTGGAAGCCAAG
This sequence comes from Copadichromis virginalis, assembly GCF_057382275.1. Taxonomy (NCBI): domain Eukaryota; kingdom Metazoa; phylum Chordata; class Actinopteri; order Cichliformes; family Cichlidae; genus Copadichromis; species Copadichromis virginalis. Next base: position 12,297,297 of record NC_140635.1, read on the forward strand.
TGCATAGCAACCATAACAACGCATGTATTTTGTGAAAAATCACAATTTTGCAACTGAAAACTTTAAGAGGCATAAAGGTAAAACGGTAAAAGATTTGAAAAAGCTGAATCATACCTGAATAGCCCAATAATTTGAGAACATTTTAAAGTTTGAATGGTTGTTCTACGTGAAAATATGAGGAAGTAGTTAAGTTTCATAAACAAGCAAATTTTAGCAGAATTGCAGAGGTTTCCCATTCATTTCAATGGGACAAATTAAGCTTAATATTTTAAAAAGTATAATAGTGAAAAATACCAAAAGACATAACAGGAATTAGCAGAAATAGCAGAATATTTAAAAATTTGAACGGTGAAAATCGGCTGAAAATTGTGGAAGTAGTTAAGTGCCAAAAAGTGTACGGAAGTCCCAAGAGGAACTCAATGCTAAAGGGCATCTGTTTTATGCTTCAGGTACAAAATGTAGCTTGAATTTTTGGATTAACAATCTGTGCACAGCAGCTATGACAAAATATTGTTTGTGCCGTCAGCGTTAATCTCGTTAAAATGACATTAACTTCATAACCACATTAATACGACAAATCTCCGTCAACACGCTAGCGCGGTTAGCTTGCCGACACGCGGGGAGATCCGTGCTAACTCGCTAACAGATTTGCCGCATTAATGCGGTTATGGCGTTAACGTCATTGTAATGAGATTAACGCTGACAGCACTAATATATTTTCCTTTTGTTTCCATTTCTTTCCCTCTTAGATTACCACTGGATATCACTAATATTTTAACTTTTGATACTGGCTGATGAACAAGTCCAATGTTTGACCCCCCCAAAAAACAAACTGCAGTACACTATAAAATAAAAAAATGACAACCTGATAATCCAGTGAATGAAAAATTAAATATTAATTTCAAGTCTAATGTGGGCAATGAAACAATAATATTAAAAATGACAGAGGACAGTGTCACTGGAGTTTAAACCTCAAAAGAAATCAATTTTCTTGGAAAACTAAAGTAAACCAGAAGCAGTTAAGCATCATTTAAATCATGCATCGGTAGTGGCAACACCTCTGATTGGACCATTTGTGGTTACCAACAAATTTTAAAAAGGTACCGAGGTAGTAACGCCTTCGGTTCTCTGCTACTTCAATTCCATTTCCATCTTGGCACACCAGGTAGGATAACAATCTTCTCTCTGAGCATGATATGAGAGTAAGGCAGCAATCAGAGGTGAGATAGCTTTTCCACCAGTGTGGCTTTCACCTAAATGCATTTTTACCCATCAACCCCCACTCTAGTAGCCGTAAAACAATTTCATCTGTCAAGCACACTACATTTCCCATCCCTTCCAATGTGGTCAAAGAGGAGAGATTACAATTTTGCGCAGCAGGTTGAGTGCTCACACTGTGAAATGGAGAAAGAGCTGCAACCTGTTAATTAGGCCCAGTTCAAGATGCATAGATAGAAAACAAGCCTGTCTGAAGTGTACTCAGACTAGGAGGCACAATCAGGGACACCGCTTAACCAGACATGGGATTTTAATCAGGTATGTTAAATTTAGATCATGTGCGAGGTGTTAATTTGTAGGTCAAGGCTTTCACTGTAACCTTTGCCCAGCCTCCACGTGTCACGACATTAATCAATTTCGATGGAAAAAAGGAGAGACTTCCCTTCTTTGGAAAGTAATTTCTCTGGGGCAGTTCAGCACACAGCATCCTGATATACACACAAACAGGTCTGGGCACTGGCTGCTTAAAATTAGTGAGGACCTGCTAATTAATTCCCCTTCTGTCACTGGGGGGCCCAGTGCAATCTATCTGTGATGCAGCCTTTGTGAGATCAGGTGTCAGATAGGAGGAGGAAAACAATATCCATTAGTTTGCAATGCTACCTTTGTTAGAAGATGAAAAAAGAAAGAAAGAAAGAAAGAAAGCATCATTCCATTAGTCTAACTCTTTAGGTGCCTTCTGCTCAGTGGCAGTGATGTGTCTGCATTTCAAATCAAATGAAAAGCGATCAATGGAACATTAAAGAGACAAATTGTGTGCAGACACAAAACGCAGGGAAAGCATTTTAATGAACTTCAATATGTTGCCGACAGATAGAATTCTTCAATTAACATGGATCAGAGTGCGCTGATATCAAATGTTGCTTTTGTTTTAGTTCATGTGCCTGTCCCAAAGATTCTGTGTATCAGATACTGTTGTGGAAACAAGACGCATCAACATCCCACATCAATAAAACTTAAGGGCATGATGTGGGAATACGAGTGAGGAATGCTGAACTATTGTTTTCTCTTCAAATGCTTACAAAATTAAAGAGTAGTACCTGCTCACATACACCAACCAGCCACTACATTAAAACCGCTAACAGGCGATGTGATCGTTTTGTTATAATGCAGGGCTTTGTTTGGAAACCTTGGATTCTGGCATTCATGATGTTTGTCGCTTTGAGACGAAATCATCCATCGAAACACTGTTGCAGACGAGCACCCCTCATAAGACAGTGGGCGCTCTCCACCCCAACACCACATTGCATAAAATTGCCACGGGTACTTGGCAAAAGGACTGAACAGGCCATGCAAAAGTTGAGGGATGCTTTGACACGACGTGTAGCTACATTTACAAGTTATGCTTTAGGTTACATAGGTTATACCTTAAGGTTTCAGTAGGATTTGCAGTTCTGATGTACCTTTTTAATAAACAAGTATAAATCCCGTGTAAGCCCCCAAACTCCCCCTGGAGACTCTGCCCCACTGCCCAGGTCACGAAGACTGCTACTGAAATAAAACTGGGTCAAATGGGCAACCTATCACAACGAAGTATTCTCAGTATGATGACAGAATAATTTCTTTCCTTCACTGAGCTAGGAGCCAGGTCCTTACCTGAGGGCATCCATGGATCTGATGGAGACTTCTCTCTGGTATTGACCTGCTCCCAGTCGAGGTCATCATCTCGGCCTTGGCTGTATCCACATACTGCCAGTGGCTTCTCAAAAGTACAATCGCCTGTGACAAAAGAAAGAAATTTATATGGTTATTCAAGTTTTCCATTAACTTCCTGCTCAAATGAATGAATGTATAAATTAAAGTCGCCTATTTTTTGTCAGCGGTATTCATAATGTAATATGCCAGACAATGAGATGCATTTAAGTGAGACAGAGTGAAGGATTGCTGTTGTAGGCAAGGCACAACATACATTACCATCATTAGCAACACGGCAGTCCAATTTCACAATGACAAGTATGAAGTGTCCAAACTCCATCATCGTTAGGCATTATGTTTCCAAACTACACCACCATCAGGGATAAATTGATTCATTTTCCTTGCCGACCGCAGAACTTTGCTGTTCATGCGCTCTTACTCCACAAAGCCACTCTAATCCTTTTTACAAGCTGCTTGCAAAATGACAGCAAGCAACCATTAGGGCCAGGCTTCACCCGGGCTTGGCGTGTGATTGATGAATACAAATACCCCTTTATTCCTTGCACCTTAAAGGCCACACAAAGAAGTGAGAGTTGAGCTGCCTCCCTCCAAAAGTGCTTTTCAACCCACTCATGAATCTACAAAAAAAAAAAGAAAAAAAAAAAAAAGCCTAAACAATATTTGGCTGGAAAGACTATTTTAAAACCACGTTTCGTCATTTTCAGAGACAGCAAAGAAATTACACAGCGCCGCTTCAGATGATTACATTAGGTCTCTGTTGATAACAGATGTACAGCACATTATATACCGCTCCTCGCCAGAAATGAATCCAAATGGCAAATCTGAGAATGTTTGCTGGCACACTGTTAATAAGTTTCTAAACACGGATTACATACAAATTTTATTGCCTCTGGGAATGTCCTTTGAGCCAGAATCTATGCTAGGCCAAAACCAATATCTCATCTCTTACAAGCTCCCTCTGACATTCTGCTGCATAAAGGCTACGAGCTGGGGCTTTTGTTTTCCCATTTATTTCTCTGGTGACATTTACAGTACATGTGCAAATGAGTGGCCAAATGAGGAGAACACAGGATAATTAATACCTAGCTCCACAGGGCAACAGCTGATGATATATTTGTTGCTTTGTCTGTTTTTATGAGGGGGCGGACATAGAAAAGGAAGAGACTACCAAAGTATCACAGGTAATAAAAAAAATAAAAATTGTTGAGGCATTTTGAGAGCTTGCCCAGAAATTCATTCCCTTGTTAATGAGAGACACAGGCCTTATTTAAGGTACCGGTTCACTAGGATGTACCGCTGTGGTGAGACTGGAGAAAGAAATCTAGCAGACCTAATCATCTGCTTTACAAGAGCTGAACCAGGAAACCTCAAGCCAACTGTGTTGGACCTGCTGCAAGCATGATTTGCAAATGCCTGACACAAATGGGCTAGTGTTGAGAAACATTGCGTTTGCCTGGGTAAATTATGAGATACAAGCTTTTTAAACCCAATTTTTATGGTTTTAATTCGATTTCACGTATGAATCTATACCCAAGGTTTTATGTCAATGTGACCACTGAACAAGAGTTACAGATATAACTACGGTTCTATGAATTGTGGATGTTACAAGGATAGCAAGACTTGCTTACAAGGACTTTGGAGAGACATTAGCATTTTACAAAGTTTGAGAGCAGCTAAGACGTAACAGTCAAGACAGTCAGATATGATAAAGAAAACTAACTAAATACTGTTCATGAGTTAAAACATCAAACCAGAATTAAGCTAAAGTTATTTGAATTTTACAGGAAGGCAACAAGTCCAGGAGATATTACTATTTTGGTCTGTTTAAACTAGATATGTAGCCAAGTGGGCGGCTGTTTGCTAAGAATGAAGTGAATGATATGACCATAGTTTACTCTGACAAGTTTGTTGTTGAATGTGAAGTCACAGACCAATTTAGCTTTAAAAACAATATTCTGATGCAAATGAATTTCATCTTAAGCTTTAGAATTTGCTCTTCAAACATTAGTCATGCATTCAATAAGCAAACAGCAGGTACGTCTCTCAAAAGATGGAACACAGTGACAAAATAGAAGACCGTTCACACAGGGATGTTTGTGAAGCAGAGCCACTAATGTTACTCACAATACCTTTGCTTGCCCTGATGACAGGACGGACCAAAAGTAAGTATGGTTGAACATGTTGACGTTCATGTACTGTTACCGTGCATGATTGGATTAGCTTCATTCTGCTGCGATTGCTTATTTTGCTGTCAGAATGTTCTGAAATAATAAGAATAAAAAAAACAAACAAACAAAAAACAGCTTAATTTGTGATTTTACACTCCTGTATTTTCTCTACAGTGTGTAAAGCCTGTAAAACCTGTACTTATAATTGTTCTGACCTGTAACCCTTTGCCAACACATTATGTGATTAGTGGCTTTTGAATATTGATCCCAAGTCTTGCCTCAAAAAGAAAACTGATAAATTATAAGCTATTTAAATTTCATCCAAAAAGAAAAAGTTACTGCTCATGAATGATAATTTAGACCTTAGAGGGTTTTACTGTGAAGCATCAGTAACAGGTGGCTGAAAACTTCAATGACTAGCTGAGAATCTTGGTGAGCAATACTAAAAATCATTATCGGTACGCTCTTAAGCAAAGCTATTAACATGCATCGGCTCACTTAAAGCTGTTCAGTAACTGATAAAAAGCTGTGGTCGTCCACGACCAGCGACACTGCAAAACTCTAGGCGTACGCAGGCGGTGCTGGAAAAGAGAATGTACTCCATTGCTCACTCAACTTGCACTCTAAATAAATAAAAATGCCTGCGTTGCCAAGATGTAACTTGGAGAACATAACATGATTAACATGATTCTTTGGCTTCAGCGTCACAGGGACTGGCTCCGTTCCATCAATATTTTGACTCGATAGTTCCAAGATCCTTCACTTTGTGCCACCCACCTTCTCACAGCATGATGGAGCTCAAACAAATCAAAGAGGTGGCTTTTATTGGTGTTTGATATTCAAATCGATGGCGCTGACGAGGAGAAAAATATATTCCGAGTCAGTGGGAGAGGAGCGAGGATTTCGAACACTGAAGAAGAAAAAGGCCATTTAAAAGAAGATAAAGTAGAAACCCATTTCTAATTTAATTCTAATGGGTTTATTTTATTTTTTTGTAAATGCCACTGTGTTTAATAATAAATCAGCAGAACTGGGAGGGGGCTGTCTGAAACTTCATCTTCTTCAAAAGACATCATTAACAGCTCCATTAATGATTCTCATGTTGCCCATTTAATTTGAATAACAAAGCCATTAAAAACCCTAAACATCCAGTGCCATACATTTGCAGGTGGATGAAATAAACCATGAGCATAAATACAACTTATATCTATAACACCACTTCACACAAGGATGGTAATCTGTCATTTTTAGCAGCATGTGACATAAGAAGTTTATACAATAACAATTAAAATGACTATAGTTTAAGAATAAATTACAAATATAATGGTAAATAATAATGTAAAGGGGTGATACAGTCTCCCTGCAGCCATGTTTCCTGATTAACGGTATCTGGATTTGATATTTGAAAAGAGCGAGTGGAAATAACCTACACTGCTTTCTCATTGACAATTTCAAGGTGTCATTAGGACAGGGTAACAGGGTGTGGAACAAGCAATGAATCAATGTTAATTGTTTTAATTGCTGCACAAGCCAATTGGTATCATATTCAGTATTGGGAAGTCTCCTATAATGCCTACAAGTTGTTATTGACATGCTGTGAGACTGTTCTTTGCTGATGTGAACATTAAAGCATCTCGTCTTTACATGGCTTCCTTGAATATGTGGCTTGACCACTGTTGATGCCATAAATAAATAATATAAAAAAAAAAAAAAAAAAAAAAAAAAAAATCACAGAGCACATGTTGAATGTCATCAATACAAGCAAGTGCTTCTGAGTCAACATATTGTAACACATTCATGCAGATGAATGCATCAGTCAATAGCATCATAATAGTTCTTCTCTCTGTAGGAGGTTTATATCGCTGCCAGTGTGTGGCACAACCCCCATATAATCAGCCTCGACAGCTGCTGAAACAGATATCCCAACGAGAGGCTGCCAACTCTCTGAAGGAGATTTAACTTTCAATAAAAGCGTCTATGAGGTGTGCGTAGTCTGGGAGTACAGATGAATGTGCTCCACCCTGTCAACATTCCCCTTTCAAGAGAAGCAGGCAGCTTGAAGCTAAAAAAGGTGGCCCTAGATATGTCATGAAACAATTTATTCCTGAGTGAGAACACACAATAGTCTTTATATTCTCACGCAGAGTGCATTTCAAAGAAATCTATCCATCTTTTCCTGGACTGAGCCAGAGGCCAGAATCAATACCTCAACCCCTCAATGCTAGAGCCAATTTCTCCTAAAGATTTTCAAGTCAGACTTAAAAGGCCTTTTGTTAGTGCACCTGTAACAAAAGTAAACTTTCAGCATTAAAAGCTCTGTGTGTGTATGCAAGTTTAGTACTGTACTGAAGCACTATGCGCACATTGCTGTGATTGCAGGCGAAGGAGTGTGGGAGGGTCTGCGAGGGTGATAATGCAATACTGAGACAGTACATCTGTGGTAAAGCATTAAATACTTGCAAAAATATATACATTTTTTGAATACAGCTCCACAGTGAGATTGTACACGGCATTCTTGTGTTATGCTACATGTGTTTGTGTGCAAGATCAAAACTCTTTAGTCTGTTTATTCTGATTGGACTGTCTTTATTACTTGGCATCAAATTCTGGGAGGCTAATATGATTGTGACAGATGATCCCAGTCTCAGACTTCGTAAATATTCTTAATAATCTATTACCTTCAACAATTATTATGCATCCAAGCTTTGTTTAATTGTATAAAAACTAAAAGTGAGAAGTGGTGATTTTCTAGGCTTCTGAATGTCAGATTGTTGCTTGGTAAGCCAAGAGTGTCCTTGTCCTAAGGCACAGGTGTCGAACTCCAGGCCTCGAGGGCCGGTGTCCTGCAGGTTTTAGATGAGTCCTTGATCCACCGCACCTGATTTAAATGGCTAAATTACCTTCTCAACATGTCTTGAAGTTCTCCAGAGGCCTGGTAATGAGCTAATCATTTGTTTCAGGTGTGCTGATCCAGGGTGAGATCTAAAACTTGCAGGACACCGGCCCTCGAGGCCTGGAGTTCGACACTCCTGTCCTAAGGCGACTGATAGAACTCTGTAAGAAAACTGAGAATTGTTCCTTTAGTGGATTTTACTTCTGTTTGTTAAGTTTTTAGCAGGACTGTATATTAACAAATTTCTGCTCTGCAATCTTGACTTGTATATACCATGTTGCAAAGCAAGCACATTGCCAATTGTGCCATTATGATCTAATTCATCAAACACAATATCCTCCCAGAGAGGATAGCGACCCCTTTTCCAGCAACACCACCGGTCCAGTCCCAGTGGCAGATATCATTGCCGCAAGACCTTCTTAGCCCCTCTGCCAATTCTGCAATTACCAGCTTTCCAACCTGTTCTGTCATGCCAGGAAATCACAGGTCTGCCCTTCGCCCCAATCTGCCTGAATGTCTGCACTTGTTTTAACAAACATCTTGTCTGCTGGCATCCCCGCAGACTGAAACCAGAAGGCAATCTTGGGTAATTTAAAACCAATGTCGACTATCTTCCTCCAACGCAGCCAGTTTAGAGCTTCAGAATCCTGCTGCTAAACCCCTTAGAGACTGATAGGCCTTTTCACTCTGGCCCTATTTCACTTATCTATTGGCAGCTCCTGCCAAGTTCTATCTCTGCGCTGAATTGCATGTATATATACACACACACTATCTGTTTGGGGACTTTGAACTGTGGGAAGGGATTTAGACAATCAATCTCAATATCATTATCAATCACGTCTCGCTGTTCACCACATTGATTTGGGGGGGAAATAAAGAAGTTTGAGTGTAGATTTTCCACTGATAATCTGCCCAAAGAAGCCAATGTGCTTGTCAGCGATGTTTTGCAAAACAAAACCGACAACCCACATCTACTGCAAACGAACAAAACTTTGTTTTTCGTTGTCCTGATTAAGACAAGCTATGAACATTTTACTTTGAAAATACCATTCAGAAATTCATTATTTAAAAATAAATCTTTGGCACTATGTTTAGTTCAAAAGGCTCTCGTTATAAAAACTTCTTTGGCTTCTCTGCATATTTTTTTCCCTCCTTGTCAACCAAATATCAACTTGATGAATGTGCTTTACATCCGGGGTACAACATAGTTCCTGATCAAATCCACCCTTGTGTGCAGATAGATGTACATTGAAGATGACAGGCAGCCTTCTCCTTAGATATGCTAAATTTTGACAGATGATTTTCAAGCTGCATGCCAGCACAGGGCTTGACGTTCCCTTCCACTGCGCCTGTCAAGAACTTCCAGTAAATGACTTCAAATCCATCTCCATTCTGTAAAACCTGCCAGGCACCAATTAAGATGAATATGGATTCTAACTCAGAGACATGGCAGATCCTTATTGTCATTTTCCCCTAAGTAATAAAAATGAGGACTTCAGGTCTGTCTGCATGGAAGTACCCTGTGGTGATAACACCAAACATTATGCCTTTTTTCTTCCCTAAATTGAAATCTGAATCACAGATACCAGAAGTTTTAAGGGAGGCTAAGGTTAACTTAAGTTAAGAGATAGCAGAAAAGCCCACAAATATTTAGTATCAGATTCAATCAATTCTGGAAGAAGACAAGTACCTGCTGCGCGTGGCATTTATTTTACACCGAGTGTGGCTTCATTCCAACTCCGACAACAAGTTAACAATGGCTTCTCTTCCAATTGTTCCCAGCATCCTCATTTTTGCTTCCAAAACAGAGAGAACTACAGTCTGTCTCAGTGCCTCAGCCCTCCTGAGAGAGAGTGAGAAATAGGCTTTTTCCTATCCTGCTTAATGCCTGTTGATGCACTGAATGAGAGGGGGAAATAGGCTTGTTTGGCTCCCTATTTTCTGGTGTTCAACATGCTCCCTGAAATGATACGGTGACAGAGCATAAAAGGCGCTTTATTAAAATCACTGTTTATATTTGTTGCGCTGGTTCAAACCACAGAGGAGAAGCAGCATCGTGGGTGATGAGAAGCTGTGAAAAATGCTAAGACTTTATTTCGCAGATATCGTGGATTTTAAAAAAGGAAACAAAGAAACATGCTGCTCTGTCTGAATGCTTTGCCCATTGTCGATGTGTATCCGCTGCTGCAGACTTGTGAAGAAGGTTTAAAGTGGAATTAACCCTCTGCATTGATTCACCACACGGTTTTGGCTCAGTACTGTAAGACTGGAAATTAAAACTTCCTCCAGCTTGGTTTCACATTTGATCCAGGTGTGATGGACCACTGGTCTGAGCTTCAATCAATGGGGATAGTATAGGAGGTAAATTCTCCTTGGTTTACAGCAAAAAAAAGAGGCCCTTCGGAGGAGAAAAGGAATAAAATCCTAGTCTGCGTTCAGTGTTAAAAACCCCTTGGCTCGCTGCAATATCCCACAGTGGATGACCCTTTACACCGAACCCCTTCAATCCTCCCAAAACCTACTAAGTCAACAAACCTTTGAATTCTGCCTGAATAGTGCAACAAAGAGGATGAAATGCTAATGTCAGTATCAGTAGCTTTCCCCTGTTCTCACAGAGTTTCCCTGAGTCTAATTTGTCAAACATGCAAGTAACAATGCCAGAAATTAGCCCAAAGGGAAATTTCCTCCAGAGGAGAGAATGATTATGTTTGATCATGGAATAAACAAGAACATTAACATGCTTTGTTAGTTTTCCAGAACTGGAACAAATGCTTGTTTTTATGTGTAGAGGAGGGAATAATTCAAGGTTGAATGTCAAAGAATTAGGAAATCACTAAAGCTAATTAGAAAATGTAGAAGAATAAAAGAAAGGTTGAATCAATCCCTCTTGAGAAGGAGGGAAAATCTAGGCCACGAGGCAACGCTTATCAGCTTGATGAAATATCATTGCTTTGCTCTGCGTCGTGACATATCGTCAATCACGCCATACGCAGCGCGTTTAATCCCTCGCCGCACAACCACGTCATGCTCCGAACCCCTGATTAGCATGTACGCAGGCGGCGCACAGGTGGAAAGCTGATGCCTGCCCAGGTGAAAGGTTACGGCGAGGATCTGAGCTCTGCCTTGACAGGTGTGGCTGAGGAGATTTAAATCCCAGAGGGAGCTTTTTCAAAGTGCCATCTTAGGGTTTTCACTCACAGACTTCAAACACATTCGGACCCTTTGTCTCTCTACTGAAGCCCCATAAATCAGGCACCTGAAAGGAAAGACTCACGGTCCAGCTTAATCCTCTTGGGTCAAGGGGGGAGCCAATATCAGGCCAGCTTTCAAAGCATCCACCTTGTTCTTGTTGTGCTTGGCAACAGGAGGGCTTACATTCTAGTTAGTGTGGATCTCAAAACAAGTGGGAGGAAACACGTCTTACTCTGTTTAACTACAGTCTGAGTTCTTACAGACATGACATTTAAAACAATGCAGATAATTAGACGAATAGAGATCACCAACAGCAGTTACCATGACATTTCTCTCCTATATGAAAAACCTATATGATGCACCTGAATTTATCCTGGGAGCCTAAAGCCATTTCTGTAAATGACAGTACAGCTGGTTTCCACTGTGTGAAAATGCTGCCCATGATCACAATGATATTGGCAGTAAGATTGTTTCAAAAAAGGCACCAAGTCAAAGATAATCACAGAAGCCGAAAGTTGTAGCCAAATGCAGCGAAGCCTCGTTAAATGTGTTTGATTTCATTCATGCCAGGTCCCATAATTTCATCATGGACTGTTTCACTTTAAATTCAGCTCAGGTTATCTGCCAAAATATTACAAAATTTATGTAATTTGCTGTTCATAACTTGTATAAATCATATTTATGTACGATCGCATGAGGCTGGTAATATACCATGACCAATCCACTTAAAGAAATAGTCATTGTGTAAACAATAACGGTGGAAAGGAGCTGAGTGTAAGAGGAAAAGATCAATACTACATACATCTCCTGCATATGAAGCTGCAACAAGAAACCAAATAGCTTAGCTTAACATGAAAACTGGGAATAGAGAGAACAACCTACTATGGACGCACTGTATTGATTAGTAACTTTAGAAGTGGCAGGTGCATTTTGTTTCCTTGGACAGAGCCGTTTTACGCCAAGATAACTGTCTACTGGGAGTAGCATCATTTTCCATTATGTTGGTCTTCTCATCCAACTACTGTTAACAAGATAACAAAGCCTCTATGCAGTGAGCAACAGAATAAAGTATTTTCAGCTGGTTTGTTATCAGTTCAGACAGTCAAGTGGTATGAATAAGTCAAGGAAACAAAGGAATTCCCCCAGTCTCATTAATATTATTAATTTTTAAATCCAATTATTGTATGACTGTTCATGACCTATTTTCTTAAGTGTCCTATCAAAACCTCGCACATCACAGAGCGTAGAGCAGCCTTTAATGTTTTAGATGAATCTTGAGCTCCTGCAGAGTGTTCCTTTGGGAGGGTTTGGTCTTCCAATCTTGACCGCCCTCTGTCTTGTACCATTCAGGAGAATATTACAATTTAGCGACCACACCATGAATGACTGCGAGCATTAGATGTTAAGAGTACAGAAACGTCTCAGACACAGCACCGCTCGTCATGTTGCTTGGCAGTATTTTTCATTAACAGTGAGAAAAATGTTCCTATAAAGTGCACGTTCCACAAAATAATGGTAGCATAACTTAAATAAAATATAATTTATCAAATTGAATTTAAAATTTAAAAAAGAAAAATAAATAAATTTGGAGAACAAAGCAGAAACCACAGTTATATTCAGTAATTCTGCTTCAAGCCAAGGCCCACAGAACCATGCTAGTCTTTAACCACGTCCACTTACATCTGCCGTCAAAACCACTACAATTAATTCGATTTAAACAAAAAACCCATATTTAAGAAAAAGGGGTCAAATTAGTCCACATCACAACAGGAATACTGGGCTAAGTACAAATGAGTTACGATTTCTTTTTTAAAGTGTCAAGTGTCTTAACTGTGTGATGCTTTGATTGCCATAATCACTGAAAGTGCTTCCTGAGGAGCACTTAACAGGCCAGAATTGATAGAAAGAAAAAGTCTAAAGGGAACATACTGTACATACTATAAAAAAAAAAAAAAAAAAAAAAAAAATAGTTTGATGACGTGTATTTAAGAGCTAAATCACTGAGCCATTTGGAAATAAGCAGACAGACCTGTGAAAGAAAGTCAAAAAAAAAAAAAAAAAAAAAGGGGGGGGGGGGGGGGAAAACTAGTACACATGTGTAGCAAGTTGGGTGAGATATTCATAAAATGTTGAGGTTTTTGGGGGGATTTTTTTGTACATTTTTTTTGGACCTAGGACAGCAGAATACAGTAGACTGAGGGGTAAAGTTACCAAGCAACAGCAGTACATACACTAGCAAAAAACAAAAAACAGAAGTTTCATTTCATTTACACAGCTATTTTAATCAAACAAAAAGTATCATACATAAGAATGACCTTATTTACATTAGCAGACAAACTAGCTTGTGCATGCCCATGATTAATAAGGATCTCGTAATGCACAACATACTCTGAATGACTTGACATTCATTGCAGGAGTTCAGTGTCAGCTTAAAGTCTGACCCATATGCTATTAAACTTTAAATCTTCTAACACTGCCATGGCAACTGCGGTACAAATCAGTATTAGAGAGCTGTGTTGTTTTTTGCTTTAAATTATACATCCATTAACACTAAAAACCAAGACAGAACAGCAAGTAAGAAATTATAATGCAACATTATTTATTATGCATCAACATAAATTTTAACTTCGGATGCACTTGTGCTGAAATTCTGGGCCAATAACAGTGTTAACAATAACTCATACATCATCCCAGCACCAATGGCAGTTGTTTAAGAGTGTTTATAAAGTATCTGTTGTTATTTATTCCTCTGTTTTTGTTTTCCCAAACACCAATGAAAAATTCTTTATGAATAAAAAGCTTGATGTCAGCTTATAATCTATTTTTGAGTTAAATGAACCAAAAAATGATGACACTACACGTGTATGACGACTTAACATGTTAACAAAGCAAATATTGGCTTCTATCAACGTTCAGCATTCCTAATTATTATTTTTTCCACATTGAATTTTAGTGATAGTTTTGTGAGTAATAGCTTTCATCTAACATTACCACCACTGGCAAGTGGACAGTGACACACATGATGGGCTTATACACAGCAAATTCAAAAGTGTTAAATTTTTTGGTGTTAATAGTCTCCTTGCAAAAGTAGAGTTAATTTTACTCTAAGCAGAGTCACATTCTTTTAATGTAACTCTGAGGTGTAAAATGATAGTAGTTAAAATCGAGTGTTAAAAATGAGTGTTTCTCTGTCAAATCTGGAGGTGTTACAATGGAAACATTAACTCTTGACCTCTTAACTCTGAACTCCTACAGGGGCTATGACACCAACAGAGTAAATTCACAGACTCCGCCCCCAGCACGGCTCCAATCGAAGCTGAAGTGAAGCCGTTTCAGAACATTTTGCTCTACATATTTGAGTTGTTTGCCATGCTTGGTAAGTCATTTTTTCAAAGATTGTTTCAATTGTTATTAGCTTTTACTTCTGTGGCTCTTTGGAGTTGAGACAAAGCTGTGTGGAAGGCATTAGCCATGTTGCTCGCTGATAGCATAACATTCTGTTTTAGCTAGCTGAAAGGTATTGTTTGCGGGCAAATACCACAGCCTTGAAAAAAAGCTTGCATGTGAATTTTCAGTCAAACTTTTGGTCAAATACACCTAAAACAATGTCTAGAATGTGAAATGTTGGTATAATGGTGCTACTTGAAGCCTGAAAACGATCGCCCATAAAAAAAAATAAATAAAAAAACGAGCAAACAGCAGTAGCAGGCGTCCTGACTGGATTCTACGGTAGCATAGATCCCTCCAGAGTTTTGTGCACACGGTTTAGGTAAAAATGAAAAAAGTTGAGGTTTAACATTTAGTTCAGTATTACCTGTTGCCTGTGTCTTTGTCTTTTGGGAAAATACTTTACACAAGTAATGGCTCAAAGAGGATTCCTTTTTTTTTTTTTACTGTGCTGCAATTGTTTACTGGATTATTTGTGCCATTAATTAGTGTCAACTAATTTTTATTCAATCTCCGCACAGGATATGCTTGTGAAGATGGAATATGGGGGAGAGCAGAAGTGCGTTGAAGTTCCACAAAGGGATGAATGAAGGACATGCATATTGTATTGAAGAAATAAGTGATGAGAATGCTGTTATTTGCATTTACCATGTCAGACCTTTTGATAAACAAAATTCTAATGAAAGTGAGAACATGTACACCAGGGGTGCTCAATACGTCGATCGCGATCGACCAGTCGATCGCAAAGGTAGTATTGGTAGATCGCATGGCATTAAAAAAATAGATGCCAGCCTATCATCCATCCCGTCACTTGATTGATACAGGGAAGCCAGTCAGATGACATCGGATTTTTTCTGACGCTTAGGTCACTGCGCATGCGCAAACAGCGGCGCGAAGTGTAGTAAAACTGACAAGCTAGCCAGCAGCTAACTCCAATTTTTAGCTCTCGGTTTTTTCTCTTAAACCTAAGAAAGGGTTAAAAATGAGTGAGGGAGCTGGACCAAGTAAGAAGACAAAAACGTATCACTTTCATACGGAATGGGAGGAGGACTTTTTTTTCACGATGTCATTTTCGAAGTGCGTTTGCCTCATCTGCCAGGCTGCCATCGCAATGCCAAAGAAGGGAAATGTGGAGCGGCATTTTCGAACTGTTCACGGAAAATACGACACTACATTCCCGCCGAAAAGCGAGCTAAGAAAGAAAAAGGTGAAGGAACTAAAATCCCAGTTGTCCGGACAGCAGTCATTTTTCACACAACAAACTTCAAAAGCGAAAGCCGCCACCGAAGCATCGTTCCGGGTGAGTCACATCATCGTTAAAAACAAGAAGTCTTTTCAAGATGGAGAGATGGTAAAAGAGGCATTCGTTGAAGCAGCTGACTCATTGTTCCAAGACTTTAAAAATAAGGCAGAAATAACATCTTCGATCAAAGCTCTCCAGCTGTCAAGAAGTACAGTTACACGGCGCTGTGAAGCCATGGCGGAGGATTTAACCCAGCAACTTTGGAAGGACATCGGAGATTGCCAGTGTTTCTCACTGCAGTTGGACGAATCTACGGACGTGAGTGACACAGCCCAGGTGTGCATTTTCATTCGTATGGTGTTTACTGATATCACTGCAAAAGAAGAGCTATTAACAGTCCTGCCCATGAAAGAACAGACGCGAGGAGAGGACATATTTCAGTCGTTCAAAAACTTTATCGAGAAAACCCAGCTCCCAGTGTACAAATTGGTGTCTATTACCACAGATGGAGCACCCGCAATGGTTGGCCGCTTGAATGGATTTATTGCCAAGTGCAGGCAGGACGATGCTTTCCCGGACTTCCTAAATTACCATTGCATAATCCACCAACAAGCGTTATGCGCTAAAATGCTCAACATGAAGGAGATCATGAATGTTGCAACGAAGATCGCCTGTTCTATTCGCGCCAGATCTCTTCAAAGACGGTTATTTCGTGCACATCTGGAGAAGGCTGACTGCGACCACTCTGAGTTGTTGCTACACACTGACGTGAGGTGGCTTAGTCGAGGGAAATTCCTGCAAAGATTTCGAGAGCTCTGTCCGGAGATTAAGGAGTTTTTCCGTGTAGCTGGACAAGCAGAATACATGCAACTTAATGACGGTCAGTGGCTGTTAGACTTGGCATTTTTAACCGATCTGACAAACATGTTGAATGACCTTAATCTACAGCTGCAAGGAAAAGACAAAACAGTGATCAACATGATCAGCTCAGTTAATGCTTTCAAACGAAAGATGCAACATCTCTCTTTAAAGCTGCAGCGCCATGATTTGATAAACTTTCAAAACCTGGCGTCAGAGCTGGAGATGCAAGGGATGGCCTGTTTGCAACTTGACAGTGCACGCTACACAGAGCAGATTGACAATTGTCTGTCAGAGTTTGACAAACGCTTTCAAGACTTTTCTTTGCTCGAGCCAGTCGCTACCTTCATGTGCTATCCTTTTCGGGAAGATGCTGATGTCGATTCACTCGCATCAAAAATTGCAAAACTATTTCACCTGAACTCTTCTGGAGTGGAAGATGAGATTTTGACACTACAAGCCGACATTGAGCTGAAGTCCAGAGATCATGGACAGTTCTGGAACTTACTCACAGAAGTAAAGTACCCCAACATGAGGAAATGTGCTGCCTCTTTGACTGCATTATTCGGCTCCACTTATTTATGTGAGTCATCATTTTCCCACATGAACATCATTAAGTCCAAGTACCGTTCCACCATGACTGATGAACATTTGGAAGTGTGTTTGAGGCTGGCCGTCAGCAGCTACTGTCCGGACTATGCATCCCTGGCTGATTCAATTCAGTGCAAGTCATCAGAGTAAACTCAGGTAATGACAAAAAATTTACATTGTTAATTGTGTTGTGAAATATTGGATATTGCGGTTATGCATGTATATACATTGTAGATAAAGAATCCTCAATATATTTATAAATAAGTATATGTTTTGGATTTTTGTAGTGGGTAGATCATTTTGACTTGGTCATTTTATAAGTAGCTCACATGCGGAAAAAGTGTGAGCACCCCTGATGTACACTGTTACATCTTTCAGAAAATGTTTTGAAATTGTGGTGCACAGTTCAGAATAAATGTTTTTCAAAAACCATTGCATCTTTTTAGTAAATGTTTATTTCCAAAAGAAATTTCTAGAAGTTCAGAACAGTAAAATTCCCGCTTTTTAGAATGAATTAGAAGATAACTCTTACGTAGTTAAACTAAAATACTCTTTGAGAGTTAATATATAAACTCTTAACACCAAGTGTTAAATTATCAACTCCAGACAGATTTGGTGTTTAACACTAAATCAGAGTTAACGTACCAACTCTCCAAAAAGAGTTAAATTAACACTCTCTGGTGTGGACCCATATAGACACTTTAATAGTGTTGAAATCAAATCCGACAGTGTTAATTTGGACATGCTGGATTTGCTGTGTAGGTTAAAAAAAATAAAATAAAAAAAATAAATAAATCACACTACCAAGCTGCTGGACATGTCAAGGCTAATCGTTTTGTTATACTGTATTAATACTGGCTGAAAACAGAGGTTTTAACCACCAGCTAGGGCTGCTCAATTAATCGAATTTTAATCACGATTACGATCTGGGCTTTCAACGATCATTAAAAATGACTGAGCCGATTATTAGCCCCTCCCTAATTTACCCGCGACACCTTAAAGGCCGGTCCGTGAAAATATTGTCGGGCATAAACCGGTCCGTGGCGCAAAAAAGGTTGGAGACCGCTGATTAAAAGGACCCGAGGGAAGCTCGGAAAGCTAAGCAGAAGTTATTTGGAGAGTGACTGCCGTTGGTTGAAAAGAGTTAAAAAAAACAAAAAACAAAAAAAACTTCAGTGGTGTTGCACACTATTTTATATTTTTTTTTAAAGTCATTGTTAACCCTTTAAAGCCGGTCAGAGCAGCACGCTCCGTTTTGCGTAACTATTTTTAAATCCCTGTAGAACCTGAACCGTGTAAGCTAGCGCAATAATTTGTTTTGCATATGAAACCGGTGGAGTTGTACTTACATCTTATGCCATCAGCTTGTCCTCGGTCACGGTTTCGTTCCACATATAGCTTTGCAAAAATTGCATAAAAAGCGCTTGCAGGAACAAAAACATAATATTCCAGAAACAGCTTTGCCGTTCCTATCAGCTGTTCGTAACACTTCCCACAGTGAAATGATGCACATGCTGTTTTCTTTGCAAATTTGCATCATAGGATTGTTTTTTGTTTTTCCTGCAGTATATAAAAATTGCTGTATCTCCAAAATAAAACTATGAAGACACTCAAAATAAATTTCCTGTGGTGGGAAACTATTTTTTGCAACTTTATTGTATTTAAAGTTTTGAGGGATAAGCCTCTTAAATTTCTCCAAGTAGAAATATATGTAAACAAAACAAAAGCGATTTTCAATTTTTTTTGTAGTTTATTGCACTTTTTTGCAATTTATGTAATTACTATGGACTTAATGCATACATATTATTAAAATATGGGCTATAACAGTTGTATTGATGTATAGCAACTTGAAATGCTCCCACAAATGGCACTACAGCATGTAAAAAAAATAATATAAGCTCTGGTGGACTTGGTTCTATGGTAGGTCTTAAAGTGTTAAATAAATATCGTCAAATAATCGTGATCTCAATTTCAGTGAAAATAATCGTGATTATCATTTTTGCCACAATCGAGCAGCCCTACCACCAGCCACTCAAAAACACTGATTTATTATGGGTAAAAATAATGACAACAATGCTGTAGATGCAGATAGTTACCTGCACTGATCGATTGCGAGCAAAAGCAGAAACACCTTGTTTGCCTTGCCAAATAATTGATCATGTCTGATCATGAGCCTTTTCCTTTCTTGCACTAGCTTGGAGACAAGCAAAAAAATAAAAGGATTGCTGTCCTGTTATCTAGTGAAGTTATGAAGACGTACATACCCGGCTTTTTTTTTTTTTGGGGGGGGGGGGGGGGGGGGGAGTTCATGAATCTGTTGCACCTGCTTCTGTTTAATAAAGTAAAATACATCAGGTAAATGTGAGTGCACACTGCACAGCGTCTTATTTTCAGTTAGTTATTTATACCTCTTACCAGCAGCAGAGCACTTTATTTTCAGTTGTTTAAGTGAACTTTGAAAAACTGAAGTTTAACATGTTTTATTTTTTTTACAGAATGAATTCAGTAATTAGAAACCTGTAGCAACTCTAAACTTGGACTAGAAGCAAATGCCTTCATAATACATCAGCTGGCATTGACACTTGAACATTAAAGGCATTTTTTAAGTAGGTAAATCAAACTTTAACCATTGTCAAATAAATATGCTAAAACTGTTTGACTAAGAAGTCGTAGGAACGGACTTTTCTTGGCAGTACCTCGAGGCTGCTCCTTCATAAAAACAGTGGCATCTGTCAATCTGTCAGTCTGATTCCTCAGGTCTTTCCCAAAAAAAAAAAAAAAAAAAAAAAACACCTACATTATTTATGGCCAGAAAGGTCATGATACTCTCGGTACTCTTACATTTGAGGAAAACGTCTCATCCAGTCAGACATCACTTTGAGCCGTCTGCTCTGCTTGACCATCCCACAGGCCTTTTGACCTATATCAGTTTGGCTAGAGGAGCTAAATCAATCATAAAAACAAGGAGAGCTGCCAAAGCTTCTTTCACACCCCAACACTGCAGCACTCACTGCCATGTTTAGGCTATTTTGACATGGTTTCAGAAATGCCACGGAAATCAAGAGGGACAATATCCAAATGCTGCAGGGCTTGTAGCTGTCAGGAGTTTAAGCATGAGAAGATCAACAAACGAAGAGAGACAGAGCATTAAAAAAATAAAAAGACAGGAGATTAAACATTTAACACTAAAATCAAAAACTAATGAAACGTCTTCATGACTCATCTATGCCGAATACAAGAACAACCAGAGAAGTTTCATTTTATGTGACATTAGTCACATCATGTACCTTATCACAACAATTCCAACACCAGGTTCAGTCACGTTTACAATTGCTGCCAATTCAAAATAGAAAGAGAATATCCATCTGATAGAATTTCACTGTACAAATGAAATGGTAAATGGTCTGCATTTGTATAGCGCTTTTCTAGTCCCTAAGGACCCCAAAGCGCTTCACACTACATTCAGTCATTCACACTCACGTTCACACACTGGCGATGGCAAGCTACTAAATTAAAAAGCAATACACACAAAACAACATCCAGGCAATGTAAGATTAGTGTGGGAGAGTGAGAATGAACAGAGGATGGATCATTTGAAGGTGGGGGAGGTGCTCCATCTCAACAAAAAGCTGCTGGCTTCAGGGTTGATGAGGGAGCAGGTCTTACAGGATAGTTCTTAAAAATCAAATATGCAAAATTTTCTATCTGGCTGGCATGCTTGGACTAGACCGTTTTTGGTGCATCTTCCATAGTTCTGATGAGAATGCCTGTAGAGAGGTGTTGCTTGATGTGATTGAAATACACAAAAATAAATAAATAAAAATCACATTTGAAACCCAGCAGCAATGGTGCTTTCTGGAAACAATGACCTTTTCTGTGAGCAGTTTCATGAAGAAATATATTTTTGAAAAATGGTGTTCATACCTCCAGTGGAGTTCCCTATAGCCTATACGACACTAAAAAGCTGCATCTGTAGCAAAGCATCTGATTTTCTCAAATAACTAAATAAGTAACTCTGCAAATCTGTAGCCAATCCAGAAGGTTCTTAAGCAAGGTTTCCATAGCTGGGTATCAAACAGGGTTGGTAGCCAGAAACATACCAACATATTTAAGCACCATGAAAGACATTCACCCTAGAAGTGAAAAAAAAATAAAAATCCTATTATATGTACACATGAAGGCTGGAACGTATTTAAAACGAATACTGAAAGCATGACACAAACATCAATGTTGCAGTAGAAATTTATGATCAGGACATGTTACCCAAATCTCACCTGTGGTAAATATGATTTTTGATCAGTCATATTTTTTTCTAAAGTGTGCTGAACCATGCTCGGGAAGTTGACAAAAGAACAGAACAGTACATTCGAAGGACTCTAAAACCCACTGATTTTCACCCATAGGACATATGGGTGAAAATCAGTGGGTTTTAGAGGAGTTGTTGTTGTTGTATGTAACTTGATGTAATTTGTAAGTCATCCGGATTGCTGTTTTAAAGCCTGATAGGGCCAGTAACAATGTGGCTGATATGCATCCCTAAAAAGGTACAGAACTTGGAGATGATGGTGATGCTGACTTTTTATAGCTATAACTGTATATTCATGAAATTTAAAGATAAGAGAATAGGTTTTACATCTGTTTGTCTGTGTATAAAACTTAAGAAATGATCCTTTAATAATGATTTTGTTGCCTCAGATGGAGATTGGAAGAAAACCACGGAGTTATTTAACATCTGTGAATATTTAAACTAACCAGGAAGCTTTTAATTTAACCTTGTGTACCCCGCTTCCATATGGCAGGAGGAATCTGAGAAAGTACACTTGTGATTATACAAAATATGGTCAGCAAACGTTGCACTGGATATTACTCCAACACCCAGATGTTTAGGCAGGAAACCGACAACCAATTTTACACATGACCATCTGTAGTGCTGACCCAACACTACAGTAAAAAAGAAAAAGAGGAAAAGAAAATCTGTGCAGGCTTGAAAGCCTCTGAATTTGCCTCTCCAGCAATTAAAGCTGTTCTTACTCCAAACATGGATCCTGCAAGGAACGAAGACTGGAATCTTCTAACTCTGCCACTTGGGATAAACCACATGCATACAAATAAAAAAAACAAAAAACAAAGAATGCACAAAACGCTAACTTACCCGACAGATTGAGTGAGTTTGCAAACTTCCTAAACTTCGAAATGACAAATCTGAATATGATGATAACATATTCAGAGAAACATTTGCTCCTTGAAAGGAAAAGATGAACATTCGGCAGCATTTCCGAAAATGTGCGTGCATAAATGTATTATCCATCTTGTGCATAAAATTTACAAGCTGTGCCTCGTTTTGACATTCACAAGCTTAATTTTCTAATGATTAAGGTGAGAAGTTGCAAAGTAAGCGGTAAATTTACTACTGGAGCAATTTTGCGGATTGTGCCTCGGGCTTCAGCGCTTAATGAATTAGATGTGTGAAACTTTTCAAGAGGCATCTTCCATTTCACACACACTTTTCATTAACCTGTAGTTCATTCATTATTGCAGTGGGTGTGGAGCAAAGTAGCAGCCACAGATATAATTGTGTTATCGAGGTTGTAGGGCTGTGGCTAATTACTGACTGAGAACACAACATAGGCGCTTCAGACATCAGTCTGATGGAACAAACCACAATGGCTTGTGACAAGAGCCGTCTTCCCTGAAATTTCAGGAGAAGACATGATAGCACAGCAATTCATGACTCATAACTGAATCACATCATCTCCATAGCATGGAAGATGACAGAGGGACACAGAAATAAGTCAACAAGTTTTCCATTGCTCGACTGAGAGACCAGATCTGACAGCAAACGGCTAAAACGGGAAGAATGTTTTACAACAAGTCAAAATTAAGCAGTATTTTAATCACCGTGTTCTACGAGTCCAAAGCAGTTTGTTGTGGTTATGCTGGTGCCGCAACACAGCGGTTAACACTCACATGCATGAAGTGACCTGGCTGTGGGCCACAGAGCTTTTATGGTCTTATTTGAGCTAAGCTGTTTACTCAAGCCTTTGATACTCTGCAACTGGGTCTTGTCATCAGCACGGTGTTTCCATAAACCCGCAGTGCCTGTCCACAAACTGAAGAGTTTATAGCACTATGTATGTAGTCAGTAATGTAAAGAAGATCATCTCAAGTGAGTAACATCTTTGTTCCATGGTTCGAACGGCTTAAAAATGCCTCGCTAAACTACAAGAGTCTACCCCATCTACTCCCAATTCCAAAATTCACAAAACACAATGATCTGCTGCCAAAGTTGCCCAAAGGTCCAGTATCACTGAAGATGACAATAATGCTATATAGAGCTATTTAAAACTACGTTTCTTAGTACCTCTGTGTTGACAACATATGGGCCTGTAGGGAATTATACACAGGGGACTCCAAATAATCACGTTATTTTATTATGACTTTTTTAATGTTTATTACAGTAATAACTATTTAATTACATGTATAATGTCCTGAATGAATATAACTTTGTTTTTGGAAAACAAAGCAAGCATGTGATCAAAAACCTTTCACTTGATATTTATTAGAAAACTTAAATGAATGAAAAAAAAAAATGCTACAAATGTACCACAAAAGTAAAAAGAAAATTAATTTTACTCAGAATTATGTCAAGTTTATTCAAATGGGGTTCAATAGGGCCAGTGACAAAAAGCTGCACTTTGCATTTAATTTCACTGCATCACAAACTTCTCAAGTATGTTTTAAAAGACCAAAGAAGACAAAGTGAATATACAGAAAATAAAATACTCTTGCTTTAAAAGTAAACACTGTCCAGGGAGTGAACTGCCTTGATGGAGGTTTGTGCTCTTGGAGCACTTTTTGTTTTTGTCTGCTTTTTTTTTTTTTATTCAAAAGGGCACATATCTATGCAGCTGGGGAACGCTTAAAATATATAAATATCCAAGCAAAATCCAAGAAAAAGAAACAAAAACGTGTTTGCTTGTAAAGTTTTGTTGGCTGTATCTTTCCAAATTGACTGTTATATTAATATCCTAAATTACCCATTTGCAGACAAACACAACGACATTTCCACTTGACCAGGTTAGGAAGATAATATAGAGTTAAATTAAGTCATTAGGTAGAATATACTTTTTATGCCTAAAACAAACAAACAAAAACAGCACAAAGAAATAATGCAAGGGACTCAATAGTCTTCAGCAGGGTACAGAACAAAAGACCCAAGTGTCAGTGTGATACAGTAAAACAATCATTTTTCCAGCCTCATTCTGTCCAATCTGTGCTCAAGGAGTCCTTAAATTGTATTCAATTCTTCCTAGCCCTCTATTTTAAAAAACTAAATTCAAAAACATGAAGAGAGCTTATCCTGCAGCTCAGAGGAAGCCGTCTGTCACCTGGCCTCCCTTATCTTCTGGCCAACACAATGTCTGACTCATTTCGGTTCTGCAACTCCACATTTGGAGCTTGTGAAAAGCACTTTCTACGAGACGTCCGCAGCAGCATATTTCCTCACAATCAAAGCTTCACAAAAGAAAGAAAAGGAGAGCGCAGACGCTGTAGAGTTATCCTCATGAATCTCTGGCAAGGTTTTTTTTTTTTCCCCCTCCCCTTTATCATCCTGTTGACAGCTTTTCTGATTCCTATAAAACCCATCCTACACTCGTGTCTGTCTTTCATTGAATTGGCTGGAGATATCTTCTCTACTGGCTGACCTTGAGAAACTGTTTTGAGCAAATTTCACAAATTTCAAGAGTGAAGCATTCAAATATTTTTAAACATGAGAGATACGTAGAAAAGCGGTAATAAGAATAGAAGATAGCACAAACTCTCCATCTGTCTTTCTCTGAAAAACCCCTCTGCAAAGCCCACCAGCCCCCAAAGAAGTAGAGCTAAACTCCAAGGATGACTAGTTTATTTTCTCTCTGCCATTTTTATCTCTCTGTTCACATGCTGTTCAGTGTCCATTTATCCGTGGTGAGGGCTTCTCCTTGGCAGGAACGATCACTTTCAACAACAGTCCCTGCAAATCAGAGCGACGTGTCACATCATTCCAGTGACAACTAACGACTACCAGTGTATCTGGGCAGGCTGCCAGTGCGCTGGGCTAAGAACAGCCGGGGATGGGGTGGGGGTGGGGGGTGGCTTGGCGGAGAAGATGGCGGAAGTCGGGGGGGCTGCACGCTCCAAGGAGACAGAGGTTTAGCTCGCTGGTGGCAGCATCAAAACCTCACATCGCATCCCTTCCGTCAACAAAGTCCCTTACACATCATGTGTCGAGAGATTAAATCAATCTGCTTTGAGAGGGCGACTGATACTGTATGTCTGGAGGCTGGCTGAGACAGGAGTCAGAGAGTCCAATAACCTAACCTAACGGGGGGGGGGAGGGGGAGGCAACAGAGACATGGGGGTCATCTGATTCATCAAACTTTCAAACCCACTTTTCTTCTGCTCATTTGTGTCATCAAGGTCAAAGCGGTCACCAAAAGTTGTACTTTGCACATACATTCTTTGGCATTAGGATTAAGTGTAAAACACACTATTCCCATAAATAAACACTAATTGGTAGCTAATTTTCTTAGTTCTTGCCTGGCTGATTCATTGCTCTGGGCTAGTATGAATTATTCATCCAAGTGGCAAAACAGCTTTATGTAGAAACCTACAAGGCACTGCATTCATTATGCTATCATGCAGAGCAATTCCAGGCACTGACGGCTAGTATTAGAATAATATGCATATTGGATATATTTTCTTTTTTTTTTTTCCAGGGGCATTGGCAGGCAGTAATAGTGCTTCCGTTGGCAGGGACGGAGAGGAATGCAACGCCCCTCATGGCTGACAAAACCCCCTTGTTTTGACAGAATTGAGCGAGGAGAGGATGAGTGTTTCAGCTCTGCCCTCGTGGAGAGAGGATTAAGCTGTGTGGCCGTGCTGCCTGGTGGCGCAGCGAGCCGGTACGGGTATGTTATCATGTCAATCCTCCGTCCCATGACACCACAGATCTGCGCTGGCCCCACGACTCCAAAAGCAGCACCTGGCCTGGCCGCCGGGAACTCATCAGGCTCAGTGTTTTCCTTTGGGAGCAAGGCTGCATCACATTTTTTGCAGAATCCAAAGTCTGGCCTACTGCACAAGAAGGACAATTCAAAGACATATATATACTGTGAGGCTAGAGGTTTCATACGTGCTTTGGAATAGTACTCTTTATCTGCTATCATCTGTAGACTTTGCATGTCTTTCCTTATACAAAGTTTAAAACGACAGCAGCAGAGCTGGGGTGATGACTTGGACGAGAGATGGCAAAACGCAAATGTCAGATCAAAGCAATGCGAGACTGTTAAATGGCAGCAGGCGCCTGGCCGGGGTATCAGTCTTTGCAAGTGTTCCCTGTCTCCGCAGATCTGTCTCCGTACCGGAGATGCCTTGCCTCGAGAGGCACACGTAATGTCCTCGGGCCACAGAAACAGCAAGCGTGAGGAAAAGCATGCAAGGAACATGGGTGGTTTCCTCTGCTATGTTGCTGGAAGTTTTCACCCTGAAAATTTCATTTCAGGTTTCAGATCACTTGTGCTTGTGAAACTTCTGCTACCTGAAAAATGTTAAGATTTTGTTACCAAAATCAGGTCACACTGGCTCGTGTTTTTTTTTCTTAAAGCAGGAAAAAAAGCAAACTATGCAGCTCCACCCTTCAGTATTATGGAAGTAGTACAAAATGTGGGATTACTGTTGTGCCTGGTATCATTTAAGACATCTCTGGTAAGTTTGTCATCGTTTTGTTGGCACCAAAAATCACTTGTTCAGCACAAGCACACCAAGCAAGAACAAAATGATTTGTCTAATAGAGGGTGCGTTTGGAGGAATTTGCTGTTTTTCAAGTGTTCTCCTCATTACTACTGATACCGAGTGTGAGACTGTGTGCTGCCAAACATTAGTGAGCATTAACATCATTCCTGCCCACTGGGCTGGAATTCAGCCCATCTCTGGACCCAAACTGGGAGAAATGTTTTACAAGACATTCATTTTAAAAGAACCACACAATCTAAGGACAGTTCAGGTGATTATTTCTCTCTTGCAACAAATATGCTGTCAAACTATGAATCTAAGACTGTGCTCGGTATATTGTGTGTTTGAGAGACTGTTTATATCCAAGGATAGTGCTCTTAAGTTTGTGTGATGCCGGAAGATGAATGAAAATGGACATTACAGCTAAGAAAAAAAGATTCCTGGTAAAAAATCGAGCCTGCAAGACAGCTGCTGCTGCCGACTTTCTCCTGTGAGATTAATAGTGTAGATATATTAAAGATGTTAAGCAAATCACTACATATTCCCAAGTAAATTGAAAAGATGTTTAAAAACTTATTAACTGGCAAAGGATAATATTCCTCCTGGAATTAGGGATTGACAGAATTGGAGCAACTCGGGTGAAACATTAATTAAGCGAAGGGTTTTAAATGTTTCACCACTGCAGCCAACGGATTGCCTGGCATCCAGTCAAACACCATCGTGTGGGGCCTCATTGCAGACCTAATGCAAACAGAACATATTTCATACTGCAGACTTTGACTGAACTATTCAGTCAACTCATTCGTTACTCCGAGGGCAAATCTTGAAGAGCCGTGAGAGAAAGTCACACATTGGTACCGTGCAACAGTAATGAAAAATTGTGATGGAATCTAGATAAGAGTGATATCATAAATCCAGGCACAAACCAAAGGTGAATTTTACAGAGTAAATGTCAGCTCCTCCCACAAGAGGATAAGCCTCTGTAAGTGCTCCATAGTGCACATGTGTGTGTGCGCGTGCTAGTATTAGTATGAGATAAGGTGCACACATCAGAGGGCGTCCTATTTAATTTCTGAATATAGTACCTCTTTACAAGTGTGTAAGATGAACTTCCACCTCACCAAGCTACTTATAACGATTAAAGTGAAATTTCAAAAATTGTCTTCTTCCC
This sequence comes from Copadichromis virginalis, assembly GCF_057382275.1. Classification (NCBI taxonomy): domain Eukaryota; kingdom Metazoa; phylum Chordata; class Actinopteri; order Cichliformes; family Cichlidae; genus Copadichromis; species Copadichromis virginalis. The sequence goes on from NC_140635.1 coordinate 12,325,568, forward strand.
CAATTCTAGATAATGGTCCAATGAGCACACAAAAACAATGTGACCCCCTCTGCTGACCCTCTTTGTGGCAGGGAAATTGCCTCTAATGACATGCTGTAGCAGAGACACATTAAAAAGATTTCTCTTACAGTGTTGCCAATTGACACATCCTCAGAAAGATTTTCCACATGCAATAAATATGGCAACCCACTGTACCAGAGTGGAGAACGGAGAGGATAAAAAAAAGAAAAATCAATTTTAGCCTAAAGGAATAATCTTGCATCACTCACTCTGAAACACAATGTACTACCTTGATGTGATATGACAACTATACATGATTTTGAATTGAATCTGGAGGAAATAACCTAATTTCACAGGATGGAGTGGTGGGAAGTGCTCTTAAAAGATATGCATTGCCCGGGTTGCAGTGGTACACTTGGGCATATGAAATTAGGAGGCCAGCCGTCAAAGTAACACACTTTAATTATCTTGGAGAAAATGAAATGCGCGTGAATGCATTTAAGAAAAATTAATAAGACCAATCCTAATCTATCTTTTCTGAGTCAGGTGCTCCTGGAAAAGCTGGACAATCTTTGGGGATTTCTTCAATTAAAATTGTGGCGCTAAAGCTCAGACCTGGTTATTATAAGCCTCACCCCACCTTCGTTTCATCTTCCAGCCAAAACCACATATTTTTCTGTTGTCACTACAGAGGCAGTCACTAATTACAACTCATACATAATCTTTTATGCTAATGTTTTTTGCCTTCTTTGATCTCCCCCCCCGTGGTTGAAGACAGCCAGATCATAGACTTGGGCTAAGTTTGTCACTTGAGTCAGAAGGAGAGAAGTGGAAGGAAACCTGATTTGTTGTGATGCTTGTCAGCCCATGAGCGCAGGGGGATGTTTGATCAGGTCATTACATGTAGTCTAAAACAACACGGTCAGCCCTTCCAGAGCTTTAATCACAATCTTTTAGGAAAAATAAGCCTAGCCTCAGATGTGGACCAGGGAAGATAAAGGATAAACTGGAATTTAAACACCTATTAGTTTTAGGATTAATCTTTCGTAAGCTGGAATGAAATTGCTTCTGTACCTAGTTCTTTAACTTAATGGACTGCTGGCGATATGTTAAAGTAAGCCATTCTTCTTAATGAACTTTTAGATGGCTTATATAATTCTGAGTTTCGATGACAAATAATGATTTGTGCAAGAAATAAATGAAGCAAGTACCACCCATCAGTATCGGTATGAGACCAACTGAGTAATACAACGCACACTGTACCTCGTTTCCTTTCGCACCAACATAACATTAGAGCAGGCCCCTGTGGTCTTTCCTGAGATATAAACACTGCTGGAGGCATGACAGATAGAAACCGGCTGTACAATACTCCTCCTACCAACAGAGAAAGGTCAGCTCTGACACTCTGCTAGGAGCCCTCAAGCTCTTGTGGACATTGGGGAGCCAAACTGGCTCTCCGCAAGGAAGCCAGGTCAGACAGTCAGCCCAGAGCAAGACAGGAAGCACTACAGACAACCCCTGGCACTATTATCCAGCACATGGTTAAAGGGTGGCTTAATCCAGATTTTGGGAAGAAATAAAGTAATTATACACCACACATACATTTACTTGCCTCTTCTGTCCATTTGTGCAGATATTTGCATTTCTTTTGAGACGTGTAAAAATTTAGTTCATTTGAAAGCAGTCTGTAAAATAATCACTGCACTGTTTCTGCAAAGACATGTTACTGCGCATTTTTCTTCAGTGCTGCGAGCATGCCACATTAGGTTTCACTTAATCTCTAAACAGATCTATCATTATGCAGAATATGTAGGCAAGATAAAAGTTCTTGGGCTCTGAAAGATTTCTGGTTTCTGTCTGTATTTCCTCTTGTATTCAAATACCATTAATCAGATCAGGCTTTGGTTGCATGCAGGTAAAGTGGTCAACAAAACAGCGATTGCATTTGCTAAAATGAAGTCTTATAAACAATGGAAAGAGCTGAAAATGTTCAGGTTTTTTAAATTTACTTAATGTAGAAAAAAAAAAACCAAAAACAAACAAACAAAAAACAACACTGAAGAGTAATAAAGTCTTCATGACTCAGTAATTTATACTTACAGAGTCAGTTTAGGTTGATCATATTCATGATAAAGCACCACAAACAAAAAGGGACTATGGGTCATTCCTGCCAAACTTGACCCTTCTGAAATAACAGCCATAATGAAAGACTTGACAAGGTATAATGAAAAGGAGAAGATTGAAAAAGAATAACTCTGGCCAGTTGAAAATGTAGTTACCAGGTTACCAGAGCCATCTCTGGTCAGGAAGGAGGTTTGCATTTGCAGGATTTTGATCAGGAGAGTGTCGGTGTCCTCTCCTCCTGTGTGTCCTCTCCTCTCATCCCTCCAGTCTGGTTACTGCCTCTCTCATTCCCTCACGCCACAGTGTCACCAATTAGCCAAGGCCTAGGTTTCATTAAGGCACTGGCGTTGCTGTCTGCCGCCTTCTGTAACACCCTGATAATAAGCCTGAGATGGGTATACTACCTGACACACAGGGGACAAGGAGGAAAAACACAGCACACACACGTACGGCACAAAGGCACAAAATACCAACCCTGCCATGCACTAGACCGTGTGACGTCGTGAGCAGCCACAGACTCACACGCTGTAAACACAGTGTAAGTGTTATACGCACAAACGCCTACATGCACGCATACTTGGATGTGGAAGATCTGTCAACCTCTGAATGCCTTTTGTTCAGACGGTTACAGAAATGAAGGCTGAATGATGAAATGTAGAAATGATAAGCAGACAGAAAAATTTAGAGGGCTGATCTCAAACCAAAGTCAAGACAGCTTCAGAACACCATTGCTAGACATAGAAGCCAATAAGGGAAAAATAAAATGTTTAAGTTCATCAACAGCAGCCTATTGTGTGCATTTAAGGGCAGCTGACAATTAAAATGGTGCCAGTAGCTGCAGTTCTTGCAAGAATTCCTAAATGCAAGAATGTAACAATAAAAAGCAACATTTTTCTCAGGTTTCAAATTCGTGATTGATTTTGGGAAAAAGACTCTCACCGTTAGATTCAGCTGTTTCAAAGATTGTGATCGTGTGGCATTAATCTTGATGACAACTCAGAGTGCTAACAGGGAACATGTGACCAGCTCCAGAAAGCTTTAAAATGGATCGTGTGGTGATGTGACTTTGTTAAGATGTTCAGTTCAATCAGGGGCCATCTAACCAGAGACTTGGTAGATATCATCATTTTTTTTTTCCCTTTCATTCATTATTTTTCTGTTAATACAAAAAAGAAAAAAAGGATTGACATTTGTACACCCAAAACTCATTATGGTTCTCAGTATTTCTCAGAGTCCATTCACACAACAGTAACTGTACACTTCTCTGTATTTCTTCTGTAGCTTTCCAGGCTACACATTGTTAGTTTGGCAGTTTGGAGAAAGCACAGCTGGGGTAACGCCAGGTTGAAGTTTCCCCCCAGGGAAAGGAACCTGGTGGGTTGAAGGTGGAAGATTTTCAGATACACAGGTGCTGTTGAATATTAGTCTCACAGCAAGAAGTCTGAGCTCATGGGAGTGAATTATTCATCCTCACAACCCAGACTTTGCACTTCTACCTTACCAGGCCACCGTTTGATGCCACTGCAACTTCCCAGTGACTAAATAAGGCTGTGAAGCTGCTCCAGAAATGAGACGCACTGGCCTGTCCAATGGAGGCATAGGTGTCACATAAAAAATTCACTGACATCGACATTTAATTCTGCTCACGTTCATTTGGTCCACTCTTTTCTCTAAGGGCACTATTGCGTATGCAGTGGCATCCGGTCCATGTCAGTATGAAGTTGGATAAAGTAGATATACTACAAGAAAATTATTTGGACATTCTACCGTTGTCATTGTCATTCTACCACAGACAATAAATTATTTAACCAAGTCATAAAGCTGACAGTTCCTTGACCACTAGTCAAGGACATGAGCAGCTTGGATTGAATGCAAGATCTGCTGATCTGCTTTTGGGAGTTTCACAAGCTGATCATGGCTCACAAAACAGTAAGAAACATAGTGAGCTCTGCTAATTAACTGTAGCAGAATACAAGTTCATGAAAACTGATTTTAATTTTTCCTCATGCAAACATGGGGACTACATTTGCCTAGTTACGGTAAGACACCAAAGCCTGTTGCTGGACTTTAGTCAACAGGCTAAGGCAAATTGCAGGGAAAACTCAATTTACAAGTAAACCACAAACTTGGGATAGAAATCATAAACTGGTTTCTTTTAAGAACAGACACCAGTTTGTCTAGTTCATTGCAAACCAAAAATTTGAGAACTGCAAAACATTGGAGATAAAGTCGTAGCAGCACAGTTTTGTACATCTAGTACACTCACGGGTTTTCTCTTCTCAGTTTCACACTTCATACTCAGCATGCTAAACAATTGGAATGGTAAATGGCCTGTATTTATATAGCGCTTTACTAGTCCCTAAGGACCCCAAAGCGCTTTACACATCCAGTCATCCACCCATTCACGCACACATTCACACACTGGTGATGGCAAGCTACATTGTAGCCACAGCCACCCTGGGGCGCACTGACAGAGGCGAGGCTGCCGGACACTGGCGCCACCGGGCCCTCTGACCACCACCAGTAGGCAACGGGTGAAGTGTCTTGCCCAAGGACACAACGACCGAGACTGTCCAAGCCGGGGCTCGAACTGGCAACCTTCCGATTACAAGGCGAACTCCCAACTCTTGAGCCACGATCGCCCCAATTGGACCAACAAGCAGAATCACTAATGGCATTTGTATTAACCTCCTAAGACCCGAACTCTTCCACGGCATGCATTTTTAATTTCTCTTTGATATTTGGGCTGATTGGGACCTGATGAATGAAAAAAAATAAATTAGCAGATTTTTTTACCTAATTTTCTTTCTAAGAAAAAATGAGAGCCACATGTGAGGATATTCGTTTAAAATTTTATTCTTTTACTTAGAGTGTTGTGTCACTAGATATAATGCTGTGTCATAATCACTGTACGACAATGCCATCACTGCTGTCACCTTGTTTCAGCAGATTCACAATCAGGATTTTTTAAGTATTTTTATTCATCTTTAGGCATGGAGAAAAAAAGGTCTTTGAACTTGTATTTTTTTTTTTTTTTTCCCAAACATGTACTTCTCAAATAGTGTTTTTTTTTTTGTTTTTTTAAACATGTCCACTTAGGAGGACAACATGAATTCATACTGTGTGTTGTGTTTATGTGCAAGTTTGAATAGCTGTCCACTGAAGTGACCACTATGCGCGAAGGGGTTAAACAAAAATGCTCAGAATCATGTTTCTATATGGTCAGAAATGTAATCATTACAAATTTTCTTGAAATGCAATGATAATTTGAAGCTATTACCCCCAATAACTAAATTGGTACATGCTAACAAATAGGTAGCAACTTACCAAGAACTTGTAGGAAAAACAGTCAAAACTAAAAATAGACCTACCCGCATTATAAATTACAGATATCAAAGTTTAATATGCAATGGTTTATTTTACCATCTTTTCATTTGTTGTTATGTAGCTATTATAGCTCAAATATGGCTACCCATCTGTAGCTAGCTAGCTAGGATGTAGCCAACCTATAAAAAAACAAAACAAATATATACAAATTTTTTAATATGCCTACACACAAGAAAGTAACGATATAGTTCAAACAAACCTAAAGGGTAATAGAACAGGAAAAGATATTTTTGCTACCCCTTCCCCATCCAAAATCTTTCTTTGTAAAATTTCTCTACAAGCGATGTTCAAAACCATTTCCCCATTGTGAATATTGTTCCTTTCAGAGATCTGGAAATAGCAAGAGAGAAATCCTCACATAGCCTTGGGATTTGCTCAAAGTCTTAGTAGAGAAGGGAAAAGATAAAATTTTTGGTAAATGTTAGTTTCCTCAGTGGGCATAATACATTCACCCAACAGACAAATATTCACACTGTGTTTCTTTTGGTTGTATCGCTTGAAGCTGTAATGTACAGAAACAGACAATCTACAGTAAAATCCTAAACTGAACAATTAAAATCATTTCACTTTAATATGATGGTTTCTTAACATTATAATAAACATGTCCCCCTAATTATTTTCTAAGTCTAGTGCTATTCATGACACCGAGGCAGTCGGATTGATGATAACGTTGCTGAAAAACCAACTCAAGCTTGAGGCTTTCCGTATTAATTATTACTCCTTCTTTTGCTCCAATACCAGTAAGTCTCCGAGACGTCGCACTCACTGAATTTATCCTCCCGGCCGGCAGCATACTATCATTACAATCAACTTGTCAGATTTTCACCGGTTTGTTTATTCAGATGTGCATTATTCCAAAAACATGTGTTTTCAACTTTGTTTCCGTTTGCAATGCGAAGCTTCCCCCACACTTCTAATGACTCCGGTGCCCTGTAATTTCTTTAGCGTGGCAAACTCTGATTACAGGGTGGGAGTCAAGCTTCGAGCCAAGCATCATCTTTTCCAGTTATTGTTTTGTGTTTGCTCCGTCTTTAACACGGGCCCTGCAGCTGTGTGTCTCAATAGTCGTGTCGATGAAGCAGTATTTAACACCAAAATGACTTAGTACAACAGTTTGCTGCAGTGCAGCCATGGGCTACTGATTTCCAGTGAATTATTTGTTAAGGCATGTCGGCATATTAAACAAGGAAAGTGCAAGAAATGTAGCTGTCATCAGTCACGCTGCCCTTAACCAAGCCGTCCCGAGAACAGCAATTAATACACTTCACTCACATCAGATTTTTACATTGGAGGTTTGCCCCTTGCTTAAAAACAAAAATTGCAGCTGACAGTAGAGGAAAAAAATGAAAAACACAACGAGGATATCTGATAATTCCAGTTCCACAAAGCTCAGGGGCATACAGGGGTCATTCACACAATCATCCTCATTTCCTGATGTTTGAGCAAGAGACAGCAGTACATCTTTTCCAGCTGTTTATTCTCACTCATTCTTTGCTCTTTTGAAGCCACAAACAATCCCCCCACCACCACCACCACCAACCCCCTCTGGCCCTGACAGCTCCAGTGTGACCACCCTGCGTGGTGTAGAGCATACAGTAATGCCATTAAACTTTCCCCTGGGGAATCGGTCAAGCGAAGACTTGAGCTTCAGGCCAATACAAAAGAGACCCATTTGAAAAGGAGCCAAGCCCAGCCTGAGAAGGTCAGAGGGTTGTTTACAGAACAACAGTCTCTTATCGGCTGTACGCTTCCCTGAGGAGTCTCCACCGCAAACAGATAACAGCCTCCAAATAGGCGCCAGAGTGTGACCGATAGGAGTATAATCAGGTACATTCTGCTTTGGGAGGAAGAAGTGGAGGATAAGGGTGGATAATAGTGTACTTGACTGTTAGTGGTGCGATGATATGCTAGAGGGGTGTCTCTGCAAGTAGGTAAATAGAAGTTTAATTTCGCTACAGGTCTCCCTTCAGAACCCCATAAAAATATATGCAGTGTGGTTTTTTTCTTATTTTTTCCTCCACAAGCTAATACCCTTATTCAACCGTAGCCTACCAACAAGGCCAAATTTATCCTCAGGGATCGCTTCATTATTGAACAGTTAAATGGTCAATAGGCTGAGCCAAGGCAGCTTTTAGCACAAGGGCAAATAGACATTGTAAAAGCCAATGCAAATAACTGGCACTCAAACAAGGCCTAATGCATTAATGACTGCATGACGTGCGCTAATGTGATAGCAACAGATTCAGACTGACAGTAATGGAGAATTTTGCCCCTGGTTATACTCATAAGGCCCAGACGGGGAATGGAGGAGGAGGAGGGATATACACCTGCCTACTGCCTGAGCCTTGACAGAATCCTAATAAATAAAAGGAGACAAGGTGAAACAGCAGTAGCAGCATCCCGTCCTCCTCCCACTGCCATCACCTACACTACCACCACGAGTGCGAGCAGCAGCAGCCTACACAGACAGCTTTTTGGCATGAAACGGAGTCTCCTCCAAGTTAGCAAGAGCACTTTCCCATGAAGGAGGCAACTTGAGTTATTCATGAAATTACAGAAGAAACTTTGCACATTCTCCACGACGTGACTGCAGCAGCAAAGCAGGAGCAGCGGGCGCTTTATCTGGCAAACGTGAAATTAAGCTTCAGGCTTTGGGTCAAGGCCGCACGCTCACCTGAGCCAAATATCAAAGCGAGCGCTATCAGAATCAATTTCGATTCACATAATAACCCCCGGGTTATAGGCGACAATGCTGATTGAACAGCGGATTTTGAAGATAGGTGAAGGATGAGCCCGGGTTGAGGTCAATTCAATTTGAGCGTAGAACCGCTTGCACCTGACTGCCAGTCATTTGTCACAGACAGACTGGAATCTCACAACACAAGGAGCCAACTTTCTGTTTTGAAGATAATGAGTAAAAGTGAGCTGACGCCCTGTGTGCTCGTGCAGAGAAAAAAGGCCTAATGATCAATTGAGCAGCCACACTGTAATGTCCTGATTTAAAATGCTTCTCCTACTCCTCCCTCATTCCCCTCCTTCATCCCGTCACCATTAATAACAATTGAGACCCTTAGAGCATTAATTAGTGAAGATTTCCAGAGTGCCTGGATTCTCCGAGCCACCTACAACGAATGCAGACTTTTGTAAACATGATCCGCTGCATAGTAAGTTGTTGTTTTTCCTGCAAGGATTTTCTTTTCTTTAAAGACATGGTGATGAGATCACAGAATTGTTCGAGCATCCCTAACACACAAACACACACTCTCTCACAAATACTCGCCCCTCTGCCTCTCACTCTCTCTTCATTAGGCAGCCCCTGTGTTGGCCTGTGTGCGATTCATTAGCTTTTATCCTCTTCATTTGAAGAAGGAGCTGTGTATAATTAGAGCATCTCTGTTTGTCCGGCATCCTTCACACAGTTACATCTCAAGGCATTATCATTCCGCTGCAGAGCTCCCAGATAACATTGCCACATCAGTCGCCTCGAGAATGAACTTCAAACTATTAGTGCCTCTCAAGAATGTAAATAAAATCACTTGCAAATCAACAGCTAATCATTGAGTGTGGAGTGGTACTCCAGGGATATGATGAACCATATTGGTAGACTTTGCGATCCAAGATTTTAAACCATTTCTTTTGACTCAAAGGGCTCATTCCCATACTTACAGTGCAGTGTTTGTTGTTGTGCTGGCTGCATACTCCAATGGTTTAACCTCAAACTCTTTCTTTTTTTTTTTTTTTTCCCCCCTCCAGTATGCATCCAGCTTTAATTGGAGCTTTACCCTTCTTTCAAAATGAATATGATCATATCTATCATAGTCTTTTTGTTGCACAGTCATTCAGTGTTCAGACAATGCAGATCCTAAACATACAGCGAAAGCTCCAAGAAAGCTTTTTATGGTTAACAGTGGTATTTTTTGACGAGACACTTAGTCATCCAGCCACCTCACTGAAAACCAACCTGAAGCCAAAACCCACCCACAACATGCTAGAAGTGAATTTAACTGCGATTCAGAAAAAGGCAAAACAAAACAAACAAAAAAAACCCACCACCAAGTGTCTGCTGACATTCGGGGTCTTTGCTTGGAAAGCATTTTATGCCAATTGAAATATGATGCCAGAAAAAGCAGAGATGCCTGTCAGGAATTATGTTCAGTCTTTACAAGCTCTCCATTAGGGCAGAAAAGGTATCAAACAGATCCATTATATCTGGTACCAAACAGAATATTGACAATACAGGGAGTGCAGAATTATTAGGCAAATGAGTATTTTGTCCACATCATCCTCTTCATGCATGTTGTCTTACTCCAAGCTGTATAGGCTCGAAAGCCTACTACCAATTAAGCATATTAGGTGATGTGCATCTCTGTAATGAGAAGGGGTGTGGTCTAATGACATCACCCTATATCAGGTGTGCATAATTATTAGGCAACGTCCTTTCCTTTGGCATGGTGGGTCAAAAGAAGGACTTGACAGGCTCAGAAAAGTCAAAAATAGTGAGATATCTTGCAGAGGGATGCAGCAGTCTCAAAATTGCAAAGCTTCTGATGCGTGATCATCGAACAAGCAAGCGTTTCATTCAAAATAGTCAACAGGGTCGCAAGAAGCGTGTGGAAAAACCAAGGCGCAAAATAACTCCCCATGAACTGAGAAAAGTCAAGCGTGCAGCTGCCAAGATGCCACTTGCCACCAGTTTGGCCATATTTCAGAGCTGCAACATCACTGGAGTGCCCAAAAGCACAAGGTGTGCAATACTCAGAGACATGGCCAAGGTAAGAAAGGCTGAAAGACGACCACCACTGAACAAGACACACAAGCTGAAACGTCAAGACTGGGCCAAGAAATATCTCAAGACTGGTTTTTCCAAGGTTTTATGGACTGATGAAATGAGAGTGAGTCTTGATGGGCCAGATGGATGGGCCCGTGGCTGGATTGGTAAAGGGCAGAGAGCTCCAGTCCGACTCAGACGCCAGCAAGGTGGAGGTGGAGTACTGGTTTGGGCTGGTATCATAAAAGATGAGCTTATGGGGCCTTTTCGGGTTGAGGATGGAGTCAAGCTCAACTCCCAGTCCTACTGCCAGTTTCTGGAAGACACCTTCAAGCAGTGGTACAGGAAGAAGTCTGCATCCTTCAAGAAAAACATGATTTTCATGCAGGACAATGCTCCATCACACGCGTCCAAGTACTCCACAGCGTGGCTGGCAAGAAAGGGTATAAAAGAAGAAAAACTAATGACATGGCCACCTTGTTCACCTGATCTGAACCCCATTGAGAACCTGTGGTCCATCATCAAATGTGAGATTTACAAGGAGGGAAAACAGTACACCTCTCTGAACAGTGTCTGGGAGGCTGTGGTTGCTGCTGCACGCAATGTTGATGGTGAACAGATCAAAACACTGACAGAATCCATGGATGGCAGGCTTTTGAGTGTCCTTGCAAAGAAAGGTGGCTATATTGGTCGCTGATTTGTTTTTGTTTTGTTTTTGAATGTCAGAAATGTATATTTGTGAATGTGGAGATGTTATATTGGTGTCACTGGTAAAAATAAATAATTGAAATGGGTATATATATTTGTTTTTTGTTAAGTTGCCTAATAATTATGCACAGTAATAGTCACCTGCACACACAGATATCCCCTTAAAATAGCTAAAACTAAAAACAAACTAAAAACTACTTCCAAAAACATTCAGCTTTGATATTAATGAGTTTTTTGGGTTCATTGAGAACACGGTTGTTGTTCAATAATAAAATTATTCCTCAAAAATACAACTTTCCTAATAATTCTGCACTCCCTGTATACAAGAAACAGATTTTTTTCAGGAGGATTTTAAGGATTCGTTGAATCTTTGCTACAGGCAACTTCAAATAAGCCCTCTACTCTGCATTTGGAGGATTTAGTATGACATCACTTTTTTTTTTTTTTTTTTTTTAAGTGCATGTTAACTTGTGCTGTTATGACTAATGCACCAAGTGCACCAAATGAGATGAGGACGTCCAAATTGGAGTGTTGTTCTTTGGTCCCTATTCCTAATACTCTCTTCTGCATGTCTTAGGGTGCCTAAATTGGTGTGCATGTGAAATTTATCATAGCTGTATTTACTTATGCCTAAACTTCAGCTGAGAGTCACAAAGTTCAAAATCACAGGTTTTATGTCTAATGGCCTGAAGTATGTTGCCAGTAAAGTTAAAATGTCACCTTTCTAACCCTACTTAACACTCCCAACCTGTACCCAAACTCATTTTAGTTTCAAGATTATTTTCTTTTTACTTAACCAGGAAGTGTCTTGAGGTTAAAATCGCATTTTCGAGAGAGACCTTACCAAGAAAGTACACCAAACGACAATTATAAAATCCTATAACACAAATATACAAGATAAAAAAAACAAAAAAAACAAAGCAAGTCTGAGTCAACAAGTAACAGAATACAGAGTCCAGCTTATGAATAGCAGTTGCACTCTTCAGTTACACGAGTCCTTATAAGAGCTCTGAACTCTCTCAGGGAGACCAAAACAAAAACCCAAAAGCACAATGACGTGCACCTTTAGTGTGCTCTGAAGGTTAGTCTACCAAGTTCAGAAAGAAGCCTGGGTACCCTAAAGAGATGCCATTTAAAGGGGAACAAATCATAGCAGCAGTTTGTAAGTGTTAAGAGTTCGCACAGATCAGAAGAGAGCCAACTCCTTTTGGTTTTCGTACGTAACAACATACTGGTGCTACCGTCTCCTCGGGCTTAATGAAGGCCAAGAAACCAGATTATAAAGTGTGCAGTGCTGCATACTAGAAACATAAAGAACTGTGACACACAGAGTCTAGACAACAAAGTGTCAAAGAGGCAGTACGCATGTAAATAACACCACCATAATCAACAACACAGATTTCCTCATGCATGAGGAAGTATCTGCAATTCAGTTTCCACAGCAGTCACTGCACTTGCACCCCCAGTTAGGTTCACCCTTGGCTCTCCATGCACTGCTATGCATTATCAATGTGTGATGTTAAACACAAGTCGGGAAGTACTTTGTAATGAAATGCTGTTTACTTTTTCAGTGCACTGACGTCTCCTCCTTCAGACACTGATTTTCTAGCATGCCTTCTGGCAAGTTCCAAAGAACAGAGGCTGAATAAGCAAAGCTGAATAATGTGTCAAACTCTGTGCCCTTTCTTCACTTCAGTATTTTGTTATTCTGATAATAGGTCTAATGAGAGTGGCAAGTATTGCATAACCTCCTGTGTACTGCTCACTCCAGGTTTGGCTCTAAAGTCTAGAAATTCTTTGGAGTCCCTGACATTAGACCTTCGCCTTTCTTGCTAATGCATTAGATGGGTTTTGTGCAAGTGTGGGGGTTTTTTGTTTTGTTTTTCTTTTGCACAGTAGTTGGGCTTGATTACTGCATTCTGGTGAGATATGCTGATGTCTATAGCCCAGTAATCTGTGGAGAAAAAAAGACATCAGTAGAAGTTTTGGGGGGGTTACATTTCTTTTTAAGAATAGAACTATTGAATTTTGAATGACTAGCAGCACAGCAGGATACTATGTAAATAAGGTACTTAAATTCTATACAGAAAACAAAAAAGTATGTTCTATCTAGCAGGAAAAAAAAAATTGAGCATTACTGTCAATCCAGTCACTTTAAATGATGGTCTAAAAATAGTGTCTATATGGCAGCTCTAATATGTGCAATTCTTAAAGTTTCGTTTTTAAAGTGACACATCCTCCCCAATGTCTACCAGCCATGATCAGTCATAAGACAGCTCTGCTGACAAACTCAGCAGACCCTTTTCTGGGAAGTCACACATGTACCCACATTGTTTGAACAGCTTCAGTAAATCCATGTGTTTCTACCGCCTTCATTATCATCATAATAAAAGTGTCTGAAAAGCAAAGTTACAGAAGAATGTAGACACCTCACTTTCTGCTTTGTACTATCATCAATCACCACGCAGCTTTTTTTCTTTTCTTCTTCTCCCCCTTCTCTCTCGCCTCCTCCAACACTGGTTGAAGCCATCAAATAAAAATAAATAAATTTAAAAAAAAAAAAAAAAAAAAAATCACATGCATATTTAATTTCATTCTCCACTGGCTCACACAAAAGAAACTGCCATCCTTCAGGACACCTTTCGGAAAAGTCTCTATTAAATCTGAGTCAGCTGGAAGAGAGGGAGAGAGAGGGGGGGGGAGAGGGAGAGAGAGGGGGGGGGGGGGGAGAAGAAACACTTCATGAGTGAAAAACTATCTAAATTATTGCCAGACTTCAAATGAAGTGCTGTTTATCTTCTCAAGCAGCCAATGTGTTGTTTTACTCCTTAGTCACAGCTTGGATGGCAATCAGGATCGGTCAACCAGGACGCTATCAGCAGTAGTCACTCTGCGGTGACAAACTACAGCTTTACTCTCCAGGCATAGACATTATTCTCAACACACGGCTCACCCCTATCACAAAACAAGGCAGGTTTTATGGCTGCTGGAAAAGGTGGTAAACATAACAAAGCGCACAGCTCTCTGGAATTTAATGTGCTTGGTCCAGAGACAGAGTATAGATAGCAAAGGCCAGGCCTTCTGGAAAAAAAGCAAAAAAAAAAAAAAAAAAAAAAAAAAAAGCTGTCCTCATAATGTAGAAAACAAAAGCACTAGCCATACCCAACAAGTGATTTATAGTGTTGTTTTTTTTGCTTTCTCTCTGAACCTAGAGCATCCGGTGGGCATTGTGAATGCAACAAGGAGGGAGTAGAAGAAAAGAGCAGTTCATCTCTACCTCTGCTGCTGAGAACAGATGTGCAGGTGCACAAGGAAGGAAGAAGGTGAAAATGATACAGCGGAATTCTGATTATGGATTTTGTTTTGAAATGCTTAAATTAAAAGACTTCCAAAGGGCCGCTCTCTGTGATCGAATTGGAGGCTGCACAGTCACGAGGTGCTGATACTGTGCACTGAAGTCGACCGGTGCTCTGGTTACCTCAGTGATCTAATTATCACACGAGCTGTTATCACATACTCCCCATAACAAATGCCTCCCGCCTCATCTTCAGGCTCATATTTAGCCTCTACATCTCCATCCGTGTGTGGCTAATCCGTCACCAAGCCACAGAGAGTAAAATACATCCAATTGATTTCTTCCTGGTTTACATATTTACACACACTCATGCAATTAGGAGCACATTTATTGATGGTTTCAGCACCACTGGGAGACCTGCAGTGCAGCCCACTCCAATAAATCTGCCATTTGTGAGGTTGCCAGCGGGCAAGACTGATAAACCTGACAGAAAAATGGACTGGGAATACTTTGAGCTTCAGGGTAAGCAAGTTCCCAGTCACTAAAATTGACCCACTGTGCTGGTCTTGCTTGATAAAAGCTATTTGTTTATCATAAAATACCTAATAAGACTTCTGCAATTCTCTGAGTAGATCAACATCTCCAGTTTAGAGGAAAAAAAAGCTGCACACAAATACACACATACACAAAATTGACCAAATAAAGTAAATCAGTAGTTATTTGACTGCAAAGTCGTTTTCTTCCATCAAAGTGCTTACACAAACAGTTGTATATCTGAATCCTGATCCATCTGACTTGTTGTCCTCCACTCTTGAGCAGTTTAACGTCATCATCTGGGTATCATATTATATATGTACCATGCTGCCCCCTACAGGCTCTCTGAAAAATGTGTTGTGTGTTGAATCTGCTGAAGTCCAGCATCCAAATATAACTGAAACCACACATCACACAACTTCAGCACACTCACCGATTCAGAGTCAGAACAGTATACACAATCAAAGACATTCAAAGATACAAATCAGACTGTTCCATTTATTTATGAGATTTTTCAAATGCGGCTCTAATTGCAGTGCCAGCATGGAACACTCGCACACTGGACATTCATTGTCCATTCATTGATTGGCATGAATATGGGCTAATGGGCCTTTTCCCGCATAGATAATGCCATTGTGCAGACAGCAAAAATGACCCCTGTTGAGGCTAATTTAGTCTCTGCATGTTAAGTCCCCTTGGGCAACCTATGGTCATTATATTGAAGGTGAAAGACTGCCACATCATTTCAGTAATTCCAATAAATCACATATCTATCTGGTACTTATGCCTGAACTCTTTTTTCCCTTACACAAAGCTTTGAATAGACTTATTGCAGTTGACATTAGCTTAAGAACTGAATGAATGGGATTAATTTGAGGTGGTGTGCAGTTTTTGTACCTATGTGGAAGCTGGAATCACAAACCGGTCAGACAGTAAAATAGCAAATCCGTCAGAATTCAAGATGAACTCCAAATAAAAAATCATTTTAAACAAACAAACACTTTGCACTTAAAAACAGACCGCGTGCAAATGAAAGAGTTCTTAATAACTTAAACTGTTCGTTTCTGCAGCGCATGTCGTTTAGAAAGGAGACGTGTGGCGCGCACAGTGCTGTTAAGTGCAGATCATTTCCTTTAGCGTGTAGGAAAGCAAAGGAACGCACAGAAAACGTGACAAAACTCTCTATATGACCTGCAGTAGAGGTGTATGGACTTTGACGCTATGCACAGAAGTTTAATTGCGCGTATAGGCTGCAAACCGCTAAATGAGCTTGGCAAGAAAGGGTGCTTTACGCACAAACTGTTACCCACAGTAAGTCTTTTGGACACGAAACCGCACATTGTACTGAGTGTGACTTATGTCTAGATGGACACTTTGGCATTTTAATTGAAGTTCACATTAAACTGACGGTCAAACGACCACAGAAGGTCTCGTTTAGCTTAACGCTTTGCCGTACCAACAGCGCAAGGTGACACTTGTAGTGCGCGAATCCCTTTGAGGTTAATCACGTTAGACAACAACTTCTCAAGCTCGAGTTAAACACAAACACTGAACTCCTTTAACTTGTGGTTTAGTAAATTCTCCCACCGAATGCAGCGGAGTGGCTCCGTGGCGCACCGGCTCATTGCGCACACAAGCACCGGGGATGGTGAGAACAACTACTGCTTCTATAGAAGTGTTTCCGCTATAAACGGTGACGTTCTGTTTATTGTACAAAAACGGAGTATTTGTGTGCCAAGCTCACTTGTCTGATATAATGCCACTCTCATATAGCATTACTTCCAAGCTCAAGCTTATCCTCGATTTAAAATCGTAAAGACACACAACAGGCTTCAAACTGCAACTAAACTATGACACAAAATAGTGCTTGAACTCATTTTACCCGCATATCAGTTCTACTTCGTGCCCCGGCTGTGGCACAATTAAAGACCAAGCATGTGTTCGGCACCTGAAAAACATTTCCAGGTAATCGTCCTTACCTTTAAAAACTTCCCCTCGAGCGGACAACAGCAGGGTTAATGCAGCAAACAAGCAATTGATAACTTTATCCATGTCGACACCGCCGTCGTCGCGTTAACCCCCAGCCGAGGGGTTAACTGGCAACTCTTCTTTCTTTACTGGAACTTGAATCCTACACCTATACTTTAAGGAGTGGGGAATCTAAAGTCCCTTCGCGTGCTCTTAGCGGAGTGAGTGGAGGCTGTCGCCGACACGGCTGCTCCTTGCCGGCTTGCTCCACACTTGAAGGAGGAATGTGTGAGTGAGTCCTGATTCCTGAATTACGCCTGGATTGAGTGGTCCGGCAGCTCCAGGAGAGCAGCGGCTGTGTGCGCGCTGTCTGGCCAGTAGAGGGCACGTGTGAGTGAGAGGACAGACGAGGATGTCCCCTCCTCTCACCTCCGACTGTGCCTCTTATTGGTTTATTTGGAACAGCTGCGAAGACTGAAGTTAGTTTAGTGTGATACTTTGGGGTAGTTAGCCATGTTAATACTAGCCTGATTTTCTAATTGTTTTTTAATTACTTATTCAAGATAATAGACGGACTGATGGATAAATATGTTATATTTAATAACACAGCTAAATACTGACACGATAAGACCTTTGTCAAAAACTAACCTTGAACATTTTATAAGCAGAATATTGGAAACAAAGTCATATGTCACATATGTCACACCGTTTTCCCACAGAAATATGTATAGAATATATTAAATCAGTCGGTTATCAGATACAATGAAGTTACCCTACAATTATAACTTCTAATTAGGCCTCTTGTGGCTAGGATGTTATAACAGAATGCCCTTCTATCTGTGATCTGTAAGAAAGACTGTTGCATTCGTGTGATTTGAAGCCATTTTTATGGAGAATGTTCATAAAATTAGACACGCAGTAAGGTTGGTGAAGCAGTGTCTTTAAGCTGAAAAACGAGTAAAATAAGTGGAAGTGAATCATAAAATAATTCACTTCCACCCAGCACTCCTTTTTTTTTTTTAAAGTTCTTTGACATTTGAACGTCTCTATTTCCAGAACAACTAGGCAAATGTCATTTGCTGATGAACGTCATGATGTGATTAAACTTTTCATAAGTGTAGTGAGATGTTTTTACCTGCATAAATATGGAATATTTAGTCCATCCCCATACATATTATATATGCTCAATGCTTCCTATCATACTGCAGACATGCCGGTTGCAGAACATGTGCAAACTTAGTTGGGACTACAACAAACCAATCCTCACAGAAGGCATGTTGAACTTGACACCTTAATGCATTCATTTATTATAACTTCTCCCATCTAGACTCTCATCACAGTTCACCTTGTGTGTCCTTTTTGACCAAATGCATCGATCCTGTTAGAGCAAAGCTGACATTCAAAAAGCGCTCCATTATTTGACCAGGAAAACCACGGCTGCTCCGTCGCCCACATTTTTCCAGCTTCGATGAATCAGTAGTGATGCTCTGTTTTAATATATGCAAATATTTGTTTAAAATTAGATTTATCCGAGACAGCAAGTACAAACAACCCTGGGATATTTCCCCTGCTATATCAAACAGTGGGATGAAGATCAGCTAATGACAAAGTCAACCAATGTCATCCCCTTATTGTTTTTGCATGCATAAACACACATGGCCATTTCATTTGTACCAGCAGTTTTCACGGCTAATTAAAATGCAGCCAGATTGACATGGATCTACATTTAGTTTCAAAATGACCCCCTGCTGTCAAGGATATATGGTTCCAGTTGTTGTTTTTCTAGGTAAGCACACAAACAATGGCTGAAGCATTTCATAGAAATGCCACATGTCTCTTTGTGGTGTTTTGGTATTGTTTTGGCTGTAACAGTTATGCCGCCAGGAATGCATGATTACCAGCAGAGCCGTCATGGGAATATGTGAGAATGTGAAGTCCTGTGATTGGATAGAGGAGAGAATGGATAACATCATTGTTTGTGCTTACACATGCACGGCGTGAGCGTGAGTCTGAGTGGGTTTGTGCGTCTTCGAGGGGTGTGTTGCAGTGGTTCACCACAGACACAGTCTTATGTCGTGTTCAACAAATATATCCCATCCCACTTCAGTGGCTTCTTTTGTCTGAGCTATCCCTACAGCTGTAACAAACTAAAACTGAGTAACACCACCAGCCAGGTCCCAAATGTGTCTGTTAAATAATGCTTCCATTACTTTTATCTATTTCAATCATTTATCCATTTTTTTGCCTTTATCTCAGT
Organism: Copadichromis virginalis; assembly: GCF_057382275.1. Classification (NCBI taxonomy): domain Eukaryota; kingdom Metazoa; phylum Chordata; class Actinopteri; order Cichliformes; family Cichlidae; genus Copadichromis; species Copadichromis virginalis. The sequence goes on from NC_140635.1 coordinate 12,344,609, forward strand.
ACCTTTAACTGCATTATTTAAAGAGCTGAGAAGTTGTTTTAGCTCGATTTGATCCTTTTTAATAAAGCTTTTTATGCTTTTCACTTTTTTATTATAATCAGGTTTTTTAAAGTCACACTTCACACTTGAATTTTTTATTTGATATTTTATCGTTCACCTTTTATTTTATTTCCTACCTGTGATCTCGTCTACATCGGTTTATCTCTGTTTTGATATCTCCTGTTTGTTTAAGTGCTTATAAAGAAATTTGAATTACACTTGACTAACTATGACCAACCTGTTATCGACATTCACTGGTACTCTGTTCCAGCGTTACCTCTGACTAGACACGTACACATTTCTTAGTCAGATCAGTTTTCTTACACTAAATCGGTTCATAGTCAGCATCACACTTTTTGAGCAGTGAAACACATTCGAGTTCATCACTAAAAATCCTGTACCTGGTTGCATGCCTGTTTTTCCCCGTAACCTTTCGCAATCTTTCTTTCATCACACTCTCAAATCAAGACACAAAAAGCTGTGATATTGCACTGATTGAAGGATGGAAATGCCTCCGAAATTGATGCCAGACCAGGTTCCCTTTGATTCTATGTTTAGGCCTCATAGACTGCTGTCATATGACAGTAACTCAGTGCTGCTGATTTCTGAACAACATGCTGAGTTACCAAGTAGGTGATATTGGCATTTTGTCATGGATAGCCACCTGTTGTCCTTCCTCTAATCTATTCTCCTTCACATCTCTTCCTGCAGGGACAGTTTACACCAGCTGAATATAAGAATGATGAGCTAAATGACACTTTGTAATTGACATAAGTGGCAGTCTAATGCGTTGTCAATAAATGCCAATCACCTCACCCCATGTGAGGGCACTCAGTATGACTGAATAAATCTTAGAACTTAAACTGCACACTAAAGAAAGACTTACTAAGTCTCTCCTCATGTGGCTGCCAGACAACAGTGGTTTTGTCATTTAATTCCCCCGCGATTATCCCGTGCCGTGATTGTCAAAAGCTCAATACGAGATTGATTAGCTGTCCTTCACTGTGGGAAGTCCCTGGCTGCTAGTGATGCTAAACTGTTTTCTGAGCTTTGGCTTATGAATGCAAAACACATTTGAATGAAGACCGCCGGTGTCAGTCTGTGTTCAGTTGTTGTGTCGTGCAGAGTGTCTCATTAAAAAGCAAAGTTATTGGAGCACATAGCAATTAAACAGGATCAGCAAATCCTTTCAAAGCCTGGTAACTATAGTTATGGGTAATCCCTGGTGTACATCTGACCACTAAGTTAGCACCGCTGACTGCACTGAGGTTGATTGCGAAACAGGAAAGGATCGCATTAATTTGTTCTCGTGCTGCTTTCTAGTGTAGTTTTGTGCTTTATTTAACAATACACACGAGGTTACTTGCATTACATCAGTGGAGCCCAGACTTTACTGATGTAAAATAAGACTTTTATCTATTACTTACTGAGGAGAAATGTTTCTATGTATGTTCACTTGATGTTGAATAAGTGACACAAGCAGACAATGCGACAGTATAATGTATTGTCACCGGAATAGTAACAGCAACACACAAAACCTGAATTCAGGTCATCTGACTCACATTAAAGCCATATCTTTATAGGTACTTCATTTGACAGCATGTCCCATGATCACTATCTAGGACAAAGACTTATTCAAGAGGGGTTCATCTATCATGAATGCATGTGTGTGTGTGTGTGTGTGTGTGTGTGTGTGTGTGTGTGTGTGTGTGTGTGTGTGTGTGTGTGCATTGCTCAGCGAGAGAGAGAGAGAGAGAGAGAGAAAGAGTGAATCTCTTTGCTATTCCAGCAAACTCTTTGACTGGTGTAGTAACAGGTATATACCAACAGAGGTCGCTTTTCTCTCTTGTCTACTCCACTTTTAATCTTCACTTTGGTTAAATGTGACCTTTTAAAAGCTGGTCTATGCATTTGCATAAATACACTTAATCAAACTCATCGCATCGTAACGGTGTTCTGTTGCGGCACTAAAAACGAGGTCATTTCATGACAAGACATTTGCTGCTGGCTGTTGGAGAGCTGAAGGCATACTAAACCTCAGCTTTCCCCATCATGGGTGAAAAAGCAAGTCTTATTTTGAAAAACAGAAGGCTTCATCAGAATAAATAATTAACCTTTCAAAATAAATCCTCATCTACACAATTATGACAACACAGGAGTGAGAAGAGAGTGTACATGTTCACAGATGATGCTTTGGGTTTGCAGTGATCAGAATCAGAATCAGTGATTTGACCAATATTGCATTGATAATGAACTGCTGATGCTTGTGTTATCATTCCAATATTGAAGTAATCTTTAAAGGTTTTTGTAAAATGGTTACATTAAGTCAAATTTATTTATTCTTTTACACAATTAAATGGTTGAGCCAAACTTCAGCATTTAACTATACATGTACAGTCCAGACATACTGTTACTTTTATATAAAAACTAAACAAATTACACATTACTATCTAAAAGAAACTTCATAAAACCGAGTTGTTAAAGTTCTTAATGTGTCTGAACGTCCAGTGTCCGGAGGCATCAGACATAATTTTACACAAGACATCTACTGACAGTATTGGACATTTTGCTTTAACATTTTCACCTTGCAAATGGTTAATGTGATTACTGTTTTAAATATAATGTGTAATTTGTATGCACACAAATTAGTTCAACCTCAAAAGTCTACCCAATAGCTTTCAACTTTAATTACACTACATGTTTTATTCTAATTATTTGAAATTAAATGAATAATATGTCCCACTTTGGTGCACATTTATTCTGTTTTTGGAGTACATTTCATGCACTGTATGCCCTTCTCTGTCGCTGTTTTTAAAATTGTTGGTGTTACAGCATCCAGAATCCTCAGAGGAGCTGGTGCTCCCTAGCAGCCCTGCTCTGACCCGATGGAGTGGAACAACACTTAATGAGAGACAAAGTCCCTGTTGCATTTTGTTTTATTCTTTTGCAGATCTTAAGCTCCCTCCGCTGTTCTTTCCACTGACTTTACACACCTGATCCCTGTGACCTGAATGCAACAAAGAGAGCTGTGCTTAGAGAGCTGAACTTAGCCCTATGTCTTTCACTGCTGCGAGCCCAACAAGGTCAGCTGAACAGTAATCAGCACCCAAATGCAGACCTGTGAATTTTTGCTTGAGCTGAACTACTCATCCTGACCCCGTTACTTAACAAATATTTAGATGTGACACAACAGTTGGTTTATTTATAACCTAACATTACATGAAAAATAGAAAATCTGTCAGTGATTAAAAGATTACTTATAAAACTATTACTGAGCAGTTGCTTTGAATCATGATATCACTGACAGACAGTCTGAGGTAACAACAAACTCAGAGCGTGACTACAATATGCCAAGGGTCAGATTTGTGGCAGCTTCCCCTTACAGCACACTCTTTTAGACACACATGCACAGTAGTACCCTCTCAAGTGGGCTTGAGGTAGTTATAGAGAGCACTGAGTCCTCCTTGTAGCACCTCCTGGATAGGTTTGAGAAGGGGGTTATGCACAATATGGAGTCCTTTATCGAGCGGGTGGCACGCAAGCCGCCTCAGCTTACTTAACAAGTACATTTCCACTGGTACGCTTTGCAGATCATTGAAGTCAACATTTAGGAGTTCTAAAGACTCCAGGAAGCACAGAGTCTTGGGCAATGTGTGTATGCTATTTCCTTCCACAATGAGGATTTTTAAATTAACCAGGTCCTGAATCTGGTCCGCAATGGTCTCCAGGCGGTTGCAGGCGAGATGGAGGAAGACCAGACCCTTCATGCTATAGACGCAGGTGGGAATGTGAGCGATGTGGTTGTGGCTGAGATTGAGTTTCGTGAGATTGCGCATGGCTGCCAAGCTGCTTGGCAGGCCTGTGATCTGATTATTGGCCAAACTGAGCACCTCCAGACAGGTACAGGAGCCCAGCTCCTCTGGTACCTCACTCAGGCGGTTGCGACAGGCGAAGAGCACACGCAGTTTTTTTAGAAGGCCAATCTCAGGTGGAAGGCGGGACAGGTTGTTCCCCCACAAGTTTAGAACCACCAGATTGTCAAGAGCACCCAGGGAAGAGGGCAAAGAGCGCAGGCAGTTCATTGACAAGTTTAGCTTCTGAAGGTCTTGGAGTTGCCATAGTTCAGTTGGTGTTTCATTTAGTCCTCGCATGGCTAGACTTAGGGTGCTGTAACCAAAATGCAGTCTAGTGTGTCTTCGGATCCTCCCAGCAGCCAAGGTCATGCTGGACTGGTCGTCTCTAATTGCACTCTGTCTCCGTTGGCTCACACTCATGTCATTCAACTCCTTGCTGGACAAAGTGCGGGACTGCTTCCCACCCATTGCTCTGTTGACTATAACTTATCAGAAGATGTTAGCATGCGATTAGCAAAATCACTTACTAAGAATACTGGCCTCTGATTGAACTCTGGAGTTCTTGAATGAGCCTCGCAGAACATCATCATTTGCACTATTACACTGTCTTGGTCTTGTAGAATTCCTGATGCATATTAGAAACTACACTGAATCCTGTCTAGGTTTTTCCTCACGAAGCTGAGTTACACGCCGCTGTAGCAGAGCACTCTTATGGTCTGAGCTTCCCATACCAACTGCCTCTCTGACTGGATTTCAGTCCCCAGCTGGTCCTGTCACTTCTTCCAGTCCACAGATAGCACACTGCTCCCCACCCACTTCAGGAGAGCAGGACTAGAGATAGGACTCTGTGTGTGATCAATCAGATGAGCTGAGTGCCATGATGTCATAACCTAACACCAGAAATATACCAGTGCTTACACACGCTGTAAAATGTTACATAACCATGTTTATTTTGTTAATATACTGTAAGCTACAGCTGTTATCTTCTGCAAGAATTTTTTATTTAAAATAAGTGAGATATTTGGCATACCATCGATCGCAATGTCCCCAAACATTTTTTTTTTTCTCTTGTGTTGGCCTCCGCACCTTTGTAAATGTTCCCCTGTTTCTTCTTAAACTTCTCAAACTGGCAGCTGCAAAAACACTGAGTCATCTTTCAATGAAGCAACAACTCTGTTATGTGCTGGTTTAATCTCAAGTGCAAAGGGACATGGAACATTCCAGCATGTTCCTAGAAATCTCTGCTGCTATTCAAAATCTCATTCATGTGGCCCCTGAGGAGGAGTCTATCATTTTATGCGAAAAAATATACTGTAGCACATTTCAATTTTTGAATTTGTCTTACCCCACAGCAACTTACACACCATGGTAAAAAGTTCCCAGTGTATTTTCCCTAAAGGGTTTGTCTTAGTTGCTTCCTAGCAGCCCTCTCTTAAACCTATTTGTTCCACTCAAACTTTAAAAATGTCAAACTAAAGTTCAAATATCATAATATCTCAGTTTTTATCTTGACTTCGACCTTGATGCCAGAATAGCTGCTTCATTTATTCAGGTGATTGTATACACTGTAAATGATCCATTAAGCACAAACCTATACTTACAGACAGGCGTTATACACTTAGGTCCATTTATTTTCCAGGGTAGTGACACATTTCACGCAATGCAACCAAGGATTAATGTTAAAGTTTGAAAATGATGATAGACTCTCAGCTTTAATTCAAGGGATTAAACAAAAACTTGCATTAACTAATGTGGAGTTATTACAGACATTACCAAAATATTAAATGAAATGCTAATTTCACACTCTGGTGACAGTGGCAGAGAAAAGGACATTAAAGAAACTGATGGACATTATGAACAATGCTGGGCATCCTCTGCACACGGCCATAAACAATCAGAAGAGTCTGTTCAGTGACAGGTTGCTTCTCCCCAAGACAAGAACTAACAGACTTAAAAACTCCTTTGTCCCACACGCCATCAGACTGTTTAACTCCTCTCTGGAGGGGAGAGGGAGGGGAAACAGGAGGACAAAGGAGGGGGGAACAACTAAGCTGTAGTGCCTCTTCACCTCACTGTACAATACCTTGTGCAATACTTTTGTAAATAGTCAACAGTGCAATAGACTCAATACTTGAAATGTGCAATTCACTTGTATTTTTATTTTTTATTCCTATTTATTCTATTTATCCCCTTTGTATATTTTATTTATATTTGTCTCTGTATTTATATATGTGTGTGTGTGTGTGTGTGTGTGTGTGTGTATATATATATATATAACAATTCTGTAACTGTAACTTCGGTCGTTGCTGTGCTTTTTGGAAGTCGAATTTCCCAGAGGAACCCACCCGAGGGATTAATAAAGTTCTATCTTATCTTATCTTATCTTAATTTTTAATACTTTGTCAGGATTTCTTAGCAGGCAGGTCCTAAAATCTGGTAACCTTGGATATCACCAAAGAATGCATTTTCTCATTTTTAATGCTTTCTATGCTTAAATAAGAGCTCTTTTAACTACATGTTGAGGGTTCGCAGCACAAACACAAATGTTACATTTGGCCAATCAGATGGGATTTTAATACTCAAGGCTAGTCAAGCTTTTTATCCTTGAGAAAACTAAATGAATAGGGCAACACTTTAGTTCTAGCTATACTGTTGGTTCCTCTGGCGGTTGCATCCATCCAACCTGCCATCCAGAGGCTGCAGTGTCACAGCTGCACAAAGCGTGATGTGTAGCCAAGTTTTGGACCAGATTAACTAGTGTGCCGATTGGTCCATCATCATATATTCCTTTGAAGCTCCTACATGGACACTCCAGTACTGGCTACAGTCCCTCAGTTTACTCACAATCTAAAACAAGTCATTTTAGCTCTTCTTCCTTTGAGCTAATGTTATTTCAGTTAGTTGCACCTCGCAAACAGAAGGCCTGAACAGAGGATAGGAGAGGCTGCTGTGCCTGAGATGAGTGTGCTCTCTTAAGCATCATACACATCCAAAATAGAAAATAGAACAGAAATAAGGAAAAAGTCTAATAGGTCTACCTTAAGTGCAAGTTCCAAATCTAAATAGTGTTTTACAGAAAGTAAATAAATACATACATGAGTAAGTAAGCGACTTCAGTTGTGGGCATCTCATGGATTAACAGGGCTATGTAGTAAAACACACCAACGGGAAGACAAATTATGTAGCTTTGCTGATTGCTACATGACATAAATTTAGCATGAAAGCGTTTTTCTTGTAAACGACTGATAAAAAATGAGCGAAGCTTGCCAGAAACAGTTGGAGAACCGCTGCTTTAGGCACGTTGTTAGCAATAGGAGTGCCCTGGTTTTATTTATTTTCAGCGCTTTGGCTTTATTTTTAATAAAAGCTTGTTTATATTGCAGCCCATGGGTTGAAATCACACAGTCAGACAGACATGCATATTCCAACTGAAAGTCTTTAGCTGGATGGTTTGCACACAGGGTGGTGCTGGTGTTTTAACGCTATATTTGTCTGTCATGCATTTACATATAAAGTAAATTTTAATGAAAATGATTTGGAAACCATAAAAATTTGCAAGCATGTCTGTAGTTTAACATGTATAGTTTTATTATCATTATAGTTACTATACCAGCATGCTGTTCTTGATGTTTCACAGGATACATCCCAGTGAGTTTAATTAAGTCTTGAAAGTATATTTCCTTAAACATTTACTAAATGTTGTCTGCTCTTTATGAATGCTATACAGCAAATGACATCTTGTCATGTTGTATAATCTATTTTAAACAATATATAACGTGAACCATAAAGATGTTGTATAAATGTTATGGGGGAAATATGAACTCGCTTTCCTTGACAGCCTTAAAGAGTCTGACCAGGACTTACAGCGGCCTTAGTCATCATTCTCCTCCCAGTCCAGTAATCAAAGTACCAGGATGACAGTTAGCAGTGATATCCTGCTCTGGGGACTCGGTGGCTCTGCTCTGAGCATGGCTACATCAGCACTTATGAATGACAGGTTGAACCATCTGTTTGCTGAATTGGACAACAGAGCTGTTGAGGTGCATTGGCCATTCAGGCAGCTGCTTGTGCAGCATGTCTCATCTTGGCAATTTTTCTTCCTTTTTTTCGTTTTGGTAAATTCTAATACCCCCACATCACAGAAACTTTTGTAGAAACTGGCTGACTGGTAGATTTCTTGTGTGTGTGTGTGCTTGCAACAAAAAACAAAGTCTTTATGTAGCCCCGTTTTTGTTTTTTTAAGGCAATCTGCAGTGCTGATCTTGTGTATATGTGTGCCACGGCTAATTTCACACACAGCAGGATCGCTATATCCTGCCATCCTCTATTTACATGAAAAATGATACCTCAGCTGTAACTGTCAGACCATTGCCCCCCCCCCCCCCCCTCCCCCCCATGTGCAAACGCATCCCCGGAGTGGCAACACCGGGCTCAGAACACATGCTGTCAAATATGCAGAAAGACCTTGGCTTCATATGCATATCCCTCATTATGGGTTAACTGTGTCATCTCAATACCTGAATAAAGCCAACACGGATGGACAGATGGAGGAAGGAGATGGGACTGAAGCGAGATAGGTAGGTTGATGGATGGATGGACAGAGGGAATAATGGTTGTGTCTCTGACAGAGATGTCATCGTGACATACCTCTCTCTAACACACTGTAGCCTAACACTCTGTCATAATCATGTGTGGCATGAATCTTCATTAGATGTTCCTTTTCTCCATCCCGTGCATGTTTTCTTCGAAATGAATTGTCCTTTCTACACCAGAGGAACAGATGTGTGGAAACAGCTTGAGATTTAGATTACAAGAAAATGGGATTTACCATTCCTCCTGCATTCACACAACACCTTAATACAGAGTCCCATTAGCGCCAAATGAGGATGAGTTATTCACTCAGCGAACAGTTACACCCTCCAGTCCTCAAGGCGACAAAAATGATCTCATTTGAGAAAGCTCATCTGGTTATGTGGCACAATAATGACTCTGGATGAGCTACCTTTAGAGACTCTAGTTCAAGATATATACTATTATTACTTGTTCATTATTGTGGAAGCTTCTGGCGATGACAGATGATATATGGTTTCACTGCCACAGAACCTGCTGTAGGTGTTTCTCCCCTGTTAAAATGTAAGAACACACCAAGACCCGAGGCTCTTTAGAGCCCATATTGCAGACACATTACTCCTCGAAGCTAGCACTCCTCCTGAAGTATATGCTCGCTCTTAAGACAGAATACAAGACAAGATCAGATCTGAGAGACAAGAAATATGCATTTCGCAAGCCCTTTGACTATTACGGTCAAAATTAGCACCACGAAATGGGAGAAAGCACCCGAGCAGGGCTGCACGGTGTGCCACCTGAGCTGATAATCGTCTATTATTCAGCAGGTGCAGATGTGAATATTCACACCACTGGACACTTTCCACCACTTTCCCATTTGTGCACGTGCATGTTTTCCTCCCTCAGCTAATGGAGTCTGTGGATGTGGCTGTGTATTTTTCTAAAAAATTGAGGATATGTCACACATTTGAATTGCCATCTGGAAATTGGCTGCAACACCGCTCTGCCTGAACCTCCAGGTGACACAAAGGATCTACTAAGCAATGCAAATTAGTAGGGAGGAAATTTGAGGGAGTGTCCAACAAGTCTGCTCGGAGGCTGTGTACGAGGCCAAGAACATTTCATTTAAATGTTACAAATGTTCATTTATTTACCAGATTGGACACGCTGACGTTGCCCCTGGCTTGTTGTGCAAAATGTCAGCATGGAAATAAAAGTGTTGTTATCATATTCAAGCATACTGAAAAAATACTGGCGTTAAAACACAAATTCACAAACACTCTGCGTCTTTTTAGAATATTTTTCACTTCCTTATCAACTCTAAGTGAAACACCTCTAGTGTGTATCTTGTAATCTGCTAATCTCTCACCTCAGGCCACATGCCAGGCATCTGTAGTTAGATATGTAGTGAAGCAGCCAGATTCTTCTTGAGATAAACTGGGACAACATGATGAATAGATAATAAAGGCACCCATGGGAAAGCACTATCCGGGTTAACTCCACTGCGTAAAGATACCATTTGTAATGATGGCTGGAATCAACGGGGAAGCAGAGTGAGCAAAGCTAACTGGGCTCCTGAGTGACCAAATCAGTCGTGACTTTGCTGATACAGCAGATGGGGTGTACAAACCAATTGTAGCCTTGACAACAACAAGTGGGGTGATGAAGTACCGCCGAGCATCCTATCTGGGTCTCACCTGCTCATTGCTATAGGCTACTGGATGCTAAACGAGAACAGCTGTACAGTCAATGCAGTTCTGCACAAATCACAGAGAGATAAACTTTTAAGGCTTTTTTGAAGTACAGGTTTTGACCTGGTCACAAACTTCATGCTCAAGAGAAATGTGGGAAATGATGATCAACAATTTATAGTCGAACTGGATTTTAAGTTTTGGGTAAGGTCCTAATAGGATTTCTAGTAAAACTTAAACATTATGGCCAGGCTTGCTGCTCTGATCCTGGTACTGCTTCCCGATTTCCCCTTCATCTTATTTCCTTCCCTTCACTCCACTCTCCGCCAGATTGCTCAGCTCTCTGTTTGAGGTTTTCCTGTTCAGCTGTGCACCAGCTCACCTCGCTCCAGCTCACCAAACCAACTGACTGTGGATTAATCCTATCTGTCCCACTCGCCAATCGTCTCCAGCTACCCAGTGGCCATCAGCCACTTGCCTTGCTCCAGCACCCCAGCCTCAGCCTCTACCTCTGGCTGAGCTCCTCCAGCCCCCATCACTCTACAACACCAGATGGCGAGTCAAAACTTCCTGCCTGCCACATCACATGCTGTTCATTTATTACTATAAATCTCCTTCAAATTTGCTCTTAACTCAGTTTCTTACATCCTGCTTTTGGATGTTCCAACCCAATATTATTCATAAAATAACATAAGAGGTCACGCTGAATAATCTAACATCCACATTAACAAGGCATTAAAATGCAAAGAGACATTTACAACAAGAACAAATGTCAGAGCTATGTCCTTGGAAATTGTTGTTTAACAATAAAATTAAATTAAAGAAAAGAATTGAAGTTAATGGGCTGAGTTTGCTCAGATACTGCCAAGGCAAAGTCTGAATCAGTTAGTGTTACTATAATATCTGTTTTGGAACACATCTGATACAGTCTGGGAGGGAAATGCAGGATGTAGCTAACACATTTCAGATTTTTAATTGGGTTTAAACCAACTGTCGGCTGATATTGGCAGTGATTTGGTGCAGTTTATTTGTTTTATCAGTGCTTTTTGCTGAAAAGCTGCCTGCTACATCTAAAACGAATGAGTCTGAACCATCTGCTGGAGCAACTCTTTGCATATATATATTTCAACTATTGCATTTTTTTAAAAGATGCTGATCATAGCAACTTTAGGATGATTCTAGCTATTTTTATTTTATCTCAGTTTTCATCATGTGCAAAAGAAATGACAAAAAGTTCAGTTGGCAGTGATCATCGGGCTGATCCTGAAGTCACGGTGACAGCAAGTGTAGCGCATGTTTGAGTTATCAGAATCAGAATCAGAATCAGAATACTTTATTGATCCCTGGGGGAAATTATTTAGCCGTTCAGCAGAAGGACAATAAAATAGGGGAAATGTCACTGCCAGCTAGAATAAACCATCTATTGTGTGTGGTTGTGTGTCAGGTGTTATAGAGAAACTCATATTGGAATTTTTGTTTTGACTGCAAGTGACAGAAGTTTCAGGGCTGATGATTTTTCTGTTCACGCCACCAGAACTTGAAACAATAGGATCTGACAGGCTCTGTTCTAGAAATTAGGATGCTTGCCAGACCATCACTGCCAGCAAGCCATAAATGTTTCATGTGGTGCTGATATGGTAATCATTGGACCCCTACAATGACACCTTGTGAGAGTTGGATAACGATGGCTGTCTTTCAGGCCTGTGTGACTCTGGACTCAGTCCAACAGCTGAGGCACAGCCTGAAGTGGGAATCTGTCTGCTAAAAAAGCCGAGCTGGATCCAATAGGTGGATAAAAATGTCAATAAGATGAACAATATGAAGGTGCACCAGGTGTCCTTTAGGCATCGCACAGCTATGGACTATTGCAGAGATATGCCGTACAAATACATTCCTCTTACTTAAATATGCATTCCGTTTCATGAGGTTTGCGAGAGGGTCCAGGTGCCCAGTGGTGGCACAGACCCAGCTGGAGGATGTGGCTGACTAGTGCTCAGGCTGGCATACTAACAGAGCCAGGGGTGCTTTTCACAGCGAGTTGAAAGAGGCTGGCGCTGAAGCCACGAACCCAGGATTCATAAACGCGAGCTCCAGCTGCATGCCCACTACCTCCCATATAGATAAAGAAATTAGAGACTAGAAATGGTAAATGGCCTGTATTTATATAGCGCTTTACTAGTCCCTAAGGACCCCAAAGCGCTTTACATATCCAGTCATCCACCCATTCACGCACACTGGTGATGGCAAGCTACATTGTAGCCACAGCCACCCTGGGGCGCACTGACAGAGGCGAGGCTGCCGGACACTGGCGCCACCGGGCCCTCTGACCACCACCAGTAGGCAACGGGTGAAGTGTCTTGCCCAAGGACACAACAACCGAGACTGTCCAAGCCGGGGCTCGAACCGGCAACCTTCCGATTACAAGGCAAACTCCCAACTCTTGAGCCACGATCGCCCTAGAAGTTAAAAAGCATTTTTTTTAAACCACACCCAAGACTGGACTTGAATACTGGTCTTGTGACATTACCTGTCACATGCAGCAGATGCACGTTGATCACATCTTCCTGCTGATGTGAGCACGACCTGTGTGATACAATTTGCTGGTGTGAAGAAAAAAAAGAAACTTCGATGGGACGGAGCAATAAAAAGGGCAACATTTCTAAAACAGCTCAATGTATTATTTGTCTGAGCTTCGTGTAAGCCTTTTATTAAAGTGAAACAATCATGTCAGACACCTGTTGTTCTTGCAGGGGGTATTTATTGTTGGTCTATGTCAGCACACTGAAATCCCTGGATAGACCATGGCTGTATTAACAGTATGACCTATTTTTGGTCATCATAATTTCCTGAGCATGTGTGTGTGCGCGTGTTTGAGTGGGAGAGGCAGAGAAAGTGACAGTGTTCGTGTGTATGAGTGGGCATTTGTGTGTCCAGTGATTGCATGCACCATATTTTCTGACACCCAATGTCATGCAGAACAAAGCGCCTATTGCTGACACCAGTGATTTCTTGTCTCTACTGCTGAGAAGTGTGTGTGTGGAGGCAAAACAGTTGGGTCTTACTGACGGGGAGTTGGACATTTCTGTGATTAAGTAGTAATGGTCCAGGACGTGACAGGGAAACTGGGGATTTCCTCGGTCACAGGGCAATAAGAACTGCACAGCTTGGGCCTGCGTGCTGCTATTTTTGGGAGTGTATATAATTATTTCAAGAGTTCTGCCACCAGAACTTTCTAAACTGATGTTTAGGCGCTCTGTCCACAAAATCCAACTTTACCGGGTGAATTGCTTGTGTTTGTGCCGAGGGATGATTGGCAGACATGAGTAACATTACGGCTTTAAAAGCAAAGAGGACTCTCATTATCCCACCACCTTCTCCACGCCTGCCTTGAATTCCAGTCTGCAGATGGACTTAACCCACTAATTGCGGCTTGAGTTCCTATGGTATTGTTGCATGCCTGCGGTTTAGTTTAAGGTTTTAGTTATATTAAGAGATGGGTATTTTAGCGTTTGTAATAGAATATGCAATCAGCCCAAACAATCACGGATGTGTGCAGCGTGATTTATGCACCTTGTGCCTCACTGTTCAGGGACTTCTTATGACTCGATAGTGTGGAGCAACAGGGCAGTTTGTGATTTTAAATGTGATGCAAAAACGAGATGGAAACAAACAGTAATTGGAAGTTGATGTTTCAGTGGGAATATAAAACAGTTATTTGTGCACATAGGGCTGCAGTACTCCAGTGAGTCCTAGGTAGCTATAAATGATGCTCTGTGGACATCTAGTGGCCAATGCTGAGATAACTGAAGCAGGATTTATTTAAAAGCAGCCCAGCTTTTTAAATCATCAGGCGCTATTACAGTAGTAATAAATCTTTACTTGCAGTAATGAGTCTAAGTCTTTAGTGGCCCCTCAATTCTTTGTCTTGTTTCCATATTATATTCTTGTAATGTGTTTTAAAGTGGTATTGAGCAATAAGTCTCCAGGCTTTCTGAAGGTCTTTCAAGTTTTTCTTTGGACGTTGGCTGCTTTTTCAGTCATTTTCAATCGAGTCCACATACCTGAGTATGAATCTTTTTGTTTGTTTGTTTGTTTGTTTGTTGCACTTTTCAACACTGTCCATTGAATTATCCAAGCTTAAACAGCACTTAACAAATTTAGCAGACCACCAGCTAGTCTAAGGTTCATGCCACAGAACCCTTAAATTAACAGTATTTACAACATTCTGAGGTTAGATTGTGATAGATCCAGTACTGATACTATCGATTCCAGTATTAGCAGTATAATATTTATTTAGATTAGCCAGTGGAATGGGGAATTTGTTTCCAGCTTCTCAGCTCAGCATGTAGCCCACTGAACAGTTTTTCATTTTGTTGTTTTGTTCGTTTTTTAAATGAAAAATATACCTCAAACATAAGTATACCTTTTTGTGCTGACTGTCTATTTTATTTATAATCTATTGCACATTTAAACAACAAAAGTTGACTCAAAGTCCTTTAGAGACAGGTACATCTAGGTCTCCAAAAATCCAGTTTCAAAGCTGTGCTTTATTGTTTTTGTTTCGTTAACTAATAATTGTGAAAAGTAAAAATCCCAGTGATTTCGTGAACATTATGTGTTCAGAATTTGCAAACTGGTGAGGATTTATCTCCTAAATCATGACACTCGGCTCTCCCCTACATATGCTGCCTTCATAGATTAAAAGTATCGGTATCACTGGTATCTGGCAATACTGGCCCTGAATTTACTCAATGGTATTAAAACATTTATTCATATATAATTTTCCTTTCATTGATGTTCTCCCCCAGTATTTCCAAGCATTAATCTATGTTAACCTACTAATCTGTGGGATTGCAGTCGAGGCTGTTTCATTGTCATGTGATGCCTTATAGCCTCATTTCACACGGCCTTCTGCGCATCTACATGAGTAAGGACCATCATCCCTGTTCCGGTCCTTCCTGACCCTAAAGATATGAATGACACCCCGCCCGACCACCCAGCACGTCACGAAGCCTGACACAGCCAATGAAAATGTCCAAACCGGGTGCCGCTGATTAACGGACAGCTGCCTTATCCAACGGGAGCTTTCCGTGCGCCTTCATCCCCCGCCTGTGTTCTACGTGTAGCCAATCAACGCGCAGGATCAATTACTAATTCATTACTTCGCAAAGGGGAGTGACGCAGTTATTGTAGATGTATAGATACTCCATGCTTTTCTCATATGACCTGAAATTACATTTTTTTTCAAGCTTTCACGCAAAAACAAAATCCACATAAACACAGCAAAGCAGAGGGATTCCCACTGTCATCTGCAAGCTGCATGACCATTCTCTGCGCCCCTTGAATTTGGATGCCATTCCGGGAGGAGGTTGCGGTAAACCCCGAGGACTAGATGCGATAACCATAAGGAGACATGCCGCAGCCGAAATCACGAAAAATCGCCATCCTCGGGTACAGATCCGTAGGTGAGTATGGAACGGAAGCTGAGTACAGCGGGGAAAGGCGGCTTCGAGTGGGACGCAGACCCAAGATTTTTAGCGGCCTTTCAGGCCAGTACAAGTCCAGCGTGAGAGCGCTTTACGCCTCCTATAATAGACTTAAATTATAGGGAGTAACATCTGACACGCGGCGTCTCAGGGCGGGCGAATGAGCGCCACCAGGTGAGACGTGGCTCTGCGGTGTGAGTGTAGCAGCGCAAGAGGCCTCCCATAACGTGTGCAAGAGAGAGATTTTAATCGATCTTATTGATAGGTTTCCGTTAGCCCTTAACCCCGGTGCCATGTTAGGCAGTGCCATGCCACGCAAAAACCATCGACGGCTTTGACGCATTTAGTTTGCGGTTTATTTAGTGATGTGTAAAAGCAAAGGATGTTGAGGATGGCAAGATGGCACACACAGATAGCACGACTGGAGGCCCAGGCAGCACCAACTGCAACCCTGTAATATCCCCACAGAGACGCGTGATGTGTTTATGTTTCCCTGCTTTGTAGTAACCTCGACGATTTCTAAACATGTTCATCAGTATAGTACAACGTGCTTCATGTGGCGCATTTAGGCTTGTTCACGGTTATTAAGCTATATATTTGTATTTTTTTGTATCATTGTATGGCTACATTCACTCATAGAGACTGATCTCGACAAAAACAATCATAATGATGACTTCTATAGATGTTATCCCTTAATTGCTACACTGACTTCCTCCATCTGAGGTTAACTATCGTCTCTGTGTTTACAGGAAAGTCCTCTTTAACCATCCAGTTTGTGGAAGGCCAGTTTGTTGATTCCTATGACCCAACAATAGAAAACAGTAAGTGGGGATTTTTTTTGAAATTCATACAAAAACCGTGTTTCCCCCAGGAAACTCTTTACATGAGGTGGCACACAACTCAGGTCCCTGTCTCTCTTGTGAATCAGTAAGTGAAGCCTACATGTATTGGCCCCAAAATAGCTGTTTCTGTGATATCCTATCCTCAGCATTGCTGCTCAGTGTGTACCAGCAAAGCTGACTATCAAGTTTATCCTTATTTATCATCCCAGCACTACAAATGTGTCAGTTTGTCATTAGATGCTCTTCGTACAGCAATGAATAAATCCTTACTGGTGCATCTTCTGTAAGGTCAGAACATCGTGTTCCTCATTATTTGTCATTTACTGTCAGCCCCACACTCGGATTTGCTTACAGCCAATTCTCACACCTGAAAAGCTGGAATGAGGATGTGTTAGCTTACGCTTTCCAGCTTTAAGGTTGTTCAGAGCACCTCGTGACAGAAGAAGTTAACCACCAAAGGATTTCATGGAGTGACAGTTGTTTTTCTTTCATAACTGGTTTATAATTATACTACATCAGGAGTACATCCACTGTTTTTGGTCAGATGCAACATTAAATATTAGAGCTTGACCAATATAGGATTTTCAACATTTGGTGATTTAAAAGATCAGATCTATCATCATATATATTTTTTTCTTTCAGATGTGAAGCACAAACAGATTTACATTTATTAATTGTATTATTATTTATGAGTCCTTATTTAAAAAAAAAACATGACAGTGCTTATTAAAATAAACTTGTCTTATTGTCACAGTTAGTCTGGAATTTCCCGTTTCTGCTCTGTCAGACTGCTCAGATCTGTGTTTGCTTTGTTTGTGGTATCCAAACACCTGCTGGCAAAAGTCAAGTCACAGAGGGCCCTCTAGTGGACAAAATGTGCAACATCAACACTCATATCTTGAAGGGTGTTTCTCCTGTTTCTTCTTTAGTCTTTAAATGTTCATTTATTGTCTTTTGATACCTATATATCAGAAAATAGCTAATAAGGGAAAGTATTTGCTATTATTGTAGCCATTATAGTTCATGTTTGCCTTTATTAGCTATTTGCCAATTTCATAGACTCCCACCGATATAGCTGCAGGACCGATATCAGTTGGGCTCTATTAGATCTTTAAACTGCACTTATATGGACGCAGATATCACACAGCAACTGTTGTACGTAAAACACAAGGTAGCTTTATAATCGCTGCTGTTTGAGTCGTAGTAGTACTACACATGACAGTAAGTGGAATGCATTTGTACGCACTGTGTATATTCCACCTTATCTTTGTGGGTTTTTAACAAGGTTTAGAGACCCTGTTATGAAAAAAAGCAAGTTTGTTGTTTACAGAATTTTGATTGAATTTACTAATGAATCACTGCAGCTAGGGCTGTTCGATATAACGATATATATCGATGACATATAAAAACATCTATCGTTTGATTCTACACTATCGTTTGTTTCGTGGTGTCGCAAAATAAACTGTTTACGGCAATATTTTTTCATTATTTTGATGGTCACTGTAGTGGCTATATTAATTTCTTAAAGTTCTCTCTTTCTCTTACATTTAATATAACCACACTACAGACAGACAAGCGTTTGTTTTTATGCGTTGTCGTTAGCAACAACGACGGTAAAACCACCGCGTGTCCGCTTGTTCCACATAAACCTTTCACAGTAAAGCTCAAGATCCTGTTGAGACTTTTCAAAATAAACTGAATCACGTGAAAGATGCAGAGTGTTTACGGATGAGAAGCAAAAAAGAGCCGTCAGGTGCTAAAAGATAAACCTTAGACTCAAACGTTAGAACAGGCTTTTCCCTGCAGCACGCCGTGTAATAAATACTCACAAAGAAAACGGCGGCCGTTACAACCTATGTCTAAAAATGTATCGTTTCATACATCAGTTAAAATACTCGACTCCAGGTACACGACGCCCCACTGGAAACACTTCACACAAGTCGAGCTGCCCGAGATTCACAGAATTTACAGAAAAGGTTAAATTTTTGTGATTTATATCGATATCGGGCGATAGATGTCTTAATATCGGGATATGAGATTTTGGTCATATTGCACAGCCCTAACTGCAGCTGTAATACAGTAATTCAATGTGATAAAAATGTGGTAACATTACAAAGCTTATGCTTTATATTTTACATTTTGAACTTAAAGTGCAGTATGAGAGAAAATGTTTTCTAAATGTGTCTAAATGTACATTATGTTTAAATTATTTTTAAAACTTGTATGATCTGTTCTCAAAATCTAAATTCTATATTATGACAGCTCTATGGTCTAAGTGACTTCTGATTGAAAGATAATGATTTGCAAGACTTTGCTGTTACCCAGCAGGGTGTGATGTTCCTTCTAAGCAAATGCATTTAAACACCGCAACAGCTGATTCCACCACTCTCCACACTTTCAACCAGAAAGAGAGAGCTTTCTTTTGAGATATCAGCCGGCGTGCCGTTTGGTTGAGATAGGCATGCAGCGGGACTTCTCTAGTTAAGAAAGGGAACTTTTCTTAAAGACAATTTAAAAGCACTATTTTGGAGCGCAGGAGAACTTGCAGTTATTCATAACCTCCAAAACAAACCTGATCCCGGCCACCCCAGAGATTTGAGTCTGAATTGTAGGTTGTATCTGTAGGCTATTTCTCTTCTCCCTGACATGTTCGCTCACATGCTGTCCCACCCTACGCTTCTTAAATCTGTTGTCTGTATCTATAAATAATCCCTGGATGGTTAATGTAAAATGAAGTGCCAGCATTATCAGTGAGATGCTGCAGACATTGCATGCCCGCTGTTGATAATATGACCCATCTCCAGGCTATTGACATTCCTGTCCTGAATGTGCTCATTGGGATGAATCTATAACTGGATTGTGTCTTGTATGTCCTGCAGAGAGTAATAAAGATACACTCAGCTGGATAGTACTGCATAGTTGCACAACTGTGCTATATTTGTCATACGTATAAGAGAAAAGAAATGTATTGTCGTATCTACAAAACATTGTTGTCTTGTATTTGCAGCATTTACTAAGATGATCACAATAAATGGACAAGAGTACCATCTCCAGCTTGTAGACACAGCAGGGCAGGTATGTCTCAATGCGCTGTTTATGAACCTGCCAGTGGTTTTGTTGATTTTTCTTTTTTTTTAATGTGTGTCGTAACAGTACATGCTAATTCCCTCACTTCAAATCCCTTTTCCAGGATGAATACTCAATCTTCCCACAGACTTACTCCATAGATATCAATGGCTACATACTGGTTTATTCAGTTACATCAAATAAAAGGTATAGAATTCCCTCCACTTCTCAAAACCAACCTAAATATCTCCTGTGTCCTGCATAATGAGGTGCACTGAAGAAAAGCAAATAAACGTTCCCGTTTCTTCCAGCTTTGAAGTTGTACAAGTTATCCATGAAAAACTGTTGGACATGGTGGGAAAAGTTCAGTAAGTTCAACTTTTCATTTTGCTCTTAAAGCCATTTCAAGTCATATGACATAAATCATGCATAAATGACAACATGGCATTTACTTTTTCCTTCAATGCAGAGTTCCAATTATGCTCGTCGGAAACAAGAATGACCTACATATGGAGCGGTAAGCGCTAGCACACACCTAAATTGTACATCCCTCGAGACAATAGGTATGCACATGGGTCACGTTTTTTTGGTTTGTGTGGAAATTTATATTTGGTTTCTTATTATTTGCTCGCAGAAATGAAAATTTCTTGTAAAACACACTGAAATACTGAGTATTTAATATTTAGTTCACACATGTCCCAAATGAAGACAGAAGCCATTTGCACTAAGCCAGGAAGCTGTGTTTAGCACTGTGCTTTCACTGTACACAACCCAGAGTCAGTGGATTAACATACACAAGCAGATTTCTAAGGAATTTAATACTGTGGGATATTTAAAGCAGAGACTGTGGCTTTATTCTGAAAGACAGTATTTGTGTTTTGGTCTGACTCTGCTGTCATCCCTGTGATTTTGCGCTCTTTAGAGTAATCAGTTGTGAAGAGGGCAAAGCATTAGCTGAATCCTGGAACGCTGCCTTCATGGAGTCCTCAGCTAAAGAGAACCAGGTAGGAAAGGCTTATTTAACTATCAGTGTGGGGGAGAAAAAAATGGGACTCTCCACCATTTGACTTTAGAACTGAAGAAGCTTCTCGGATGAGAGGTGAAACGTCTTCAAGTAACTTAAAGAAGTCCAGACGCTTTTCTTTGCAAGCTCCTTTGACTACGATGACCTGGATGACTGAGAACCTTCACAGACAACAAGGTGTGAAGTTTACACATGCTCCCTGTGACTGTGTAGGTTTCCTGCCACAGTACAAAGACATTCGAGTTTGAATGACTTTTAAATTGCCCACAGTCATGAATGTACCTGTCTTAGTATGTCAGCCCTGACATCATTTGGCAACCTGTCCGCTGCATATGACGCCTCTCACCCAGTGTCAAGTGAGATCAGCTCCTGCTTGCCTAACCCTGTAGAGCAAAAGCCTGTAGATATAATGGAAGGATATGCGGATGGAAAATTACTGAATTGCTTTCATTGCACAGTGATGGTACACATCCACAGGATTCTTCATTTTCACACTTTGCATTTTCTCTCAGTGGAGACAAAGTTTCTGGTGCTGGATTGTGTTTCAATCAGGTCATCGAGTTGCCCACTCATAGAAGCTCTAGGTTACTTTAATAAAATCAGAGGTGACCTAGTATGACTTGAGACCTGTGAGAGCTCCTGAAAAAATGTAATCTAACGTGGAGACAGCCTCATCATGGACTTCCTGGTATGTTTTTGTAACACCAAGACAGATTTGCAAAAGAACAATAAAGCTGGTTTCAATTAGAAATTGTGGAGCAGCTGAGTTATGGCTGGCATTTATTCGACACTTTTTAATGGTTCTTCTGTCAAGCATCCAGCGCAGTTTGGTATGACTGGCTTGACAACGATCGTAAAGTTGTAATCTTCATTATGATGATGTGTGAAACTTGTGAAAACTTGCCTTTAACGCCATTACCTCACGGTATTACACATCATCGAAGACCATAAAAGGTGTCACTTGGAGTCTCAAACTAACATTTGACTTTGCTTTTTACTTCAAAACTGTGACCTGCAGCATTTTTTCAATGGCAGTTGTACTTATTAATCTTTAATAATCAGTCTTTACTAAGCCACAGGCTAAAAGGCCTCATACATAAGCTATACTTGGTAGCTGGCTTTTGGTAACTGAAAACACAATCAGGTGACAGGTTCATTTAAACGAGACAATGCAAAGTGACATGTTTATGTTTGTCTTCCACTTCATTAAAGCAGACACCCCAGGAAGATCTGGTTCTGATATGCAGTCGCTTTACTGTCAAGAGCAAATATCGAACGTATGAAGTGACATTGGAATTGAAATGTGATTAAAGGCATATTATACAGCTGGATTTAAATCTGCATAAAATGTCTTTTTTTTAAAAATCAGGAAACCAGATAAATAAAGCAGTCTGCACTGATTTACATCAGTCCAGGAGATAATAACTTGTCGCCTATAGTTGCTTTATACAGTATGAAAAGCTTCTCCTTTGTTATATTATAGTCTTGCAGCTGCAATGCCACTGCATGACCTTCCACTATTTTTCTATTTATTGAATTACATACAGATAGCCTGCTTCAGAGTAAAGTCCAATCAATAGCACACACATCAGACTGGGTCTCTTATGATATGTATTGCACTGGCACTGTTAATGTGGGAGATGTAGGATCACAGTGGCTCATCAGTCCTGTCTGTCACTGCCTTCTTTCTTTTGCAAAAAGTACCATATGGTAAATGCTAAATGGACTAGTACTCATATAGCACTTCTCTGCTCTTACTGAGCCCTCAAAACACTTTTATGCTGCAAGCCACATTTATCCCTTTGCACACACACTCCCCTACAGCACTTTGTTTTGTGGCTTTAAAGGCTTTTTACCCATCATAACAACCCGTTCTCACTCCCAAAGCGTAACATTTTACGCTAGGTGACAAATCGTCACCATATTACGTTTTCGGCTACCCACCACGTTCCCAAATGACGACCTCGGAAAAAGAGGAAATATGAGAACCGTCTGGACTGAACCTACACATGTTCGCTCTTTTTCTTCAAATCGCTTAGAAACACGCTATTTAACATCATTAAAGTCCTGGATAAGGTCAGGAATAAGGTTATGGTCAGGGCTAGGGATAAGGTTAGGTTTAGGGCTGGAATACAGGGCTGGAACGTCTACTACCGCGGGAGCGTCATTGCACTGGATTCCAGCAATAACCTGCCGCGTACCATAAGAACGCCGAAGGTCTCCTTTCGCGTTCCTCAGGAACGCCGCGGGACGTGACAAAACGTCGACATGTTACGCCTCGGGAGTGAGAACGCTCTGATCATAAGCATGATCATATGTTGATATCAGAGGGATTTTGGGCTTTACTGTCTTTCCCAATCGTGCTTTAAAATGTGGTTATCAGGTAGTATTCTTCAGTAGTGAGATTGTGCTGCTTTACACCAATATGAAACCTCAACAGGAGTCCCTTAGCTCTTTGTGCATTAGCTGTTTCACAGCAATGAGCCCAGTGATTTGACTGGCTAAGAGTGAATTTAGTAGTCAACAATCAACCTCTGATTTATATTCCACTTAAGCCAGCCCAAAATAGCAGGTGTGCTTGAAGCGCCCACACAGTCTGCCTTTTCGAGACCTATCATTTGGCACTTTTCACGGCCCCTGCATTGCAGTGTAGACCAATATGTCAGCACTGTGTTTCCTCCCTCCAAGTAGACTAAATGTCACTAATGTATTTTTAACAATAGTTTATCCTCCCTAGACAAAAATGTGTTTATTCGGTATTCTTTTGATGCTAACCGTTTTTGCCACCGGCTTTGCCATCATACCCTAATAGTAGACAACAGTAAACTAGCCACATGTGAAATACAAAACAAACCCTCCTTCTGTTTGCTGCTGGATATATTTCTCAACATAGAGTAGCAAAGTTCATATTCAGGATGTCAGTTAACCAGCTTCAAATTAAGTTAGAGGCAATAGTGCTCAACTTCAACACAATGAGATCTCTGTTGTGACTAAAGTCTGTGAGGCTCCAGTGGATGAGGAGCAAATTCAAACGTGGTGTACTGAGGCATGTGACAGCATTCTTTGTGTGTGTGTGTGTGTGTGTGTGTTTGGCGCTCTCTTAGACGGCCGTGGAGGTTTTCCGAAGGATGATCCTGGAGGCAGAAAAGATGGACGGTGGCGTGCAGCCAGGAAAAACATCCTGCTCCATGATGTAGAGCCGCCCAATCAACACACAGGACACTGCACTGGGATATCCCGTTACTTGAAGGCTAGCTGCCAGTTCTCCTCCACCTCAACTGACTCCACCCCCAGGGTCCTAAATATCCAATATTGTCTATTTATGGCTCTGATTCCACTGTTATTTATCAGTATTCCCTTTTGTCATCCTTGTTTTTCTTCATGTGTTTGATAAAAGAAAAGGACAAGTGGTGGCTCCTTGTCTTGCATTTTCCACAACCCGCCCCTCCGTCTCTGGGCTCGGCACTGATGCAAAACACAGAATATCACAGATGTATCAGGAAAAATCCTATATCGGAAATGATGACAACTGTAACTAAGTTAGCAGTGGCTCAATGAATCTTTGCTTCCCGATATGCAGCTTCCATTTAGCCCCTTCCCTGTTTAAATAAAATGAGATAAGAGGATTGTCATATCTATCAGCCATGCATATGCCTGGAAAATGGTTAGATAAACACAGTCATTTTTTCTGATACATCACCTGCCGTTTGGTCCCATCCATATGCATCTCTTTTTCTACTTCATCTACACACCGTACCCACTTCTCTGTCCCTCGGTTTGTTTTCATAGCAGATACTGTCAGCCAAAAGGAAAAAAAGAAAAAAAAATCTGCATTCATTTTCTAATGTTGAAAATGTTGTACAAATGTTTTTGATTGTAATCATTAAAACGAAAAGTGGTTATCTAAGCAGGCTGTGTTTTTGAATTATTGCAGAGGCTGTTAGCTAATGAGTTTTGTCACTAGGAAGGCAGGGTGTTTCTCTTTGTTTGCACCCTTTTAATGATAATTGATATGTTTGGGCTAAAAGGAGAGAAGTACTTAGCCGTTTTGATTTGTTGAATGCTTTGTGCTTCTTCGTAAAAGATGGAATAAATTGAAAAGGGTGCAGGATGCAAGCACAAGGAGAATAATGATGTAATGATTTAGTGCAAAGTAATAAAGGTTTGTTCCACCTCATTGCAGTATAATAACTAAATGCTGATTCCATGCTTACTTTTTCTTTTTTTCCCCCAGGGAGCAGTTACTACACTTTAGAGGCACATCTAAGGTATCCAGCACTGACTGAGAACAGGAGTTGCAGCCATCTGCTGTTCAAACTTTTGTTTGTGAGATGTACCCAATCAAACGCAGGCTGACTTAAAGAGATGGGGGAGGGAGCTATAACAACTTATTATGGCTAGAACATGAACTGGGAGGCTACAATACTTTCTTACAAAAGAAGAAGAATTTCTATGAACTGGTATTCATGGAAGTTTCATTTAATTTAGTCCAGAAATACAAATATATAGCTGGATATGAGCATAATAAGTCCAATTTAATGATAATCAGTGAGCTATTGTTCCTTTAATAGTAGCACAAGAGTTTTTAAGTAAATTGAGGTATTTAAAGTAAAACCTTGAACTACTTGGAAGAGCTTTTATTACAAGAAATAACCCAGATAATAGTCTGTTGCAAGTATAACATGATGAGATTTTCTAACATTTGCCTATTTGGGGATTAGTAATTGGCTCTTTAAGAAAAAAAAGAAACTTAGTGTCAACACAAGAATAAGGACAAGCATAGGCGCTTTTTCAAAGTATTTTATTTTTCAGTCCAGGGAACTTCAGAGTATATTTTTCTAAAAATAGCTGCTTTAATGTGTTCACACCTGGGTTCTCCCCGAAGCAGCTGCAGTCTGCAGGATTCACTGGGGGTTAAGTGCCTTACTCACACTGGACTGCAGTAAATTGTAATTTTCTTTGATGTTGAATTTTATAAGGTGTTGCACATGTCTTCGCTGCAGCACTTCATATTAATGTAGGCGTTCATCTTCAACATTTCGCAGCTGTCCAGATCCATGCATTTCTGGTAATGGCCATCTACGAAAGCCAGATGAAAAGGTTATGTTTCATTTTTTAAACATTTACACAATTCACATACACTCGACAGTCTCCATTATTATACAAGGAATAGTGTCTCTGCTCTATGTGACCTTAGAAAGTTGATCAAAGTCATGCTTTTTTTATATAACATAATTTGCTTCTTGTACTCTTTGCCCCTTTCCCTACTGGAATAAATATAAGATGAGGAACTTACACGGTGCTTTGAGGAAGTTGGCGGAAGCGCACCCATTCTTTTCTGGTTTGCATGTTTCTACAGTGAGTTCACAGCTACCTCCAGCCCTTTTTGGGACACAGCGGTGGCAGTCCAGGGCTTCACCTGAAAACCAAGAAATAGAAAGAAGATTACAGAATAAATTCTGTCATAATGTGGCCGAAATGTATTTTGGGACAAAATAGCATTTACCAAGGATTTAGAAGTTTTAATTTAGATGTTAAAGAGTGGTTTGTGTAGGTTGTAGCTCACTGCAGTGAAGACTTTATAATGAAGAAAATGGTGCTCACTGTTGCACAGCAGCAGAGGTTATGTTTATACAGTGGAGAATCAGTGACAGACTCACCGGCTGTAAATAGCAGGGCGACAGCAAGAGCCAAGACCAACAGCTTCATTGTTCTGTTCAGCATTGCAGCCTATGCAAGATAAAGCACAGGCTTGATAACACGGACACAAAGTGCTTTCAAAACATCAAATTCCAGCACTTTTAATTCATGACATTTACCATGTATTTTAAACTTTTCCCTGTACTGAGTATTGTTTAATGGTCATATAAGACTCTAGAAAGTGACACACTCTTGAGTGAGTATATATAGTTTAATTATATAGTTTGTATATAAATGTGTCCATATATCCCAATGCAGTATTTAAATTTGACAGATCATATATGATCCCAAAACTACATCATTACCTATGTTATATGCATGTTATTAAAAATGTTCCCAAAAAACTGCTGACAAGATCTAAAAGACAAACTGCATTTGTCTGAAAAAAGTCTTTTATATATACACATACATACCTTGCTGTATGTCTGTCTTGGTTTCTCCCAGTGACTGAGAGGACATCGGCTTTCCCTCTTTATATAAACCCTTTCATACTTTGCACTGTCATGGTAACATCCCATTAGGTGCTGTGGCTCTTTTAAGTCTATATACTTAGCATCGCACTCATCCGAGTACACTGTGTTCAGGGGTCATAGTTTCCCAATGCTCAGATGCCCTCATTAAGCACGAGCTGTCCACCTTTTATCCACTGTACAGTCTATAATTCATGAGAATTGCTAATAGCAATGTATGCATTCAGTTCAACCTCATATATCTATTTCTATAAGATACATTTGTATCTTAGTTTCATGAGCTGCTGCTCATGAAACTAAGATATCTTACATAGTGCAAAGTATTACGCACATTCACTTCTACCTACAGTATGTCCACATCAAATTACATCTATTCATAGTTGAAAAGCTGGTGACAAACGTGCTTTACAACCATGCAATAACTTGCATAGCATGCATAGACTGCCTGGTCTAACTCTTGGAAACATTCGTTCGGTTAAAACGCGTGAGCTGCTTTGCACACACTCCTGCCATTAATATTCATTTTAAAATAGGTTCAATCAGCACTTCAAAACAAGATGACAGATTTATTGTTTCCACTGAGCCAACCTTTCACCTCTGCTTTAACTTTCCCTCTCTGTGTTTGTTTTCCTCCCCATCTCCTCCCTCATCTGGACACAGCCCAAATATTACCCTGCAACCCCCTCCGCCTCAGTATAACATCACTCTCAAAGCCCAATCAAAGCAAAATCTCTCTCCCGCTATTGTTTCGTCCTCCCGAGCCAAACTCCAATATCAGCACTGGCACATGTAAGGGAAACTGCCCATGTGGCAAAATATCTAAACCCCCCATTGTTGTGCTTTTGTTGCTTCTCTCTCGCGATACCGCCACACTCTGTGCTGTCCATATATATCTGGGAGTCCAAATTTGTCCACTCCTATACTGTGTGAGTAATTTGGAACAGCCAACAGTGGAAAATGTCTCAGTACTCAGGAAAGGTGAGTACCACAACAAGAATGCAGCCACAGATTTAGGCCAGTGTTTCACAACAAAAGTTAATCACAATCACATTCATCTTGATGACCGGTCCAAACTTAGATGATTTTTTTGCATATCAGTTAGCTAAACTGATATGCAACATTTTTACTGTTTATTAGGAGGAAATACTCAAATCCTCACTGTTGTTATGAATATAGATTGTCTTCTATGAGGGGAAATGTTTCACTGGGAGAAAGCTGGAGATCTGCAGCGACTGTGACAACTTCCAGGACCGAGGGTTCATGAACAGAGTGAACTCTGTCCGTGTGGAGAGCGGGGCCTTCGTCTGCTTCGACCATCCAGACTTCAAGGGCCAACAGTATATTCTGGAGCATGGAGAGTACCCTGAATTCCAGCGCTGGAATGCCCACAATGATCACATGGGATCTTGCAAACCAATCAGGATGGTAAGAGTGTGTGTGTGTGTGTGTGTGTGTGTGTGTGTGTGTGTGTGTGTGTGTGTGTGTGTGTGTGTGTGTGTGTGTGCGCAAAAGATAGAGACCCCAGGGACAGACAAATATTTGGTTGGTTAAAAACACAGGCAGATGGGCACATGTGTGGCCTCATTTGTGCGCCTCTGTTTGTTCAAAGTAATAATGTTGGATCTACTTTTGCATAACAGACATCATCAAAGAAACTTTCAGGTTTTTACATCTGATACTTATGTAATCAGCTTAAAGAACTGCATTTATATTTCATCCTCCACATTTTCTAACCTTTAGATTTCTATAGGTGCAAGTGTTTTGTGCCCACAATACAGCCTCTGTCACATAAAGGAGAAAGCCTTGGTCGTTTGCAGAGAGCTGAAGTCAAACACTGTTGACTCAGCGATCACGCATGTCATTATCCTCCCAGCATGGAGAGCACTACAGGATGGAGCTGTTCGAGGGGGACAACTTCTCTGGCCAGTGCGTGGAGCTGTGTGACGACTGCCCATTTCTCCAAGCACGAGGCCTGACCAAGAACTGCATCAACTCTATCAAAGTTTATGGAGATGGGGCGTACGTATCTTTGAGGCCATTTATAGTTTTTGATTTAACTGAGAGAAGAGCGCATAAGACATGCCCTAAAACATTTCCTTCATTATCCTTAAGTAATGAACTAAACCTTTGTGAAACTGGCCACTTTCGACTGACCTGTTACAAGGTCATTTCACACAATATATTTTCCCACTTGTCTTTTGTTGTACTTAACAAGGCAGATAGTTCCATAAACAGATGTAAGCACAAATACATATGATCTGTATTAATTTTCTGTAGGCGTAGAAAGCAGACAGGTTGGGTTAAAAGAAAAACAAAGGCTAGCATTCAGAGAAAGTCCAGTCTGGCTTACGTGCAGGGCAAACTTTTCTAGGTGCCAGACCAATGACCAATGTGTTGCTCCGTATTAAACCTCACACATAAAAAATTTACAGTCTTTAACAGTGTAACAGCAAAACAGATGTTTTCATCATTTTAATAGGGACTACTTCTTTGGCGGAAAGCAGACTTATTAAAAAACACTGACTAAATACAGAAAAATAAAATAAATATTAAAGTAAAGGTGGGAAATAAGTTTAAGAAAATGTGAACATAGTTATCTTGAATGCCAGTCTTTAAAAAGAGAGAAAAAGAGAGAAAATGAATTTACTGTGGATCAGAAAAAGAGCAATGTTTGACTGGATCTTCACATGTAATTGGTCAATATTGTTAGTGGCATGAACAAAATTCTGAAGTCTCAGAGGTGGGGCATTCTGGGGCTTTAACAACAATGTTCTGAGGTTCAAAGTCAGCGAAAGGGCCTTTGATAGAGACCAATTAGGGTGTCTGTTTCTCCCACTACTTATACGCTGCCAGTTGTCTCTTCAGTGTTGGTGTTTTATTGGAGGCACCATTACACAACAAGTATTACATTAGAAAGAGTCTATCTCAAAACCAGACTTCTTGAAGCCTCAGCAAATCCAAGCAAAACTATCTACACCGACTGATCTCAGCAAAAGCAAATTAGAAAATGTGTTTTTATGTTTTTAATCTTTAAACATCAACCAAATTAGAATACTGCCCGAAACTGTTTAGTAAGCTGATTTTCTTTGCACTAATTTATTACATGTTTGATCCATTAGCTCTTATTTATTCACTGCTACTGAACAGGTGGGTGTTGTACGAGGAGCCTAACTACCGTGGTCGCATGTACGTCGTGGAAAGAGGAAACTACTGCACCCACATGGAGTGGCAGGCTGAGAACCCCAACATCCAGTCTATTCGCAGGGTTGCAAACTACTTTTAAAACCATCTCACTATCGCTGTCAGTGTGACTGCAGGGAATAGATCGACTACACTGTCAAGTCATCTCACACGTGGCTCTGTGGGGCGATAATAAAGATGAAGAAAATGTTTGGCACTGCTTGTTGTTTTATTTTTGTACTGAATTATTTAAAGGTTCAAATAAAGTAGTGATCCTACAGCATCTTCAATCTTACTTCCATTTATTGTTTTCTTCTATTAATGCACACTTTTTGTGCAGCTCCCAACTTAACCATCGCATTTCATTGTAGACATGGCTACAGGCTATGATTCAGGTAATTGCTTTAAGTGCTGTGCTTTCCCGTAAACTAATGGATCCATTGCAAAGTTAAGATATCCTGAATACCACTCCCACGCAGATTAATAGATGTATGTGAATTTTATTTATCCAGGGGGGCAATTAAATTGTTGTAATAGTTTGAAAAAAAGAACTTACTGCCTGATAATCAACTATAGAAAACGCTCTAATGAAAATGTCCAGTCTTTTGGCACCTACACAGGTGAATGGTCTGCAGAGTCAGCACTGAACAGGAGAAACTGTGTGTCCTTCCTACATATACAGTGTATAAATCAAAAGAGAAAGAGAGATTCTGCACAGGGTGGCAAAGCAGCTGTGCCTGCACTTGGGAGCTCTGCTACCACCTAGTGTCATCTATCTATTTTACTGCGGAGTATTGACACTCCGCTCAGGGTGATCTAAGGATCATGGCATAATTAACACCTGAAATTAATCTGCTACATGCTTTGTATGATGTGTATGCTACAATAATTTAAAAAAAAAAAACAGAACAGGAAACACAATTTCCAGTATAAACCTCTTTTTTTTTAAACCTTGTAATTTAATCTGACAATGCACATCACATATCCAATGTATTTTATGCCATCTACAATGCAACACAATAGGTGAAAGGCTGGTATACTTAAACGGATATGTAATTAACAGTCTTTTGTAACACTATGAGCTCATAGTTTCATGCTTTTAATGTGCCACTGCATCATTTCCCACATGTTCTCATTCTTCTACAAATGTCACACCAGGGCTGTGGCCGCTGGACCTTTAATGAGCACTCATGTGCTTTCTCTTCCAACTGTCATGACAACAGAACATTTATCTTTACAAGGTTTCGCTCTTGGCCTCTATTGAGTTACAGGGTCAATACAGGATAGCTTAATGAGGAAATGCTTTGTCTTAAGTTACACTGAATTGGACTAGTTTAAGGGCGATTACCTATGGCTAACCCTATTCCTAAGCCATTTGCTGCATAAATTGGCTGAGTGTCACCAACATGCCATTAGTCAGAATGTCAAAGTAGGAGAAAGAGTGGAGGGGCCGCTGTGGAAGGCTTAATGGCATTTTAACAATGTCACTGTTGATTTTCTGTGATGACGGGACTATTTATTTTTGCACAAAAGACCTCAATTTTTAAAAAGTGAGCCTTAAATGCTTGGAAGGAATCTATGCACCTTACTATTAATACACCTTGACTACTTGCTCTAATGGAGGCACACGTTTCCTTTTAAGTAGGGAGTTCATAAAAGAGAAGCTGGATAAGCAATGAACTTTAATCCTTATGAGGGAAATACTTCTCAACTGTCTGTTGACTGTGAAAGTTAATGAACTTACTAATCCTTTGACACAAAAACATGTAAGATCACAAATTGATGGTGTTAAACAATAACATTTTAACATGAGCTATTAGTAGAATATCAGATTTGAACACTCTGGGAGATTATTGTCACACACTTTAAAAAAAGAACAAAAATAAAGGTTGCCAGTACATTATGTAGCACGGTTAGCTCTGTCTTGGTAGCTCTACATATTATATATCTTATATTTAATACTGTGTGATGGTAATTAGAACGAACGCATTTTAAACAGCATTTATGGTAACGTGCTATTCCAAATTAGGTCAGCTAATTTTAGCACCGCAACTTATGCATAAAAGATCATACAGACAGAATTTATTTAAGTACTTGTGGGGCTGCAAAAGCTATTTGTCACACTGACACAGAGGACGACGTGGTGTATTATGCATACAGCAAAAAGAGATAATTCTGCATTTGTACAAGCTTCCTTTCACATTCATAAGCATTAGCTATTAATCCTCAATTTAAAAAAATTCTTTGAAAAAGTCCACACACATTGCATTCTCATCTATACCTTCGGTTGCATTAATCAATTAGCCTCGGAATAATTATGATTATGGTTTAAATGCGAGGCTGTCTGTTAAGAACCAAGGAAGTGGTGGGTTTAAACCAAACCCCGACCGCAGAAAGTGCAAGTCTTGTATCGGCTTCGATTCGGGACACACACCGACGTGGAAAACACACCTCTCTCCGGCATTTGTATTTCTGACGTGATATGTGTAAAAAACAAAAAAAAAAAAAAATGTGATAGTTATCGACAGGAAGCAAGAATAAAGTCATTTCAGGCGTGTATCTGCGGTGTCGCGTTAAGGTCACTCGCTGGCTGCCTGAATTCCCCTCTTTGTGTTTATACATCCGGGTTTCCCTGTTTGCAGCCCATTCCCCATTTAGAAGCCATTTTGGACACAGA
Source organism: Copadichromis virginalis (assembly GCF_057382275.1). Taxonomy (NCBI): domain Eukaryota; kingdom Metazoa; phylum Chordata; class Actinopteri; order Cichliformes; family Cichlidae; genus Copadichromis; species Copadichromis virginalis. The sequence continues at coordinate 12,377,204 of NC_140635.1, forward strand.
TCAGTAACATGCATGTAAACCCCGACCGACCTCCCGACGCAGCGGTGCTACTATTCAAGTGAATAACCTTAAAAAACAACGAGCTTCCATCTCGGGTGTTTTATCGGCTTCCTATTCGGGTTTTGGATCCACTTCCGACGCGAAATGAAGCACCTATTAATGGAATAACAACCTGGCAGTCAATTAATCGCCCCTATCTTTTCTTGCAACATTGTTGCAGCGTCGCGGCTATTGACACGCGCTGTGGCCGTGGTGGTTTAGGCTGCTGGAGGGACCGGAGGCCTGTGGTCGTTTTGATCCTGGACTGATGTTTTGGGCCACCTGAGTTTTAATGTTCGCGACGGAAAGCGGGGGAAATCTCTGCCCTGTATTTAAAGCGGAACATGTCTTTTTCATGGCTGACTTGTTCACTTCTTCTGGGAACTTTATGCGCAGGTAAGCCGCCGTTGTTGGTCCCGAATTTGCAACAGTTTAGTCGAACAGTTCGCCGCGATTATTTTCATTTTTTTCGTGGGAGTGTGAGTAATTTGTTCGCGTTTGAAATTTCGACCCGCGAACGAGTCCGCGGTTGCGAGTTGTTTAAACTTTGTTGGCAGCTCGTTCAGCTGGGATTTTTATTTCCCCTCTACAACCATAATCGCCTTTTCTCCGTTTAGCCCCCTTAAAGACAAATATGTCACACTCGGGATTTTCCCTCATTTAAACGCTCGAATCACACGTAGTATTTTCACAGGAGAATATATCTTATTATAATTTTTTTTATTGTACATGTATCCAAATTTAAAACTGTTGCTCCTTCGCTGTGGCAGGAATAGAAGGCAGCAGCTGCATCAACATCCTGAAACCTTATAGGCTACCTCTCAGGTCTGCACTCTTGTTTGTGGTTACGGGCTCAACAAGAACCTTCTCCAAACACTCTTCCCTCTGTAAGGATTTGTATGAATCGTTGGCGTTTGATTTGGAGAGACGGCAGCTGTTGTCACAAGTCAGGTCTTTGTCGTGAATCGAGGTTATTGTCTCCCACTGCTGAAGTCTCCACAGGGTTTGACTTGGTACCACGTGAAATTGAGCAAGAGGGTTGTTTTTTTTCTTTTGTTTGTCGTTTTTTTTTGCCAGCGTTTTTAAGCCCATATGGATAATTTTTAATGTCCCAAAACGCATGCAACCCCTCTTCCTAAGCTAGGTATCGCGACTGTGACTGAACAGAGGGCTTTGAAACAATTTCCACTTTAGGTTTTTTTTTTTCCTCTAACTGTAATAAAAATTTAATTGAGGCACAGCTTTCTCTTGTGTGTCAGCAGCACTGTGGCTAATGTCTTTATGGTTAATAGATTAGGACTGGCAGTGTACAGTAAGCTGCTTCTGCGGAATTCATGTTGTTGTGGTGTAAAAGCTCAGTAAGTGACAGAGGGAGGGGGTTGGGGAACGATATTGTAGTAAAAGTCCTCGCGGATCATGTGACCGCAGATATCAGAAATGCCATCTCGGTTCAATGAAGCGTTGAGCATCGCTGCTGTGTGTTTTATCCTTTGCTACCTTGCTTACTTCCAACCTTTTTTTTTTTTATATATAATGACTGCGATCTCTGGCCACTGTGTGCATTGCCTGTTTCTTATAATGAAGTCAGTTGTGTGCTGCTGAACAGCAATATGTATGCATGCGTGCCTCTGAGTGTGTGTGTGTAATGGGTTAGTGGGGGTAATATTGGGGGATGGGCAGGCTCCTATAGGCAGGGATTTAAAGAGACAGGCACCTTTTTTTTTTAAACCCTCCCCCCCGCTGAACAAAGATTAGGCCTGGATGTCCAAGCTAAATTGTGACTAACATGTACTCCATGTTGTCTGCTTTTGTGTTTGCCACAAACCCAGTTAGGTAAACAATTATTAGGACACGGGACACATATTTTATAAAATTTGCCTCTTTGCAGCACCACAGTTTGTTTGAAACGAAGCAATCTGATACAGCTGGAGTTAGAATTTCAGCTTTAAATCAAGGGGTTTAAAAAGAGTGATTGCATTTACAATTTTTATTTGATTTATTTATTTATTTTTACATTTTCACAGCCTCAGAAGTAACTCAATAATTAACTGATAAGACTTTTGATATCCATAGTTATAGTATAGCTGTTCAGAGGAACTCTCAATTCACAAACCGAAGAGGTGTTAATGCAAATAAAGGAGCCCATTATTTGGCTGACAATAAATAAATAAATACAACAGGGTGTAACTTGAAGAATTGTGGGTGGGAGTGAGAATTGGGTCGAGAAAGAAAGGATGCGCTAGGCAACAGGAAAAAGTCATGCAAGACTATGAGTGACAGTTAAAGTGTTTGACTTCTTTTGTTTTTGAAGATTTTTTTTTTTCCCAACATCCAGACATTGAGCTGGGTGTAGGACTCAAGAACAGAAAGGTCATTGAGAATTCCATGACAAATTTCCCAGCTTTAAACAAAAGCCTGGAAAGTTTTGGAACAAAACTCTGGATAAAGCCAAACGTTTACTGGAATGATGGTAAGAGAAGAGGATGGAGAGGAAGGAGGCATCTGTCAAATATGGTTGAGATAGTGGGCGTATCATGCTGCCAGTGAAATCGAGTTGGTGTTTGTTCATAGATATACTATAGAAATACATTTTACACTGAAATTCAGTCAAGTGACTTTGTGCTGTGGAAGTCATTGTGTAGTGTTTCACAATGCAGAATAACAGTGAGCTGAAATGTGTTGCAGAAGCAAGCTCCTTAAGATTCATGTTGATTTCATTCACATGATCTCAGCCCAACTGGGTGTGCTTTTCAATAAAGATAAAAACTGATGTTGTAAACCTGCTCAACATTTGGCAATAAACCCCATTCTGATTCTGATTCTGATTCTGAAGGCCAAAATACCCACAAACAAGCTACAACTGAAGGTGGCTGTAGTCAAGTCCAAATGAAGCATCTAAGGAAGGAAACCTGCTCAGTATTTGGTGTTGTCCATGGATTCCAGACTTCAATGAGTACAAAGAAGTTTTGTGCAAGTACTGGTAAAAACGAATCCATGCATGTTATAATTGTTTGTTCAGCTACTTGAAAATCAAGACCATGTGTTTAGAAACAAAAACAAAACTTAATTCATAAAAGGTTAGTTCAATATTTTATTAAACCCCCTGAAAATCTTAGAGTTCACACTTGAGTCACACCTAGATTGCTTCCTTTCAAATCCATGGTGGTGTGGTAAAGAGACATAATTACTGAAAGTAAGTCACCATCCAAATAATCATGGAACAAACTGACTGCACACGTCTAACATGAAATCCAAGAAGAGAAATGAGAATAATGCCTTTTCATTAAATCATTCACCACTGGAAGACTGACAGCTATTGTAAAAAAAAAAAAAAAAAAAATTACTGTAGTTTATTTTCTTTAGTGTTTCCTGTCAAAGCTCTCAAAGAATGTCTTATCGGCCTTTCCAGATGCGTCTGTAGTCTTTATCTATAGAAAAAGAATGCCGACGTATTCATGCTGCGATTCTTTACCACAGCAGGGCATATCATTGTTTTATAGCTAATTGAATTCTGTAATTTTCCCCTTCTTCTTTTTTAACTTTTCACTCTCTGAAAAGATCTTAGTTAATGTGATTATGCCGAACTTCTATTCAGCACAAGTTTCTTAGCCCACAGGAACTCCCTTTTTACTACAGAGAGCTCCCAAGCTTGGATACGTGCCAGAGTGACGATGGAGGCTCTGCTCGGCGATGTTTCGTCGTGGCACGGAGCGGAGCCTGCGCCATATGTCTGTGCTTCCGCCATTGAGTTTCGATTCATTACGATGTGAGCTGACTGAGACTTTTCTGTCATTCTCAGGGTACAGTCTTGGCGAAGCGGAGACCCGGGAGTGTGTGTACTACAACGATAACTGGCGTTCGGAGAGGACCAACCAGAGCGGCTTCGAGCGTTGCGAGGGGGAAAAGGACAAGCGTCTGCACTGTTATGCCTCCTGGCTCAACTCCTCAGGGACTATCAAACTGGTGAAGAAAGGCTGCTGGCTGGATGACTTCAACTGCTATGACAGGTCGGATAACCGTGCGAGGTCATTCGCTGCTGCGAATTTGCATTTATATTTCATGTACCTGGCTCGCAACCAGACTGACGACTGACTGACATTGAGGACAACAGAAAAGGTTCCCTCAGTACCTGCATATAGTTCAGTGCATCTTTTTGTGCCCCTCTCTCACTCTGCACTGTTAAAGACAAATTTAAAAAATGTTTTTGCCCGCCTTTAGTTTAATAAATGGAAGAGTAATCTCTTTTTTTCACCTCACCCTTTGGCCTCGTGATTTCGCAGAGCAGGCAACCATCTCATGCTCTTTGAATGTTTAAAGGATCTTTTTTTCATTTAGCCTTGTGATGTTTTAAAAGGTGAATAACAGAGAGAAACCATGGGAAAATATCAGTTGCATGCCATAAAAGCAACCACGTATAACAAGAAAAGGAGATTAACTGTGGTCCAGTTTCATATTGCTTAAGGTGCTGTCAGGCAATCAACCATACAGGTATACCGAGACAATTTTCTTGTGCATGAAGCATAAGATATATTCAGATATTTATATTAGCCACTTATCCAATTCAAGCTCACAGATATTCATCTTCAGACTGCTTGTTTTGTTTGATTAGTTGGCAAAACCTAAAACACATTCACTGTAGAATGATATAAATGTGAGAGCAGTGGCAAATATAGATATTAAGAAGCAGATGCCAGGTAATTTTTAGCAAATCATTTCCAAGTATGGGTGTTTGTGTCGGGGAAGGTTCTCTGCAGCCTACACATATTTGTGCAAAAGCCAGATAGCCTCTGTGAGCAGTGCAGCACACAGTTCAGCCTGATGATGGCAGATACATACTGTGACACGAGGCCACTCAGGATTTTGTACGTGAGGAGGAGAATTTAAAACTAGTCTTTATCAGAAGTCTGCATTGAATTGAGTGCCGCAATCGAACTTTCCAGTTATTAACATGCTATCCACAGCCTTTCCAACAAGCGGGGGTCCTCTTGTGGCATGGAAAGGGGAGCTGGAGAAACGAGAGCTGCGATAATTGATCCTACATGACACAACTGTGTGTGTGTGCTTTAAAATGTGTATTTTATGTGGCTTTTATTATCCTTTCTAATACTTTGGCATAATTTGCTAGATTAATGTGCAGATGTTGTGAGTTGCCAAATGGCAATTAAGTGACTATTTCACTGAGTGTTAGTGTGAAATTTGAGCATTACCAACATGTGACTAAAAGCTAGAGTGGCATATGTAGAAATTGTAGGTTTAGGTACAAGATGCTGAAATCTTCATTTACCCGTGAGCTGCTGAGGGTAATTACAATAGAACCTGGGAAAAAAAAATACATTTGCTGGTCAATTTAATCTGTGTGAAAAGCACCATTAAATGATTGTAGTAATTGAAGAGCAATGGAGCAGGTGGGGAATTTTGAGTACATGAACATTTAGTGTCAATGGTTAATGGGAGGAATATGCAGATGCATAAAGTGTGAGAAATCCTGTGATTCCTCGGAATTGGGAACATCTGCTGTCTTAAGAGGAGTGAAAAGATGAAAAATTGGCTGTAAAAATTATTTTTTTTCCCACCCTAAACACAAAAACTCTATAAATGTAGTCTTTCCTGCCTTATATTTGTTGATACCAGTACAAGTAACCACGCAAAGATGTGCATTAGGTAATCTGTGGCAATATCCGATCCAATTATTAGATTGCGTTGTCTTAGAGTTAATATACAGCAAATACATGAAAACCATAGACTGACACTACTAAACTTTAACAGCCAATAATAATATCAGAAAATGTTTTTGTCCGTTGGGTCTAGAACAGTAACGTTGATGCGCCATCTGTTGTTTTTAGGCAAGAGTGCGTCTCCATGGAGGAAAACCCTCAGGTCTTCTTCTGCTGCTGCGAGGGCAACTACTGCAATGAACGATTCACCCACCTTCCCGACTTGATTGGCAGTGGCAACCGAGGTGAGTGGCAAATGCATCGTATAGATAGTAAAGATCTCTTCTTTCCCACTGTGATTAGTAGGAGTGAATCTGCATTTCAATGAGACTACAAATCTCATTAATATTAATAAATGACGCCATATTTAAGAAGGGGCTATTGGATCTGACCGATTTTGATTATTGGGAATGTATATGTGTGATTCTTCTGGTTCTGGCTTTTTAATCGAGTGGGATAAAACAAAAATTAATCTCTATGTTAACTAATTTCTCATCTTAGAATTGATGTCAGGCAGTCTCTTACCCTGCCAATTTAAAATCAGCTCTCACAGCCTGTGAGGGACAAACGTGATGCTTAACATATCTTATGTGTCATACAGCTGACATGCCGTAATTATTCTGTACCTCCTTGACAGTGAAAATCCAGCCTCCACCCCGAGTACCTTCCCTGCTCAATGTGCTGGTGTACTCCCTGCTGCCTCTCTGTGTGCTGTCCCTGGCCCTCGTTCTGGCCTTGTGGATGTACCGCCACCGCAAACCTCCCTACGGCCATGTAGACCTGAGCGAGGTGAGACGGGCTATGCTCATCTTAGTGTGAGACTTGTAAGGCCATCAGTAACGTAGTCCTGACAAGGATGGAGTGCTTGTCACTTTTGTGTTTTGTAGCACTGAAATTGTTAATGTTTTGAGGTGGATTCAGCAGTAGAATAAGATGTTTTTATTTATTTTTATTTTTTCTGTTCAGGATCCAGGGCCAGCTCCTCCATCTCCCTTGGTGGGTCTGAAACCATTGCAGCTTCTAGAAATCAAAGCTAGGGGGCGCTTTGGTTGCGTTTGGAAGGCCCAGTTAATGAATGAATATGTTGCTGTTAAGATCTTCCCAGTTCAGGTATGTCATTAATTCTGGCTTAAAAATATACGTCATATGCTTCAGTGTATGAAGAGACGCCTTTTTTCTTGTTCTAGATTCCATGTGCGCCTTTTTGTTTTTGACCTCCAGAATGCTTCTTTGCATCTTCAAGCTCTAAAAATAACTCTGGTTTGTGTTTACAGGATAAGCAGTCATGGCAAAATGAGCGCGACATATTCTTGACTCCGGGGATGAGACATGAAAATATCTTGCGTTACATCGCTGCAGAGAAGCACGGAGCCAACATGGAGACGGAGCTGTGGCTTATCACAGAGTTTCATGAAAGGGTGAGAACATATTCTGTCTACACACAGACCGATACATCAACCCCAAAGCAAGTTTATGGTGAGGTATACGGCTTTTATGTCGACTAGTACCGCTGGAGGTTTTCCAATATTGAGCGAGCCTCTCTGTTTACCTCAAAACAAGAAAAGAGAATCGCAGCCTTTATTAAAAAGAAGATTTCACCACATATGTCTGATCTGCTGTTCCAGTAAATCCAAAAGCAACAGATCAGGCAGTGCTGCTTAAACTTAAGGCGGTTTGTTTTTTCTAAGCGTGTAGCTTAAAACGTTTGTATTTGATGTCAGATATTGCAAGATGTTGTGCATTTGCAGTGATGCTGATATATGAGGACACAATAATTCTAAACACAAGTGGGACTGATTGTTGCAGCACCTTTTTATTCTTGGTATTGATACAAACGTGGTTAGTTGGAGGCATCAGTGCATGTGTCATTGTTTTTTTTTTTTTTTTATGGTAAACGTTTAAATTGCTATTTTTGATGTTTTGAAGTATGAAATTGGGTTTCTGTTATATTCTCCCAGACTACAGTATTTGCTGTCAAATGGAAATGAAAGCAATTCCTGCTCCTTGGTGGATTCAGCAACAGCTTTTCGGTTATGCCTACGCCTGAATTCATGCGCAGTTGCTAATCCTTGTTTCATAATCATTTTGTGTGTTTGTGTGTGAGCAGGGATCCTTGACAGATCACCTGAAGGGCAACACTGTGACCTGGACAGAGTTGTGTCACATAGCAGAGACCATGTCCCGCGGTTTGGCTTACCTTCACGAGGACATTCCCAGTTACAAGGGAGAGGGGCCTAAACCTACAATTGCACACAGGTAGGAAAATCAGCCTGGATTTCCTCAACTCTCGTTAGTTCACTAAAGATTAAACTGTTGCTTTTGATTTGAACAGAAATCTTAATTTACTGCTGCCCTCTCCTGGTTGTACCTCATTTAATATCTTTACTATGACAGTCTTTGTCTGACTTCTGTGACTAAACCTCCCTCTAATTAAGACATTGTAATGTGAAATTAATTCCCCAGGGACTTCAAGAGCAAGAATGTGTTACTACGAGATGACTTAGCTGCAGTCATTGGTGACTTTGGACTTGCTGTAAGATTCGAGCCAGGAAAACCTCCTGGGGATACTCATGGACAGGTATGTAATAACTTCACTACTGGTTTTTTTTTTTGGGGGGGGGGGTGTCTGCATTGGCTCTGTGATGCAATTGTTTGCAGGAGTTTCCTTCTGCTTATTCTTAAGTGGATAAAACCCCCAAATTCATTATCCGTCTAGGTGGGTACGAGGCGTTACATGGCCCCAGAGGTGCTGGAGGGAGCCATCAACTTTCAGCGAGACTCCTTCCTGAGGATAGACATGTACGCTATGGGCTTGGTGCTGTGGGAGCTGGTGTCCCGTTGCTCTGACACAGATGGTGAGTCAACGTGGTGAAGGAATGTGGCTTCACATTCATAGGTGAAAAGGTCACATTGCTTGACCCCGGGCCAGTAAAGATTCGTTTTTGTTTTGTCTGCAAAGCAAATGAAGGGCAAAGCTGCAATGTGGATAAAGTTACTCTTTAAATAGTTTTGAATTTTCAGAAGTCAAAGTACTGCAGTATTTTCTTCTTCTGCGTAACACTTTCCACTCTGTTGCTTTGCTGTCCCTTTGTAGGAACAGTTGGCGAGTACATGCTGCCATTTGAGGATGAAATAGGCCAGCATCCCTCCCTGGAGGATCTGCAGGATGTGGTGGTGCACAAGAAGATGCGTCCAGTCATCAAGGACTCCTGGCTCAAGCATCCTGTGAGTAACAGCATAATAGCTACTGCAGTTTCAGCAGCAATACCAGGAAGTGGTGCATCCTTTTAGTGAAGAGCTCAATGATTTGAGGTTAAAGTTCTTTGAATTTGTTGTGGCTTTGTAACTTTAAAATGAATGGCTTAAATTTGGGGTCATTAATAGAGTTAGAGATTTCTCTGATTTGGGTTTTATATTAAAATTATGAACAGAAGATGGACAAGTTTAGTAAAAATAAGCAAATGCAACTGCCAAAAAGAAAATCCTTATATATTTTGTCTTTTGTGCGTACAGGGGCTGAGCCACATGTGTGAGACCATCGAGGAATGCTGGGACCACGACGCAGAGGCTCGACTGTCTGCAGGTTGTGTCGAGGAGCGCATCGGCCAGATCTCCAGGACAATAGGCAGCACTACCTCAGACAGCCCCATCTCTTTAGTCACGTCTCTCATCAACGAGGACCTACCTCCCAAAGAGTCCAGCACCTGAACGGGTGACACCATCTTTCACCTGAGCTCCTGACTTTTTATTTTTCAAACCCAAACTCAGCAGATTTTCGTGAATATTTAAAAAAACATATATATAAAAAAACAAAAGAAAAACAACAACAAAAAAATACATCTAGCAACTTAAATGCAGCTGCTATTTTATCCCAATACTGGTATTTTTTTCCTGTTTTTTAAAGTGTGTGTGCGTGTGTGTGTTTCAAGTCGGATCCTACTAACACATCCATCTGCTGTAGTTGAAGTAGTAATAAGCTATGCGATGGGCACATCTGATAACACCCATGTGTCAAATCTTAAATGTTGTCATTACCTCATGTGTTTCTTTTGTGTTAGTCTATATTGTTTTTTTTCTTTTTTTTTTCTTTTTTTTTAAATTACCTCATGGGTTGTCATTGTCGTATTTCGCGTCGTGGTCCTGATCGTCTGCGGCCAAATGAAATGAACCTTTTTGCTCCAAACCTCAGACGACGTGCTGCACACCTCGGAGGAACCGTTTTGAGACTGTTAGACAACATAAATACATCTTCCTCAGGGGTTGAAGCTTCTCGATTTTGAAACTCTGAGTGCGCTCCCTTATTTTAAACCTGTGATTTCCTCAAAATGAAAAACGGAAAAAAAAAGTTTCAAAAAACAAAAACCGGAGCACAGCTGTTTTATTGTAAGGGAGGGAGCTAAATGGGAGCTGTATTGGACATTTTGGACTTGGATTTGGGGCAAGTGTCTTGTCCTCGGGGAACTACCTCTCAGGTATTCAGTAGGCTTCTTTGGAACATTTTCTCTAAGTTAAGAGCCGAGCTATCGAGCTAGCTATCATGGACATATTCCTGGATTTTTATTTTAGTTTTTTTATTTGTTTGAATTCAGAGTTACTCCTTTGCCAGTGCCAGGGGCATTGCTGGATGCTGTCTGAAGTTGCAATGTTACACATTCTTAATTTGAACTGTGTGAGTGAGTGTGTGAGTGAATCTGAAATTGAAATGATGTGAGATGGATAGAAAGTTTTTAAAGTGAGAGTCATGGGCCATACTTGAGTAAGCAACATGTCTGTTTTTTAATTTCCATGAGTGCGTGTTCAATAGACTCAGTCGGACACCAGTTCCCAGATACCTCAGTCACTGTATGTCATGCAAGGAGAGCTCAAATGGTTGCCTTTTGTCTCAAATGCAATGCCATAGTTGTACCATAACATGAATACCATACATTGAATGTCCGTTATGCTGCTGTGACTATTCCAGGATACTCAAGGATTTGTAGATGTACATGCATTCTTTGTTAATATAACGCTAACATGTGATTACTATCCACGATATAATGTGAGGCTAATATTCTGTTTTTGTGCGTTTTTTATTTTGACTGGGTAAGCCGTCAGGTGCTTACTCCTACAGACTGACCTCAGATATTCTGAAAAGTACCTCAGGCTTTTTCTACATGTATATCAAATTGTGTTATGTATTTTATTGTGTTTTTGGTAGTTGAGATATTTTATTGCTGGTTGGGCCTCTTGTCTGTTGAGATTGAGATTTGATTTGATTTTTTTTTGTTTTTTTTAGGAGTCTGACCAGTTTTCATGGTGTTAATTCTCTACAAATCTAAAAGAAGATGGGCAGATTTATGTAAATATGGGTGTACACACAGATGGCGAACACTGCTCAGTGATTTTTGGGGTGGGTTTTTTTTTCTGCGCTCTCTTTTTTTTTTTTAATAACACAAAATCAGGGCATTAATGTTCTCATTTTGCAGAAATGGAAGAGATTTCTCAGTTCCACCTCTATATATTTAAATAATTTTTATAACTAGCCCTGCATAATAATTGTTTTTCTTTTGGCAGAGAGTGGCGGTTACTGATTTCAGTGAATTTCAGTGAATAATGGTATCGGTCCCTCTGGATCAGAAGCTGTGTGGGTTGCACTTTGCATTATAGAGCTCAGTGTGTATATTATCAAGAACAAACAGAAAAAAACATACAGATTCCTTTTGTGATTTGGCTTCCTGTTTTGAACAGTATTGCCTCAATATTAACCTGCTGGTGTGATGTTCAGACTTGTTTAGTGCTAGTTTAGCCACATTGGACAACACACAGGCTCATCTGTTGTACGTTGATTAGTGCTGTGGAAAGATGGTGATTTTTAACAGTGATCTGTAATGCTTGCCGATGTGCAGTTTTGGTAAAGGACACTAGAAAAAAAAATATCAGTCGAAATGGAACAATTACTTAACATTTTTAAAGTGTTTGGAGATCATCGTGTTTGTACCTACATTGATCGACTGATGATGCAGCACCATTGGGAGTCATGTGAGCGGTGGCATGTGCATGGTCCGAGGGTCCAGCAATATTTATTATACAGCAATAGTCTAAGTCTATCATAGTTTAAGACATTTAAACTCAGCTGTGACTTAGCAGGTTTCTTCTGCAGATCAATAAACTACATCTCATCACACCTGGACCATGTCCTGACGGCGTGGATGCGCTAAAGTCTCCTGATAAGTTGGGGGGGGGGGGAAATGCTGACGGTTGCATTTTTAATGTGAACTGAGCATGGCCCAGGTGCTTTCACGAATTGTGCCAGAAATAAAACAGCAGTCGCGTAGGGGATATCTGCTGCGGTCTGTTGTTACCTCCAAATGCTGTCTTACACCCAGCTCTTCTGAACAGAAAAACCAGTTACCTCATGCAGTACCTCATTAGTAACACTAACATGGAGTCAGCCTCATCTTCAACAAAAAGAAAAGAAAAAATGTATCAATTATTGCGTGTGTATATATCTATATATACATATATATATTTGACAAATGTAAAGGTTTTCTTCCTTTTCATGTGTGAATCCCGTGAAAGAAATCTTTTTTTGTTTTTTAAAGTTCACAGTCAACATTGTTCATTTCTTGTCGTGTGGATGGCTGTTTGACTGAATTGTGTGACTTTCCCTGTTTATGTGAACTGTGTGTGTGGGGTGTATGTTGGTTGATGATTTCACTAAAACAGTACGAATGGTAATTTTATCTGTGAAACAAAATGCTTAGAAATATAAACTAGATGAGAATAGTCATCCTTTTGTATATGAAAATAAAGACAAATCTTGATTAACCATTACTGGGTAAATGGAGTTCTTTGCATGTCTCTCACTGCTTTCAATACTGTCTGTCACTTGAGACAACAAAAAGATTAAAATCAAATAAAAGTGCTGTGAATATTTAATGGTAGAAGGGGAAAAAAATACGTGCACTATGCCTAAAGACTGTAAGACCGTTCAGGGTTTTTTGTGGCTGCATAAATCCACTAGATGGCAGCAATGGTGCTACTAGTTTGAACTGGTTCATTTGCAACATTTCAAGCTCGAGTACAGTCTGGCTTGAGTTCACAGTGAATGCTGGTATCGCTTTCCGTTAAATCATTGGCGTACGTTTTAGTTATTTTTGCGGCAATTGTGGAAGAAATTAATAAATGGACGCTCACATGATTTGTAACTCTTGCAATATTTTATAATACAACAGTAAATACAAAGCGTTAAACGTCACCAAATGTTGCCATGTATCTGATTCTAGGAAAAGCCAGAAAGTCACTACCGCATTCAGTCATCCGTATAATCTGGCTTCAGCTCATTCCTATAATGAGATCATATGCCTGATAGCTATTACATATTTTAGGCAAAGTAGAATGGCAAAGATTGGCTATTGTGTCCTCAAATGTACCCTGTATCCGATAAAGATACATTACAATACCTCACATAATTAAGCCACCTCCGTTTGCGCTTCTGTATTTGGTATCAAAATAAAACGTCCGCTAGCACATGAAGGCATCACAGAGCTATCCTTCGGAGGAATCTAGCCAATCAAAACGCGTCATGATTGTCATGTGACGAGCCGACTGGTAAATTACGATTGACTGGAGAGTTGCAGATAGTCAGCTACTTCTCGATGTACAGTTAGGCAAAGCTGACAACTTTTTGCCTTTGTTGGAGTTTGTTCGTGTCTCACGGAAATACTTTGCTGCCTTCTCCGTCTTCAATAAGCAACGTTTTATTTGGATATTGTTCCCATTATGTCAGCAAAGAGCCAAACAGGTGAGATTAGATAGCGTATTTTGGCTGTGCCAGGAATGCAGTTTATGACCCGAGGTCGACTGTTTTTACCGGGGAAGTAGCATCACTTTTTACTGTAAACTGTATGCAAAGAACCAGCACCATTTTAGTAGTTGCTAGAGTTCAAACGTCTCTTGCAAGCTTACATTGTGTTAACCTTCTTTTAACTGGATTGTGTTTTTTGGGGATATTTTTTTGTGTGTGAAAATGTGTGTTACTAAAGGATAACGCTGTTTTGTTTTGTTTTTTAGAACTTAACGTTACCTTAACTAGCTAAGAGCTAAACGTTGCTTTACAAAACTTTACAAAAAACGTAATTAAGTAAAAGTGTTAGCTAAAAGTGGAAAAGCAAAAGTAATTTAAAGAAATGAAAGAGTGTGAGAAAAAACCCCCATTACTTTTATGAACGTTATACGTGCTGAAACTCAATAGTTTTTTTTTTTCAATATATATTTCCCCTCATATAATAATCATAATAATAATGATATAGGTTGAGTTCCGTGGTCACTGTATAGTTTTTTGTAATATAGTAAATTGAAATAATAACAATAATAGCCCGATCTACAGATAGACATCAAGTCCACGCGTCATTCTCTGTCTTTCAGCTGTCCACGGACCAGGGCAGCGTGCTGAGTTCAGGGGTTAGCTGGCCTACTGTACCCCCAGTAAAGGGTCGCAGCTGCACTGAATGCTGGGATGCTACGGAAGGGCAGCGGCAGCAGCAGTAGTGGTGGTGGAGGCGGTGGAACAAAGCACACCCAGAGACTGCCACAGAACCTTTCCGAGACATCTACAGAGCCTCTATCAGCTGGATCCAGTAAGACCTTGAATATGGGGCGCAGTTCAAAGAACCCAAACCCTCTGAGCAACATGGGCCTTACCTCCCGCCTGATAGGGGCACCCGGAGTGGATGTCGAGTATGTAATGCAGCTGGTGAATGATGTGCGGTTGTTTGCTGATGTGCTACACAACCTCAAAGAAGCTTTCCAGTATAAAGGTAAGTTCAGGTAGAGCTGGAATGTGGGGGATTGTGTGGGGGCTTTGGAGGTCAGGGAACCATAAAATGACAGATGATGAAAGAAAATGCACCCTGGGCGGTAGTGCATGCGCCATTAACATCAGATTCAAGGACATTCTTGAGGTTATTTTATGATAACGTACTATTGTTAGCACCGTACCTGCTTTGCTGACAGGTACTAATCCATCAGTTATGATTTCTTTGATATCCTAAGTCACATTCAAGTGATAGTTGAGAGAGCATGAAAAGAAAAATAAGAGCAGGAAAGTTAGTTTTTCCAGTTACCTAAGTATCTGAAATCAAGCAGCAGTGCTGACCGATGGTCTAGAAATAAAATCCTTGCTCTTTGAACTGAGAAACTAAAACCCAATAGTTAAAAGTTCTCTGCCAGCAAATTCCACTAAACACCAATTTATGTGGCATCATGTTTTCTTTGTTTGGCCAGTTGTAGCAAATTCCACACACCTAAACCTTTTTATAGCAGACTGTAGTGAATATCTTGTTTTGGAATCACTATTACTATATCACACCTTCACTAACCACAACATTTAGTGGCACACGAAACTGTAAAACACTCTGAACAAAGTGCCCAGGAAGACTGTGCATTTCATTTGTGATATTACCTCCCAAAGTTTGCCACCATAACAGCCAAAACCACCTGTGGCATGTTAGTGTGATAACAGCCTCACGTCAGCTACACCATGACTACATACTTTATACAGAAGAATACAGGACGAGCAGAGATTAGAGCAGAAACAGGGTTTACATTCTTTCTGTTTTTCTCACTTGGCTTTGATTGCTCGGCACTTGTTTGGAGACATATACAAACACTCTGCCCACACAAATGCTCATTATTTCACACATTATAAATACTGATAGTAGCTTGCTGTGAAAGGGCTGTTAGAGCTTTTTTATAATCAGCACTTAAAAGTTTAAAGTTGTCAGTTTAATAATTGATGACTACTAATGTTAAATTGCAGATTATAAGTGTAAGATTATGTTAACCTTATCTCCTACTGTACTCCTAAAAGACACACATATGCTGGAGTACTACTGTAGCTCTGGTAAGAAGGAGTGAGTTGTTTAGCCATTCCTCTGTCTTGGGGGAGGGGGTGAAACCTCTGTGTGAGAGAGAGAGACTTGGTTCTTGTCGTGCTGAGTGTTACTCTGAGCCGTCACAAAAACATTTGGGGTATTTACCTCCCCAAGAACAGCAGTGCTTATTCATCAGGTGGGATGAAATCATACCGTATGACCCCATAATGTCATTTGAATTAGTGTTTATTATTGCCGAGACACTGACATAAGCAGAATGGCAGACCAGCGCGTGCAAGATGCTGTTGCTGCATTGTGGTTTCCTGCTCATGCAAATGTAAACAATGAGCCATTTTTAATTAGCAGTTAAGCAACAAAAAGTAACGAAAGATGGTAGGAGAAATCAAGCATTTTAGTCAATAGTTCTAGTTTAAGTAGAGGCTATGATTGGAGACTTAAAGAAAGACAAAACCAAACAATGCCCTTTCATTTTAATTCTAGCAAACATGAATCCAACAGGTATAGTACTTTGAACTAAAAACTATCTTTAAAGCTTAATAAATCTTACAATCAAAGTCTTAAGACCATTTCTTAAATGAAATGAATGAAATAGATGGATGAATGAATGGTTTACAGTAGCCCTTTATAGTGTAGGAAGATGGCTCAGCTTTTCATTTAAATCAGTTTAATCATACATATTGTTGAAAGTTTGGGGACTATAAAACAATGGGTCACAACACATGCATAGACATCAGGCATTCACAAAGGTTCTTGGTCATCATCTATGTTTGTCTACTACATTGTAGCATCCCTTGTTGACTTGGTGATGAATTGCTAATCTTATCATCTAAATCTTTAAGTCTTAAATTTGATTGGAGTTAACATATTAACAGCAGTTTCTATTTCATTTTCATGAAATCGTTTTTTAATATATATATATAGGGGAGACCGGGGATAGTTGTAACGTGGGTCAGTTGTAACACTTCCAATTTCTCCAATCAGGGCTAAGTTTCAAATGATGTGACTCATCCTGTGCATGCCCAACTCAGTTCTGCTATCACATGTGAAAAATCAGCACATTTTGTCAAAAACAGACAATTTAACACCAAAAAAAGTAATTTGTATGCCAAAAAGTAAGTTTTTCTACTTCATTTCAATTTCTAATAGCATTATCTGCTTTGCAGTTAAACTCATCAAACTTAAATTATGTTATTTGTATGTCTATGGGGATATATTCTGTGTAGGTCTTTAGTGCTAATGTTTTAGCCGTTGGCTGTAATGTTAGCTAGTTCATGGCTATAGGAGTCTGGGTCAGTTGTAACAGCAACAGTCTGGGTTAGTTGTAACAATAATGCAGATGTTACAACTTACCACACTATTACTTTAACTTATAAGTTACAAGTTGGGGCAACGACATCAGCAGAGAGAGGTTCACTGGTCGCTTTTGTATATGCGGTTAATGCCATTGGCAACACAATTCCTCCACTGTTTGTGTTCCCACACATACATTATGCAGACCACTGTGTCAGAGATGGACCAGTAGGAAGTACTGGTAGTGGAAATAAATCAGGATGGGTGCACGAAACAGATTTCCTCATCTTTCTGAAGCACTTTGCAAACCACACCAAGGTAAGCCATGATAAAAAGTAATGGAATTGCGATGCTGGTGAACAACTACATTTTTTCAGGTTCATTGTTATGTTCAAAATTGGTGCAAGAGTTGTAGGTTATAATGCCCACTGAGCCAATGAGGCCAAACTCAAGGAAGACCAACCAAAATTAATGAAATATTCAGTTGCAGAAAATTCCATAACTTGTCTTTTTTGGGGGGTTGGGATATGTTCAAAAGCTAGATTTCTGCATTCTGTCACACACACACACATAGCTACATTAATGGCTCTAAGTGCATTCATGTGTTGAATAAACAAAGATTACATATTAATATTTTGTCAGTACCCTTATTTCATTGTGTTACATTTCACCCCAGGATATGTTACAACTAACCCAGACTATGGGGTTAATTGTAACATTTCACTCTTTGTGTTTGAGACCATACCATGCAATGGGTAATTGTGTTGCAGAGAAAATAGCTGCACTATTTAATAGCAGAGACATGTAAATACTTTGCATTACATTTTGAATCCACTACCTTAAAAGAGCTCCAAGTTACAGACAGAAATGTCAAAAATGTTACAACTATCCCCGGTCTCCCCTATATATATATATATATATATATATATATATATATATATATATATATGTGTGTGTGTGTGTGTATGACTGAACCATGAATTTACATCCTAAAATATTCAAATCATTAGGGTTATTAAAGGGGAATGTATACTGTAATTTCTGCCTCAATTTGAAACAGTTTTACTGTTGTGTGATTGGCAGCATGCTCTGTGTCCTTTACATGAACAGACATACAGCCTCAGCGACAGGAAGAAGGTTTTGAGAGAGGTGTGGAGGAGGTTAGCGAAACGTGTGTCGTCTCTTCTGTTATTCTGTTTTGTTGAGCACTCTGTGTGTGTGTGCGTGTGTGTGTGTGTGTTTTCTCTCTCTGAAAGGTGTGCAACCTGTTGAGATCTTGCAAGCTTTTATTCCTGTTGCAAATAGGCATCCCATATAGGCATCAGAGTCCCATATTTCCACTTATAGAGCAAATGTTAGTTTGGAATACACTTAATTTTCCACTAAGAGCTCACACCATACTTCCAAGAGGCAACACATTAGCACACAGCATGTTTGGTTGGTGGAAACCCACAGAGACTATCCATGGCCATAAGTTTGAGTTAGCTAGACCACCCACATACACACCATGAACTTAACATCTAATGTTTCTCCATAAATAGATTGTCGTGAACATTTACTCTTTGTATTATAAGTGGGCTTTCAGTTACAATGCTCACAAGAATGGTTAGCTAGCAGTAATCAAGCTGTCAAAGAATATGGTCTAAGAAAAGCATGTGAGGGTGAGTGACCTTTGATTGAGTCGGTGACCCCTGTCCCCATGCTTCTTTTATCCCTAAATTACCTCTATCCAATCTCACAGCCTATAATCAATGAACCTTATTGTGTTATCCCTCTACACAATACTCATAATGGTGTTATGATCCTGATGTAATTGTTGAACTCTAACATTAGAGTTGATTTGCCTGAAATTGTAAGTAGTGAAATGTTAACATGTAATTTCAGTATATTGTTTAGCCCAAATCTTTGCTAAAAGAAAAGTTGAGAAATTATATAGTGAAATCACATATAATCCCTTCATGTGATTGTTGTCAGTGTTGAGTCAATTTCCTTTTGATAGAATATTTCTGCACATCTGGTGAGGATGAATGGCCTTTATGCCAGTATTAGAGCATTTAATAGTATGAATGTAGTGCACAGTACTGCAGGGCCAACATTAAAATGCAATGAAAGTGTCGGGGAAGGTTCTTCATTGTTACGTTTCCATTTTTGTCTGTATTCAGCTGCAAAAGACAGTTTGGTTAATAGTTTTAATCAGCATGAAAAAGGAGTCCTCTGCACGCAGTCTAGCTGCTGTCCCCCTCCCATCCCCCCGCTCTCCTGCATACTCTGCATTCCTTCTGAACAAATGTTCACTTGTAGCTATAGTGCCTTCAATAGACTACTGGAAGGTGCGAAGCACATTAATGATAAAAACCTTGCAAAATAAATACACTTTAAATTTGAGGCCACGGTAACTATTCATAAAGTACATAGCAAAGCTTGTCGTGAAATTACAGTTATAATAAAAAAGGAAGAATAATAACCTGCTTTAAAGGGAGTAAAGAAGTATTTCGCTGAATGAATGTCACATGTTGGGCAACAAGCTTGATAGCATTTCATATCTTTTCTTTTGCTTTTAGAATTTCACACTAAAATATCTGTTTTTGTTTTTTGTTTCTTGATTTTTCTTTCTTTCTTTTTTTCCCTCAAAATGTTGAAATTGGTGACGGAGCTCACTACTTTGTCCTTCGTCAAGCCAAAACAATTTTAGGAATGTGTGTTTAGAAGTATCCATTGTAAGTTCGGGATATTGGGGCTTAACGGGATGAGGTTTTAATTTTAAATGTCTCTTATGACAACAGCGGATATGCATCGGAACAGGATACAAAATATTATTTCCTTACAGTTTTCTTTGCTCAAGAGAGTCTGTATTTCTTATATTATTGTTTTAGCCTCAGGTGCAGAAGAATTTCACACCAGTACCTACCCAGTTGCACATCATGGTAGATTAGACATCTTAAATCATGAGCCTAACCATGAGCTTAAGAGCTTATTTAGTCATTGTATGGTTTTCATTGTACAGTGAGTTTGTCCAAAGATAAACTAAAGATGATGTTCTTCACACAATCTAGTTCTTTTTAAGAGGATTTAAATGTCTTTAAATGAGGAAGAACTGAACAGAACATAGGCCTGTGAGTCAGCTAGACTCATAAGCCCATGTTCAGCTATTAAAACTGTTGGTGTCATCATGACACTCTGATAAGATCTGGCTGTACTCCAGTTAAGCTGCATTGTTCTGTGCCTCACTGTACCAGCCTGTAACTGTGTTGTTGTCTAAAGGAGCAAATGTTCACTGTTGTGCATGACTTGTTTAACTTGATGCAGACCATTAGAAGCAGTTAGAAGGAGTTTTTTTTTCTTGAATGTTTTTCTGCTCATAATGTTTTTTCTTGAGGTTAAAAAAAGGTTAAAACTTTGTCAGTGGCTCTCAGAAATGTTCTGTCTTTATCACTGAGCAGGGTCATTTGTTTTACGTCTATACCTTTATTTTTTTATTTATTTAGTGATTATAAAGCCACTGTGGGGGAAAAAAACAGCAATAGCTTCCACAAATATCCTTTTTCCCTCACTCATACACACACACACACACACACACGTAAGTGCTCCTGTGCCAACTGAAGTGGCCACTTGCAGGTGGCGCCTTCAATTGAGAGAAAAGCTGAAATCTACCACATAATGGTTTAATGGCCTGCTGCTCTTAGTAGAAAGAAAGGCTAGAATTGTTGGGCAGTAACTTTCCCCTGTGATGCTGAAGGATGTTTTTGTGCAAGCTTGTGGTTGGGGTGTGTTTCCTGGGGTGGGATTTATGGTTATGGGCTGTGGATGTTTGTGTAGGACAGTGGTCATGGAGAGTGCTAGATTAGGCACTGGAGCTCCTGCTAGCAGGGGATGTTACTGCTGCTGATTGGGTCAGACTCTTGAAATTTACAGCTGTGGGACAGGAGACAGGCTTGCAGCAGTGAATGAGCCAAGGCCAAACTATAAAGGGTTTTTTTTGTTTTGTTTTTTGTAGAGGAACAAAACCATCTACTGTATGTTGTTTTTCCCCAGCTCTGACTTTAGGAAGACAACAAAAACTTTGTGCCTGTCCCCACAAGTTCTTAGTCTATTCGTTTTACATGTCTAAAAGCATCAGTCATTTCTCTTGCCCAAGACAACAGTTTCTACAAACATTTATCAAACAGTGTTATTTAGCCAAGTAGGTGGAGATTAATTCTCACTTCTGTACTACCAAGTTCTCTAGGTGAGGTCATCACATACCTGTGCCACAAACCTCTGTAACAGTGCCAGGCATTCATCGTTCTTGTGATCATAACAATAGCCTTGAAGATGACACTATTAGTTCATTAACTGGCTTGAATCATTCTTCAGACAATAAATAAATGAATAAATAAATATTTCAAATTCAAGCATTTGCTGCACTTCTCTAAAAATCATCATCATGGATTTTGGACAGTTCGAAAATGTCACTTTATGCTCTTAGAAATTATGCTTGGCATTTTCCTTAGAGTTTTATAAACATGAATAAGGGTGCAAATAACAAAAATTAACAATAATAATAATAATGATAATAATAAGAATAATAAGAATAATTCAAGTCTCTAATCAGAGAAATTCAAGAATACATGTAATGAAGTGATGCCCAGACCTTACTCAGTGTAGTTCACTATTAGTCCGAGAGCAGGTAGATGTTTATGGGCTGCCCACTGTTTACTGTCTTTGTTAAGTCTGGGGCTCACTTTGTCTCCAAACAAGGCATGGGAAAGAAAGAGCAGCACCCAGCAATGCTGTGTTTGTTTAGGCAGAAGGGGAAATTAGTGTTTAGAGACGGGATCCTGACAAAACAATTCCACCTATTCCATATCAAGTTGCAGGCAGCTCAGTAATACCAGCAGAGTATGATACAGTGATGTTTTCTGGCTTAACAGTTTGCTGTTGAAGACATTTGTGTATAATCTCTGCTTGGCTTATTTATTTCTATCTGTGGGAAACACGGAAACAAACAAGTGGCCGTTGGAGGGGGAGTATTTGGGTTGATGGCTGATTCACCAATCAGAACAGTGTGTCATCAACCTGGTATGTGGCACACAGATATACATCTGAAACTAAATCTGAAAATCATCCGCTGCAGTGCGGTGTGAACGTGTCACCTTTCCTTCTTGAAGAAAAGAACGAAAGGTCTTGGTAAAGCCCTGCAGCTGTTTCCCAAAGCAGCGCTGTGCCACCAGAGATCCTGAGGCTTGTTTCATGTCGAGCAGATCGCGTGTCCAGACAGGCCAGTTGAAAGCTTGTTGTTATCAGTGGGGGGAGCAGAGGCTGTAACCTCTGTCAGGCCACCTGAAGATTTGGATTAGATTGGTCTCTGCAACCACTACACTCACAATGAGCTTTATTAGACACAATGGGTACCCACCTCCCAAACACACACACATGCACGCATGCACAGACACACACACGCACACACACACACACACAATAATCTGCGAGGCAACATTAATTTAAAGGCCCAACGTTTGAGCTGCTGTATGACGTTAAAGTTAAGTCACCACAGACCTGCTTAGACATTGTACTCCGGAGCACATGTTTTGAGTATTTAGGAATATAATGACATTATATATGTGGGTGTTTGCAACACACTGCATAGAGATTTGACAGCAGAGAAGCGGATTATTCTGAATGAGTGGTTTGAGAACTTTTTATTGCCCTTCTTTTCCTGGTCACTAGTTTTAGATTAATTCCTTTACCACTTTTCACTCTACACCCATTGCATTTTTCAACCATGTTATTTAGAATCGATTAGATGAAAAAAGGCTGCAGATGTTAAAGGACTTTCAGATTAAGTCCAATAGTATGGTCTTGTTTTCACAGCATAATGGACACTGAGGAAAATCTTTATCTTTACTAAGAAACAATAACAGCTATTGGTTTGGCTTTTTATTTGTTTCAAGTTCGTTTGAATATTATTTAACCATCCAAGTGGCCAATACATTTAGAACTAATTCTAGAAGCATGTCTACCCAATATGCCATGATGTTATAGAGCTTAATTAATTTATTAGCAGTTTATGACATTTTAAAAGCAACAGTACCAGCTATTTCATGGTTGCAGTCTTAATTATGCATATGTATCTGCATTTTCCTCTGTTTAAATATATTTTCCTAAAAGAGAATGAGATCTTGATCTTGTAGGAAGTAAATGAAGTAGACTAAGCCTTAAGTGTGGTTGGGACAACACCAGCTCATCCCACCACTGTAAAGAAAGACAGGGGAGGTTTGAGAATCACTGAGGTAGGTAGGGGGTCTTCCTTTAAACAATGTGGCCTGGCTGTATGCCTCAACCCTGTCATCTCTACCAGAACAATGGAGTGGCCCCCACAATCACCAGCGAATTTCCAGTAAGCTTTTTGATGCCATTGTTGTGACAAAGCCACTCATCCACTGCTTTTTTTTTTTTTTGCTAATCAGCTTTCTGACTTGTCTCATGCTGCAGTAAGCAAAGATACTCTTATACAATTTAAAAAAATAAAAAAAGAAGCAACAATGGTAAACACTGACCTTGCTTTGGCAGCTTTATTCATGTTCCTAACGTTGAAAAGTCTTTTTGGTTATATTTTTATTTGCATTTTTTGGGTGGAAATTAGCTGCAATTTAAGTAACCTCTCTGGGCCCAGACTATACTGGCAGAAAAAAGGAAAAGTATGTGTAGCTTGGTCAGAAAATAGTTTAAGTATTTTTGCACAGATGGAATAGTATAATGTCTGATATTTTTATATGCAGATTTTTTTTCACAAACCCTTGACTGAAATGTGGAAACTGTTTTTGCTTGCCTATTTATATTCCAGCAAAACAATCCAGCAGGTTTCGCAGGTGTGGTGCAAAATGTTGTTTCAGTGGATTTATGAAACTCTTCTCTCATCAGTGTAGATGCTGTCTTTATTTGTTCATGCTCGCTGGCAATATGTTTATCATTAATTGAGATTGCTGGCTGCTATTTATACATTTGTGCCATTCCAGTGTAGTGTTTTAGCTCTGCACAGTGCCACATGTCTGACAGCAGGCAGTGCAGCAGTAAACAAAGGATGAAAAAATGCCTTTTTTGGCTTCAAGTATCATCTTGTAGATTGGCTCAGGACATTTGTCCTTGCTGCCACAACATCATGGCTATCCGGTTGTTCAGTCTGACGTCACTAGCCGTGTCTGGGTCTAAACTCCGCTGCAGGTCCATATATCAAACGATCACTATGGGATTACTGAGAGTTGAAAAACTGTCTAAAGTCTTTCATCTTTAATAAAATGATCAGCGTTCTGCTCTACCAGGTGTAACAATTGAGTTTAACATCCAGGCATCCATGAAAACGGAATTTATGACATTTAACGGAGTTAGAAGTTAGCAGGGAGTTAGCTCGCTAGCTTCTATCTAAATACAATATAGCATGTCCTGACTGCGGGGTTTTGGAAACAAATTAAAACGTACAGCTCTGTTATCACTTCCAACATAAATGAAGACAGAAAACTAAACAGCAGTGACGTTTGTAGGGTTACTGAAGTTGGGCTAGCTGGTATATAATGATGTGCTACGTGACCGCTAGCGACACAGCTATGTTAGCATAATATAAACAAGCTAACTTTTTTTCCACTCGATAAAAGTTAATGTGAGTGTTCTCGGTGGTCAGGAACAAATGTAATCGCATGGCAGGATGCTGTAAAAGGACCAAACTTCAGCCAGGAGAACAACTGAGATAATCCATCCACAATACGAGGTTAGTCATTCATATACTGCTGCATGGGCTGGGCTGTAGTTACATCGTAAGGTTTTAAAAACTGAGCTTAAATAAATGATTAGCGGTAATAAAAGCCGAGGGAGGTCAACAGTGGTCGCTGACTGTTTTAGGAGCTTTTTGAGATCAAATAGAAGAAAATACATAACATTAAACATGTTAACAACACAAAAGCCATATTAAACGCAGACTACTTTAGACCCGGAAGTAGGATTCGTCGCGTCATCACTGAACAACCGGATTGTTATTTCCTCACAATTTTTGCCCCCTATAGTGGTCTGAAGAATAGATTAGTCTAATTAAATTCTTTTCTTTTCAGAGGAAAAGGAAATGGGTGATTCTCATCTACACTACTGCTGTGATACTGTAACAGAACCTTCAGTCATGTTCCACTAGTGTCATGCTAAGTAAAACAATTCTCAGGTGTGCATCTCATTAGGACTGGCTCTTATATGCTAATATATGACTCACACATGCCTTTGATAAGAAAATCTTCAAAAGCCAGTGAGCTAGCCACTCAATCCCTGAAGGGGGTTGGGGGTTTGGGGGTGGTTAAAAGGAAGTAAAGGGTGCTTAATGAAGACCTATCTTCAATAGGTGGACTTCAAAGTCTGTGTTGCAAGGTCAGGGCCTTGCACCTTGGGGGAAATGACCAAGTGAACCACCTGCTGTAATGGACACCTTTTTGTTAATCCTTGGGTGGAACCTTTGGGCAGGGGCAAGATGGACCATGTTGTTAAGCCATTTATATTTTGTGAATGATAAAAAAACAGGTCTTGTTGTTACTAACCTAACCTTGCCATTCTTCTTCCTTAGTCTCTTTGAATTTCTTTTAATTAAATTCAATGTCTGTTTTTCCAGTCATTAGTTAAATGTCACAGATGGTGAGATGTCAAAATTTCAAATGGTCCTTTTTACATTTTTTACACCAGCCAGTTGGATTGGTGTGTGTGTGTGTTTAAAAAAGAGTAGGAAGTGCAACAAAACCACTCCCAGACTTTCTTTTTCACTCCCTCTCTAATTCCTTTTAAATTTCCAATAAATTTTGTCTCGCCTCACCCTCCTGACTGCTAGTGTAGCTTTGATGAAGAACAGATGAGTTTCTTTTCTCAGTCGGTGCCCCTGCTTCTTCCAAAACAGTGAGTTAAAGATGAATTCACCTATTGTGTGGTGAAGCTTACAGGGCTTCTGGTGATTAGGTTGGATCAGAGCAGGACTCCTCTCCTGTAGTTGCTGTGTTGTGTGCATAGGTTCTTTGTGTCACATGATTTATTGTTTTTCATGCTGACTTCTATTTTTCCCAAAGTGCTCAGCTGTCTGTTAAAACCCTGTCTACGACCACTTGGAATGATGTAGAAATGAAAAAAATCAGAGCAGCTATGGAATTAGAAAGAAGACAATCTGCGGGTAGAAAAATTCTTGGTTAGATACGCAAAACTGTTCTTCGGCTTTGCGTGGTTTTACAGGAAAGAGATACCTTTCATAGCAGTGATACACTGATGCAGTGTGATAACATAAAGAAAAGAAAGTACAGGAGTAATCAGATTGCATTTTGCACATTTTTTTTCATGTCGTCATCTTGAGTAACTTTACTGGCATTCAAAATATCTTGCAGAATCCCCCTTAAACAAAACATTCTATGTTGCTAACACTGTGTAGAAATTTCATTTCTACATCCTTGTCCACAGAAAGAGCCCTATGACTTGTATTCATTTTACAGATTGTATGGAGCACAAAGTCCTTCCCAGTACTGTTGCACTAACCATTCCTAATAACTAATAACTAATAATAAATATTAGATTTACCTGTCCATCAGGACTGAAATAATGACAGAAACTATAGATGGATTTTTGGCTCACTTCTGACTACAAAAACACACAAAAAACACGTCATCATTTCAGGATTCATCATCTCTCCATGTATATGAATATTAAAGTTGTGACTGAGACAGATTAACCTGTTTACAACATATACCTCTTCCGTTGTACGTGTTGTCACTCTGCCTGGAGGAAGCAGAAAACAGCTTGCATCACAGCAGTTTCATGCAACCGAGATCATTGCTGTCACAACCACAAGCTTCTGTTTTCCACCTTTAAACTGGTAGAGACACAGCTATAGACACTGATTAAAAAAAAAAGTTACACAACGTACAGTTATGTGAAAAAGAAAGCACACCTTCTAAGGTTTTATACGTCAGGACATAATAAAAAAAATCTAGTCCTTATCACCCTCAATAAATACAACATCAGATGAACAACAACACAACCCATATTTGCAGAACAAATTGTTTATGCATAGTTTTATTTGTACCATAGGTATCATATAAAAAAGTTATACTCAGATACTAAAAATTGTTATCAGATTAGATATTCATTTACAACAGTATAGATAAAAAACAGTCCCATCTTTGCCTCCTCCAGCTGACACACAGCTTTACCCAGCATGAGCAGACAGAAATAAAGCCCTTTCCCGTAACTTGCAGCTGAGCACATGAATACTGGGCAAAGCATCTCAAAGTTCCTGTTTTGACAGCATCCAAGTATTAAGCAGTTATCTTAAATGGTAATCTGACCAGTGCACACCTTAACATTAGACATTTAGCTATTAGCAGTTATCAGATTGCCACATTAGTTGTAGGTTATAAGTAAGATAGCAGGTAGCAGCTGTGGCGAATTAACAAAACAATGGCATTAGTGGTGGCACTAAGTAGCACTTCCTCTCTGGCAGTTCCATCCTTTGTCCAGTATATCCACTAACCTTCTATTGCACATTTCCAACCCATCTCAACCTTATTCCACTTAGTTTGTCTTAAAAAAGCTCAACCTGACCTGTCACACTGATATACACATTTTTAATCTTGCCCCTCCTTTTTACTCCTAACTAAAATCCTAGCATTTATTTAACTCTGCCACCTCCAGCTCAGCGTCATATCTTTTTGTCAGTACCATAGTGTCCAAACCATACATCATACCAGCTCTCACCTTCTTGTATACTCTTCAGGCTTGCGTCACTCTCTTCTTTATCTCTCTTGTGGATGGTTGACTGCACGTATTTAAACTCATCTACCTTCACTGCCTCTAGTTCTTGCATCTTTGCCTTTCCACCTGCCTCCCTCTCATTTACACACTATCTATTCTGTCCTGGTTCTACAGACTTTCATCCTGTGTCTCCCAGTGTATAGCACCCATTGTAGTCCATAGATACCATGGAGACTCCAAACTGACCTCATTTTTCAGCATCGCCTTTGCAAACAAGAAGGACGTCAAAGCGAATCTATGATATCATCACACCCTCACTTTGAATCCATCTGTCACTGCTACCGAACACCTCACTGCTGTCTTGCTGTCCTAATATGTGTCCTACATGACCTTGACATGCTTCTCTGACATGCTTCCCTTCTGATCTTATCTATATTTCTCCCCACAACACTCTCAAAGCAAACATCACATTTGTATTGCTGTTTCTCAGCATGAAGCTACAGTGGGGCAAAAAAGTATTTAGTCAGCCACCGATTGTGCAAGTTCCCCCGCTTAAAATGATGACAGAGGTCAGTAATTTGCACCAGAGGTACACTTCAACTGTGAGAGACAGAATGTGAAAAAAAAATCCATGAATTCACATGGTAGGATTTGTAAAGAATTTATTCGTAAATTAGGGTGGAAAATAAGTATTTGGTCACCTCAAACAAGGAAAATCTCTGGCTCTCACAGACCTGTAACGTCTTCTGTAAGAAGCTTTTCTGTCCCCCACTCGTTACCTGTATGAATGGCACCTGTTTGAACTCATCATCTGTATAAAAGACACCTGTCCACAGCCTCAAACAGTCAGACTCCAAACTCCGCCATGGCCAAGACCAAAGAGCTTTCGAAGGACACCAGGAAAAGTATTGTAGACCTGCACCAGACTGGGAAGAGTGAATCTACAATAGGCAAGCAGCTGGGTGTGAAAAAATCAACTGTGGGAGCAATCATCAGAAAATGGAAGACATACAAGACCACTGATAATCTCCCTCGATCTGGGGCTCCACGCAAGATCTCATCCCGTGGGGTCAAAATGATCATGAGAACGGTGAGCAAAGATCCCAGAACCACACGGGGGGACCTGGTGAATGACCTGCAGAGAGCTGGGACCAAAGTAACAAAGGTCACCATCAGTAACACACTACAACGGCAGGGAATCAAATCCCGCAGTGCCAGACGTGTTCCGCTGCTGAAGCCAGTGCATGTCCAGGCCCGTCTGAAGTTTGCCAGAGAGCACATGGATGATACAGCAGAGGATTGGGAGAATGTCATGTGGTCAGATGAAACCAAAGTAGAACTTTTTGGTATAAACTCAACTCGTCGTGTTTGGAGGAAGAAGAATACTGAGTTGCATCCCAAGAACACCATACCTACTGTGAAGCATGGGGGTGGAAACATCATGCTATGGGGCTGTTTTTCTGCCAAGGGGACAGGACGACTGATCCGTGTTAAGGACAGAATGAATGGGGCCACGTATCGTGAGATTTTGAGCCAAAACCTCCTTCCATCAGTGAGAACTTTGAAGATGAAACGAGGCTGGGTCTTCCAAAATGACAATGATCCAAAACACACCGCCCGGGCAACAAAGGAGTGGCTCCGTAAGAAGCATTTGAAAGTCCTGGAGTGGCCTAGCCAGTCTCCAGACCTCAACCCCATAGAAAATCTGTGGCGGGAGTTGAAAGTCCGTGTTGCTCGGCGACAGCCCCAAAACATCACTGCTCTCGAGAAGATCTGCATGGAGGAATGGGCCAAAATACCAGCTACTGTGTGTGCAAACCTGGTAAAGACCTATAGTAAACGTTTGACCTCTGTTATTGCCAACAAAGGTTATGTTACAAAGTATTGAGTTGTATTTTTGTTATTGACCAAATACTTATTTTCCACCCTGATTTACGAATAAATTCTTTACAAATCCTACCATGTGGATTCATGGATTTTTTTTTCACATTCTGTCTCTCACAGTTGAAGTGTACCTCTGGTGCAAATTACTGACCTCTGTCATCATTTTAGGTGGGGGAACTTGCACAATCGGTGGCTGACTAAATACTTTTTTGCCCCACTGTATACTGCTGCTCAATAATCACTTCTCTCCTACTCATCTGCATAACTCCACAGGCATGTTATCTGGGCCAACCAGTTTTCCACTTTTCATCGTCTTCATAGCTACCTTTACTTCCTCCTTGCTAATCCTCTGCGCCTCCTGATTGACTAGCTGTCCCTCTTTCTTTCATTTTCATCATCCTTGACTTCTTCAAATCTTCTGAACACATTCTTCACTTGTCAGTAAATTTCCATCTCTCTATTAATCATCTATCTATTCTATCTATTAATCCAGCTCTGCGTTTCAGTCTCTCTGCCTCACTAATTGATAAAAGTCATTTTCTCCTTCCGTGTCCAGCTTTACATATAATTCGCTATAAGCCTTTTGCTTTGCCACACCTAGGCTCCCAGTACTCCTGTCTGCTTTTGCCATAAACTTGACTTTCACACTATTTCTTTGCATTCCTTTGAATATTTTCCTTCCCTTCCACATTCCACCACCCAGTTTTCTGTCTTTCTGCCCCTCCACTACCATGCTTGACAGTTAGTATGGGGCGTTTGTGTTGATATGCTGTGGTTGGTTTCTGCTGAACATTGCGGTATGGTCTCATCTGTCCAAAGGAAATCGTTCCAGAAAGCTTGTGGTTTTGTTCAGATGCAACTTTGCATTCGTGAGCGGTGCTGCCATATTCTTTTTAGAGTGAAGAGGCTTCCGCCTGTCAACTCTTCCAAACAGGTCATACTTGTTCAGTCTTTTTCTAATTGTGCTGTGATGAATTTAATATGCTAACTGAGGCCTGTAGAGTCTAAGATGTAGCTTTTGGGTTTTTATGCAGTTTTTCAGAACATGACGGACTCTTCATAGTTTCCAAAAATATTTTAAAAATATTTGTGAAGTATTGTTTGTGACACTGACAAAGGAATGCCAAGAATTAACGTGACATAACTAACTTTAAAATGCAGTGTAATGGTGCTCATTTTGACTAATAGATGAAAATGTGTGATTCGTCTTGTTATGTTCTCAATACTTTCATGTGTTCTCCTTTTTTTTCCCTCAGAGAATTTGGAAGGTCTTCAGGAGGTGGTGCAGCAACGTTTGGCGGAATTAGTTCGCATCCTCAAAATTGTCATTGGCAAACACCAGACGCTCAACTCTTCTGACATTCTGGGAGCAGCTGGCACAGTTATTGCTAAGGTCAAAGGTGAGTAGTTTCTCGCTAGTATGCATGGATGAGACACACAGTTGAACTTGCACACTGGCACCCAGATGATGGTCAAATATAGATGCGTGGAATCTCACGATTGTAACACTGATGTCAGCATATGGGTCTACGTCAGTCTCTCAGATCGGTGTGGCAAATACGGTGCTGGAATATTACACTGATCTCTGTTTGGTTAGGGTCGGCTTGGAGAAATGTTGCTAAAAGCTCACACTGTAAGAAGTTGTTATTCCTTAAGCAAAAGATCCATTTCCTGTCTCACAAATGAACACAAACAAAGGGAAGCTCAACTGAGAGGTTAATCTGCTGGAATTGAGATCCACTGCAAGTGTAGTTCTTCTCTTGATTTGAACTCAAGATAGATATATACATATTTCAGCTAATGTGGAAGCCTTCAACAGAACTGATTGTCGATCTTTACAGTCGCATTTGTTCTTTGTTTTTACCTGTGTTGTAAGGTGTCTGGATGTCTGACAGGTCACCTGGCTTATCTCAATATTTGTGTTGTGACCTAATCCTTAAAAACACTCAAGAATGCCTGTTTGTAGCCTGAGTGTTGCTTTGACAATGATGAGAATACAAAAGGGAAACAAAATAGACAGATTAGCCAAAGAAATTATAGGCACTGTGAAGACTGATCTTTACTGATGGCATGAGTCATAAGGACAAAGAATTACACCAGCTTAGTTTAGACATATTTATGCAGCACAAAGATTCTGAATAGCTGCAAAAAATCTATTTTTTTTCTTTTATCTCAGTTAGAGAGTAAATTATACATATCAGATTGATTAAAACATTAAATGACTTCGTTGATGTAATTTTAAATTTTAGAATATGTGCTGTCAGTTATATATTCTAAAAGCTATAGCTATATTTTAAATATCAGAAATTTTCTAAAAGAAAGATGAAGTAGAACTGAAGTGAAGAGAAAGTAAGCACTAGTGTGAAATTCATATCCATACCCTGATATGAGCTAAGTTGGGTGGATCCCTAATTAGAAAAATATTTCTCAAAATATTTTTCACGTCCTGGCTCTCCCTATGGTAGCTGGGATTGGATCCACTTTTCCCACAACCCTGATGAAGACAAGCGGAAGAGAATGGATGAATTTTTGAATTTTAAAAACCTTAACTATTTTTAAGTATTCAGTAAAACTAAAACTGGACAAGAGTACGCATGAATCAAGACCTTAACCAAGTTCATTGAGTCATTTGGTACTTGGAGACAACAGTTTCTTTCTTTAGAAAAGGCATTGCTTAGTTGTGGTTGGACTAACAGTTCTCCAGTTAATGCCACTGCTGAGATTAATGTGGTTTAAAAGCTACGTGCTGTGACAGAGTTATTTTTTAAATTGCAATGGTCCACTTATTTATTTAATTATTTATTGTTGACCCACCTGCTTTGGCTGCTTAACAAGAGATGGAGGCCCATGGGGAACTACATTGCTCCACTTCTCTCTGAAAACCCTGGCAAAACCAGCATGCTGACACGTGGAAACCAGGGCATGTAGTGTAAGATTGAAAATGAAAATAAAATCAACACTTCTGTCTGATGTCAGGCTTGTGTCATTCTGTACATGGCAGTGTGGTGTTGATCCTTATGTGTAAAGCTCTGCTATAGAGTGTTGCATTAAAGCCAGTGCGTTCATATGTAGTTGAGTTTGGAGTTTGCCTGTCCACAAGGGGGTGCCTTATGTCAACACTCTCCCTGGATGAACTGTCCCTAATGGCCAGTAGGTAACACAATACTGACACAGGCTGCTAGCCAGAGGATCGAAAAGGAGAGGTTGAAAGAGGGATGAATCAGTTAGACATCAGATGAAGAGTCAAAGGTCTGGATGATAACAGGCCTTGTGTGCCTCACTGTCTTCAGACCGTGTCATCTCTTCGCCCATGTTCCTCTTTGAAGCTTGGTCATGGCACCTGGAGCACTGGGACAGCTGCCAAAAAAAAATTCCTCCTTTCTTCTTCAAACACATGGTTGTCTAACCTGTTTCATGTGTGATATGATCTGCTCATGCTCTTACTGTTGTTTTTCTTAATTTGACGCTGTGTCGAAAACTTGACAATGTCAGAAACATGTGCTCCAGTTCAACTTTTAGCCTGTGTCTTTGTGTGTCGTCACAAAGATAAAAATCTTTTTCACAGACTTTCATTGGCTCAGAACAAACCAAGTCAAGCGTTCTTTCCTGGTCACATTTCGTCTATGTGTTCCTTTTCCCCTCCCACTACTGAAAACTGCAGGGCATTGCAATAAAAGTGTTGACTTCCTCAGCTTATTGAAATTCTTTCCTCGCTTTCTGCTCCCCTTTGTCTATAAATATGCTTACAGCTGAAAGAGTGTGTTTGTCTAAAGGAGTCAGTCTTGTGTGTTCGTGACAAAGGCGATCTTATGTCCCTGTGCTCCTTATTGTAGAATGATTAAATTGATTTTAGGAAAATGTGTTTTTTACTGATAATGGATTCTGGGTTTTTTGGGGGATTTAAACACAGTTGTTGTTTTAGTTTTACCTAGTAATAGAGCCAAGTAACGTTGGTGATGTGCTTCCAATAGAAACATTGAGACATCTAAAGTCAGAATGATACACCAGCTTTAGCATACTTTTTCCTGAGCTAATGTTCCTACTTACAGCTAAACCATGAGAAAACAATGGGTCCTGCACTTGAATGATGCAGTTTCCATATTTCAGTCATGACAAGGGGGGCTGAGCTCTGGAATCATTGTTAAAGGACCCACAGGATGTCCTGAGGAAGAACTCCGCGCTGAGTTGTACGCTAGCATTCAGGGCCAGTGAGGTGCACGGCAGGGAGGTTCGCACCACACCTCCTCTCTTTTTGGTGTCCTCGAGTGTCTCCCTGGAAAGTGGGGTTGCCTCTTCAAGCCAGGATGCCGTGACTTTTCTGTGCTTCTTTATAAGCTGGGACTTAATAGTTTATGCTTTTACAACTGGCATGGATGGAGATTACTCACGATGAGAAAATGAAAGCACAAAATATAGAAAGTGTTCTCGAAACGAGATCTGTTTAGAGATTTTTGGTCCCAGTTGCTAGACAACTGAGGCGGCAAGGAGAAAAGGTAAGTGTTGAATATATCGCTACATGTCATAGAACTCAAGCTGTGTGAGTGTTTCCTGTTGTGGGGCAGACAGGAAGTACTCAGCTCAGTCAGATTTCACTGACTGTGCCTTTAGCTGTCCTGATTATTTTCTGCAAGCGTGTTCTTGCTGAGTTAAGTGTTTTATGAGAAAGAAAGTTCTGTGTACATTTTATCGAAGATTTTTCAGTCTTGGATGGATTTCTAGAGCCAAAGGACATTTTGCTGTTACCAGATCACAAAGGAAGGAATGAGATTGTGTGCATGTGTGTAGTTTGATTATTTTTTGTGAATGATCAGCGTTGGAAGATGGCCCCAGGGATATTAACACCTTTAAATGGAGGAAGAATTTCTTTAATTGTTTTTGTAAATTCTTTGAATATCAACCTCTGAAGACTTTTGAACCTGCTCCAGGAAGACATTTTGATTGGGTAGGGAGATATGCAGGCTGCACGTCATTGCGTTTGGCTGCTTCTACTCTTAACACGGTTTTTAAGCTGTTCTTGTAACATTTCTATTAAACCTCTTGACCTTGTGTTACTGACTTTTTATACATCCTCAAGTATGTCAGCACTTACTTGAAGCCACTTAAACTTATAGAGGCGTAAACACTTCCTGCAAAAGCCTAACTATGATCTTAGAGGCTTACACGGGTAAAACAAGAACAAATGTGCTTGCCATTGTTGCTTTTTTAATACTAATTTTAGAATTTTTTCACAGGTCACTCATTTGATCTGTTTGGCATTTGTTTTTTGCTTTGGAGGCTATGAACTTGTCATCTAGCCACATACAGATTCAGTTGTATCAGTGCTATTGTTGATTGATTGTGTATACAAAAGCTGGTTTGTAATTCCATTTTGTTTGACCAGAGTTCCTGTATGTCACTCTCCACAGCTGTTAACTTCTCCACAACCGTGAACCCAGAGAATAAAAAAGTTATATTTGCCGAGATACACACATCCATTGACACTTTGGCATTCACATTCGGCAATGTGTGAGTACAATGCTTGTTTACTTTTTTTAACCAATACTGGATTTTATTACTTTTTGTGTTGTTGTCAGGAAAGTTGGGCTGACTTTAGAGCTCAAGACAGCAACTTATTGGTCTTGTGAAGCTATAATTGTCTCTGTCATGTGTTTTGAATAGCAGGTTTGGGCTTTGTTCTGTGTTTTTGGTGTAAATACTATCTGTCAGAGTTGCTTTGTTATTGAATAGATTGCATTTTTGACCACAGGCGTTTACATGCTTCTCTTTTAAACTGGATTCTGACATATATGTATATATGTACACAATTATATATACCTTTAGAGTTTCTGACTTCCTTATGGGAGATGTGGACAGCAGCCCAGGGTTGGGGATCGCCCAGAAAAACAGAAGCAGGGTGAGACACTATCTTCCTTTTCCCAGCTTGCACAGTTTCCATATATCTTTTCTAAAGCTTTGTTTTGACGGTGACAGTTTTCAAAGGGGTGCACTTAAAGCAGCAATTTTACCCCGCCCCCAAGTAAAAAAGCCTCAAAGACTTGCTTTCTGTATTTAATTGGGTTGTTGAAATCCCAGCTGCCTCTGATGTCTGACTTTGATTGTATGTCTGCTGTTCCTTCCTTATAATCTGAAATGTCTTTTTCACAGTCTTCTGACAACCTCTCTGTGGATCCCGAGGGATATGTTTCAGAGAAAAGGGAGCTTGTGGG
The DNA here is from genome assembly GCF_057382275.1 of Copadichromis virginalis. Classification (NCBI taxonomy): domain Eukaryota; kingdom Metazoa; phylum Chordata; class Actinopteri; order Cichliformes; family Cichlidae; genus Copadichromis; species Copadichromis virginalis. The sequence goes on from NC_140635.1 coordinate 12,412,949, forward strand.
TAAGTGTTGTTCACGTTTCATCATTTATCTCTGCGCAATGAATATAAAATAAAACATCACCCTGATATGTAAGAGCTATTAATGGCTTCCTTACCAAGCATTTAATTGTTGCTGTCAGAGCAGCCTGAAGTGTCAGTTTGTGTGTTAGCAGAGTGATTTAGTGTTTGGACTCTTGAGTGCCTGAGGTAGACCCGCCTTAAAACCTCTGCTTCCACCCCTGTTATTTCTGCTGCCCTTTTCATACTACATCCTCATTTTTCCCTCTCCGTCCACATATCTGACATTCCTTGCCTGTTAAAGAGTAGTTCTGTGTGGGATGGGAAACACATGGGATTTGTGTTGAATCAGATTCCGAGTAGCTAGAAAAGGTTGTAAAAAGAAAACGCTGCTCTTAGACTATTTTAAAAGATGCCTAGTCCTTTCATATCGACCTACACTGACAATGCCGCTGACCTCGTTGTTTTTCTTCCCCCTTCATTTACCTCCCACACACACACACGTCTGCTGGATAGTAAAAGTGAGTTCCATCAATCCAGCATTGAGATATTTTAGTCATACTACTAAACATGTGGATTTCTCTTCTGTTGACTTTACAGGCTCAGAAGTGCCACAGCCACGAGAGGAGGAAGTTGACTTGACCTTGCTGAAGAATGACAGTGGAGTTGAGTCCGCCCTACTCTATGCCAAGACCTGCTCCAAGTACATCAAAGATCTTCTGGCCTGGATGGAAAAACGGCTAGCCATGGGTGAGACTACTGACAGTTTATTAGGTTGGAAACAATGGATTACTGCACAGGGCTTAGGACATTAGATTAGATTTTTTTTTCCAGAAAGAAAATGCTGCCAGTATAAGTCCACACCATCTGCACTGCAAAAGGCAGATAAATAGAGTTAACAGTAAAGTATATAACTGACCCATGGACAAAGCTAGAGGAGTTTTTGGAAAACTGTTTCTGCTGTTATATTTACAATATTATTTGTCTTCCTCACACTCAGGGGAAAGCTAGATTTCAGAAGAAAAACTCTTTCCATTTAGACTTCTCAATGATTAAAATCATTTTAATGTTTTGCTCAAAATTATTTGTACATTTAAGTAATTCAAAAAATAATTTCTACCACGCCTTATTGTCAATAGGCCATTCTTTATTATATATTAGACAATTACATTAACAAAAAGTAAGGCAGTAGGGGGCTACAAATTGACTAGGGTTCTAGAGGCTTTAATACTTCATACAGAATTTCCTTAAGGTTTAATAAAGTATTATCTATTTATGAACTGTATGTAAATATGTTTTTGTTGAGTCATTTCTTATTAAGCAGTCTTAACTAATTCTCAATTTTTCAGATATTGAGAATGCTAAAAGCTACGTCAAAATGGCTGAGTCTGCAAAAACACTGGCCAATCAAAAGGTAACTCAGTAGCCACGCTTTAAAGCAATATTGATTATATTGGCTGGTTGTTAGGTCTTATACAGTAACCCCAAAGACTCATGTATACATATTTTTTGTTTGTTGAAGGACTACATGCCATTCAGTGACCTCTACGTTTCTGCATTCAAGAAAGACATGGAGTACAACCAGCTGCTTATTCAAACCTCCATGACTCTTCAGACCAATAAATTCATGCAGGTAAGAGTAACGAGAAGTAAATTATGGCCCTTCACCACTTTATCTTGTCCCTAACAAAGAACATCTGTTGGGTTATTTCATTGCATAAAATAATCTGTAAAAGTACATTAGTTTATAAATTGTGTGTTCTTTGCCTCGTTTTTATTAACAAGTAATACTGAAGTGTAATTGTTGACTTTCATTTCTTCTCAGCCTCTTGTGGCTCGCAAAAATGAACTGGATAAGCTGAGGAAAGAAATCAAGGAGCAGTGGCAGAGGGAGCAGAAGAAAATGGTATTTACAGAATCACTGTGTAGATGTTGTTTGATAATTACTCGTAGCTAAGTAGAAGAGCTCCACTGTAGTGTTACAGACTGGTGAGCTTTCCACAGAGCATGTTGCAATGTTATCAACCTGCCAGGAGATTAGTCATCAGTGACTGAGGTGGTGTTTCTATTATAGAAAAATGTCAAATTTTCTAGACAATGGCAACAAACGAACTTCGGTGTGCCTTTTCAAATGCAAAGCTGATCGTCCGCCAAACGTATCTGATTAAATTTATGATAACTTTTGAACACATATGCCACATTTTAATCACATGGTCTTTGTGGCTGATCTGTGTGGCTTTGGCAGCAAGAGGCAGATGCAACCTTGCGAAAGGCACGGGTACTGAAGACCCAGAGGAGGGAGGAATACCAAAAAGCCCAGTCAGCAGCAAGTCGCTCTCAGGAGGATCAGTCTAATGCTGGGAACAAACAGCTGGAGAAGAAGAGAAAGCTAGAAGAGGAGGCTTTACAAAAGGTGGGCGGGAGAAATGAAAACAGAAAAAGTAACTGGTGTCAATATTTTGTGGCATTATTTGGTATGGACAGTAATTTTTCTGTGCGCATTTCTTCTCTGTCCTTATGCTATTCTCTGTCCATTGTGTTGGGTAGGCGGAGGAGGCCCAGGGCCAGTACGAGAACTGCATAGCTGACGCAGGGAGCAGGAAAATGGATCTGGCTAATGCGAAGAGCACTATCCTGACTCAGATCCGAGAAATGATCTTCCAGTGTGACCTCACACTAAAAGCTGTGAGAAGCAGTTTATATTTCTGAAAGAGTAATTCAGACTGTACAATCACTGTTTTAAAAAAAGCGTATATCTTATATGTAGACCACAAAATGAAACTGTAAAACTTAAATATGTTATCACTTTCAGTTTAACTGACAAACCTTCACAAAAGCTGGAGTTCTGTTTCTTTCTGTGTGATTTCATTTCACAATGTTTCTCCATAATAACTGAAAATAGAAGTAGCTTGAATACTATATAACTGATATCTGTATTATATACTGCCCTTCTTTAGTTTGGGGTTAAAAAGAATTATGAATTAAAAGATTATTTTATATACATTTTAGAGGAGGGTTGAAATATGGACTGTGACCACAGTACTGGGTAATCAATTCAAATTTCAGAAAGATCTCAAATAGTAAAAGCTTGCTCTATATATGTTTAGTCAGTGTTTGGCTGTTTTCTTATTTGGACTATGAGTCCAAGTATGATCGTAATCATTACAGTGCCATGAAAAAGTATTTGACCCCTTCCTGATTTGTCTGTTTGCATAATTGTCACAGTTAAATGTTTCAGATCATCAAACAGATTTTTGTATTAGACCCAAAGATCATCTCATTAAATAAAAAATGCAGTTTTTAAAAAAAAATTTATTAATAGAAAATTGCTATCCAAACTTACTTGGCCCTATTTGAAGAACTAATTGCTCCCTAAACCTAATAGCATTTGCGACAACTGGCAATGAATCTTTCACATCGTCTTGGAGGAATTTTGGCTCACTCATTGTTGCAGAATTTTTTTAATTCAAACATATTGGAAGGTTTTGGAGTATGAATGGCTTGTTTAATATCATGCCGAAGCATCTCAATCAAATTTAAGTCTTTGGCTAGGCCACTCCAAATCCTTCACTTTGGCTTTTTTGAGCCATTCAGAGGTGGACCTGATGCAGTGTTTTGGAGCACACAAACTGATGGCTGGACGTTCTCCTTCAGGATTTTCTGGTAGACAGTTCAAGGTTCTATCAGTTATGGAAATATGTCCAGGTCCTGAAGCAGCAAAGTAGCCCCAGACCACCATACTAGCACTATGTTTGACTATTGGTTTATGTTGTTGTTTCAACTTAATATTTTCCCAAAAGTCTTGATTACCATCAAGATGCTTTTGGACAAATGTGAGACGAGCCTCTATGTTCTTTTTGGTCAGAATCGAAACTCTCATGGATGGGTTGTTGATTACTCTTCGAGTAATATGGTTGACCAGCCACTCACTGGGAAAGTTCACCACAGTTCCAAGTTTTCTCTGTTTGTGGATAATGGATTATGGTTCACCTGAGTCTCAAATGATTAGAAATGGCTGTGTATTTGATATAGACTGATAGATGCCAGTGACTTGGTTTACCATCTCTTATTTAAGTTTCTTTAGATTGTGGCGTGATCTCTTTTTGTCACACAGGTTCTAAATAAGTGATTTATGGATTTCGCAGTCTGGCAGTAATCAGCTCTGTGTGTGGCTTTTAAAAACTCAGCTTTGCAAAAATTCTGGTTAATCACAATTCATTTATGATTAACAAGGCAAAATTACTTTTTCACATAGTGCCATGTAGATTTGGATAGCTTTTTTTTTAAACTGTTTACAGTTGTTTTGGCTCTCTTTCTTTATGTGTCATTTGCTGACTCATCCAGTTTAAATTTCTTTTTGTTTTTTTTTGGTTTCAGGTGACAGTGAACTGGTTTCAAATGCAGCAGACACAGACCGTGTCACTTCCTGCACACTACCAGGCCCTGTGTGAGAATGCCAAGTTGTATGAGCCAGGCGAATGCTATGCAGAGTTTGTGCGTAACCTGTCCAAAAATCTCCCTAAAGAGCATCTTCACTCCGACTCCATCTCCTCTGAAAATACAAGGTATGAAGGACTATGAATGCAAACTCATATCCTAGAATTTTTTTAAAATTTTTAATGATTTATTGGTCCGCTAAGAGGGAAGCTTATAATAAAAATGGCTTTGAAATGATTATGCATAACATGAAACTAATGTTTTTAAAATCAAAACTTCCTAGCTTTGTACAAGTACTTTTAAGAAGGACCTGCTTGTTATACTTTTTTGTGATACTTTATTGCAGTTTAAAATTTGCCATAATTCAGCAGAATGTTGTACATGTTGCCATAATATGTGATCATTGGATTTAATTGAGTTGACACAGACTGTCTGTAAGTAGACTCACAAGTATTAGTTGTGTTGCATTTTTTGGTCATTGTAGCTGAAGCTTCATTTTTGGACAGCTGATTTTGAAAGTACCTTTTGCTGTCGCTCACACCCCTTTGGAAGTTTCTCAGTTCTTCTTTCAGCAAAGGTTAACAGTGAGTCAGAGTTGGAGCGAGAGAAAGAAACTAGGAGAGACAGAATGCGCGTTGAATTTCTTGCCCTTCCTCAGGAAATATCTGTGGCTCGGGCTGAATGCAGGAGGGAAGATTGCGAGCGTGAGAGTATGGCTCTGGTTTGGAGGAGTCCCAACACTCTATATAGTTTGTCTGAATAAGATAAATGCTCATTATTACAAAGAAAATAATGCACACTAAGTTAATAGAACAATTAATGATGCTGGTACATTACTTATTATTAGTAAATTACAGATGTTGCTACAGACTAAAATAGCTGTCTGTCTGGAATGTGAACTTAGTACTTAGCTACGTTTGTGCTTCCATTTCTCTAAAGGCATTTTTAACGTGACATTATGTGTCGTAGCCGTCTGCTCCTGGGCCTAATTTCAGTTTCTGTTCCTTAATGTTGTCTTTCAGTTTTTACCAGAGCACAAGTTACTTCTGAAAAAAAGCCTTGATAATTACACATAACGCACACACACACAAAAATTGTATGACTTTTATCAACATGTATTTATAGCTGTGCAATTACAAAAGCCCTGCCAGATCTCTTAATTCTTTTCAGTTGTTGGACTAACTAAATATTGCTGAGACTGTATACGCATGATAAAAGTGTGCTTAAATCTTGTATTTAAATGCATTAAAAACATATCAAAGGAATTCTATTCTGAGCCAGAAAAGCAAAAAACCTATGCGCCAGGTGAAGTAAGGGTTGAGTCAGCAATCCTGTCCAAATGCGACAGATACACACTGAAATGTAATAATGCTGAATAGGGCAATAGGGTTTAAAAACAAAACAAAACAATTAGTCATAATCAAAGTTCTAATTGAAAGCCTTAAATACCAACTTTATTTCTCAGATTTGGCAGCAAAAGGTCAGTGGGCAGCTATCATTCCTCCCACGGCAACCTGTCACAGGCATCCACCACCTCTTGTGACGTGTTGAGCGGAGAGGAAACGGACAGTACCATACATCGGCCTGCAAAGATCAGTGAGCACAGGTCCAGCAGCAGCACAGACATACAAGGTACATTCAAACACATGTTAAGTTTATTTAACTTGCTGATGCACTTTGAAAGTATAATGGTCAAAAAGAATGGTTGTTGTCTGTGTCTGTACAAGAAAATTCACAGAAATTCCCCCTTGGTGTCACATTAGTGCTATAAAGGGGAGTCTTAAAATAAACCTTTATCCAACATAGCTATGTACTATTTTAGAAACTGCACAATTTTAGAAACAAGCTAAGAATGATTGGCACTGTTGCTGGAGGTTGAATGTCTTTATATGAACCTCTCAGGGACTTACCCTGTGTTCTGAGTCATGGAAATGTTCTCTTGACTAGAGTCAAAACAGTTTGGGTTGTGTGTTGCTTAATCACCATAAGTCTGGAATATCTGTGTAAACTGCTTGTTTCTGAAAATAACTAAAACTGACACTACAAATGTCGCTTCACGAGCGGTTGCCATGTAGCTTTATTTTCTGTTGTTATTCTGTTTGTGTGTGACTGTGGGTCTGTGTGTGCTTTTGCAGCTCTAAGAAACCAGACCCCACTGAGAGCATGGGGCTCAAGTAGTCAGGGGAGCCAGGGTGGGATGTGCAGTGACTCAGAAAGTGCTGGAGGCAGCAGTGAGTCAAGGTCCATGGACTCCCCCACTGCCAGTCCAGGTAAGAGGACTTTAAATTTTAAAACGTCTCATAAATTCATTATAAAGGTCTTGTGAGTGTTTGACCAGTAGTAACTGAAAATGATCACATTAGGCAGGGAAATTAGTATTTGAGGATCTGGTTAAAAAAATATGAATATACGAGACAGTAAAATAAAACTTTTATCATATTGGACACAGTCTAAGTGATCTGAGAAGATGAACAGATATGGCTTTTACTGTGATCTGTTCACTTTATCTTGTGAAATATTCAGCAGTAAATCTACTCGTGCATGGTATAGCTTATGTTTTTATCTAGTGTCCCTGATTTTGCTCTTGTGTGGTAAAACTACATTTTCATATAGTAACTGAGCATTTTGGTACACATTTGTTCAGGCGACTTTAAGCGCCGTTTGCCCAGAACTCCTTCCACTGGGACCATGTCTTCTGCTGACGATCTGGATGACAGAGAGGCACCATCCCCCTCAGACAATGGTGAGATATGTTTGTAATTGTGGGTGTGTTTTGTTCCTGTCACTGTATGCTCTCTGTGTACCCTTCTGCTCAGGAGGATAGAAAGGTAATCATTGTATACCTTTTTGTGACAAGGAAGTCTAGAAAGGGATGGAGAAATAGTTAGCGACCATTGCACAATTCTTTATCATGTATTACACATGGCGGTGTTCTGCTAGTCCAAATCTGTGGTGGTTTTTGCTTAGATCAAATGTTTTTATACTCAGTGGCACTGCACAGATAGAGGTCGTGTTAGTTTTGGCTGATAGTTTCAGCTAACTCTTCCTGTATCTGTGTTGACCTCATCCAGTCATTGTGTTCTTACTGTGAAATTAAACAGCCAATGAGCTATTTGACCTATTTTTCAGTGTGCATGGTTAGAAAGCCCATTTAACTATAAAAAGCCACCATAATAGCAGATTTTAAAATAATTATGCTAACTAGAAGATAGTGTAATTCTCTTACAATTTAGGTTTTTGTTTTTTTTTGCTTTGAAGTAAATGCCAGCTTCCCTTCTAATAATAACTCTGAATGATGTCACTTGTCGAGTTAGTTCCTTTCCTCATCAGCGGTTCTGTTTTTTAGGTCTGGCAGAGATGGTGACAGAGACCTCCAGTTCTCCTGGTCCTTTCCGAAATGCTCAGATGTCCAAAGCTGCTCAAACCCATAAGCTAAGAAAACTTCGAGCCCCGTCTAAATGCAGAGAATGTGATAGTCTGGTCGTTTTCCATGGAGCTGAATGTGAAGAGGTACAGTAAATATGCTCATCGTGATAATTGTCTTGTGTATTAGGTGTTTATAAAGGATCAGTGTATTTTGCAATTCTGCAGGGAAGACACAAGTTAATTATACTGTCGCTTCATTTGTCTTTTACAGTGCTCCTTGGCCTGCCATAAGAAGTGTTTGGAGACACTCGCCATCCAGTGTGGTCATAAAAAGCTACAAGGCAGGCTACAACTGTTTGGTATTGATTTTGCCCAAGCAGCAAAAAACAGTCCAGATGGTATCCCCTTTATAATCAAGAAGTGCACTTCTGAGATTGAGAGTCGAGCCCTCAACATCAAGGTAAGTCTTTTTTCCCTGTGATGCAGGGATGGTTACTTTTACTACCTCATCTCTTATTGTGTTGCAGTTTTAAAGCTATAAAAGTTCACGTGTGACCTTAAATACAATACCATTGACTTATGTATCAAGTATTTTCTGTGATTATGAGTTACATTAAAAAATGCATTGGTCTGTGTACATCTCACAGGGCATTTATCGTGTGAATGGTGCCAAATCACGCGTTGAGAAGCTCTGTCAGGTGTTTGAAAATGGGAAGGACTTGGTTGAGCTGTCTGATCTCTCCCCTCACGACATCAGCAATGTTCTCAAGCTCTATCTTAGACAGGTGGGCCTGAAATTCTTACTTGTTGGGAGGTTATTGAGAATTAGCATGCCACTTAAGTTAAAGGTTGTTTATGTTTAAAGGCTGTTATGATCTGAAGTATTGTTAAGTTAATGTTAAGTCGATCATTTAGATTTTACCCTTACTTTATTGTGCTTCTTTCATTTGGATTTAGTTTTTTGGGTACATGTAAAATGACTTTAATAGCATATTGATATTTTCCACTACAAGAAACTCAAAACACTTTGGTTGTTTTACTCAGTTACCAGAGCCACTGATCCATTATCGATTCTACAATGATGTCATCGGTTTGGCAAAAGAGTGCCAGAGGGTGATAGTGGAAGAGGCTGATAATAAAGCTCAAAACAACCAGCCAAGAGAGAAGACTGGGCCGAGTATGCAGCTGAACAGAGTCATTTTTAAGATCAGAGATCTCTTCCGCCAGCTGCCCCCAGCCAACTACAGGACTCTGCGCTACCTGATCGCACATCTACACAGGTAAAGGCTGAAAACCAAAACCCCGAGTTATTTCAGAGTGTAAATTCAGTCTGTTCCTCATAATTAGAATAATATGTGTAGTTCCTCATAACAGAAAGGGAAGCAGAGACTTCTCTGTAGCATAGCAGAAGTAGCAGGCTTACTAACACAAAATTAGTTCTCTGTCGATCTCATTACACGCAACTTTAAATTTACACCACCATTAATAAAACTCTAAATAGAATATATATATACTTTAATTTAACTTAGTTGATGTTCTTACTTGATTTGCAGGACTTTTAGACCACGGCATGACAGAAACATGCAATTGGCATGTAGATGATTGTTGAGGTTTTGGTAGTTGTTTCAGATTCTCAGTGTCAAAGGTGATTCGCTGAAAACTATTATCACATCTTGTTATCCAGATCAATAAAGGGACCGATGCTGCTCTACAGAATGTCGCTTTATGTCTCATTTTGTTGTGTTTCATTAAACAGATACAGCAATACTTGAACCATACCTAGAAAGATGTCTTTTTCAAATGAAAACTGTTATCACTCTTTGACTCCCACAGAGTCTCAGAACAGGCCGAAGAGAACAAGATGACTGCGAGCAACCTTGGCATCATCTTTGGCCCCACACTGGTGAAGCCACAGCATACAGATGCAGAGGTGTCTCTGTCCTCCCTGGTGGATTACCCCTACCAGGCACTGATGGTGGAGCAGCTGGTGAAACACTTTCAGACAGTCTTTGATGCATCTTTCCTACCTAGTTCTGACACAAGCAGCGCTGGCCAGGCCTCCCCCAGACTTACCCCGCAGGAGAAGATTCGACAGCTTAGCAGACACTCAACCTCCCTGACTGACATCAAAGAGGTGAGGAGGGATTAAGGCAATCATAAAACCAAATTTGAGTCATTTTGTTTATGCTGTGATTAGGGTGTAACCAGTCAAGTGAAAAGAGGCCATATGTGCCTTTAAAATGATCTTTCCCAACAGTTCAGTGTTAATAAAATCAACTTTAATACAGTATATTAATGTAATCAAAAAGATTCAGTATTTTTTTTTATTTTTTTTAATAGAAATTACTCTATGGCACAATTTAAAAAAAACAACAACTCATCTATACAAAACAGTAAACAAAAAATTCTCCCTCCTCTAGGTTTCAGGTGTTTTTGTTACATGTAGATACAGTTTAGTTTATTGTAATCTGTTTATATCGTTTCAGAGCACCAAAATCTACAAAAGATACTCATCTGTCATCCCATCATCTCACATCATGGGTGAGGTGCAGGAGGTCCGACCAGGAAAACACAAAATAGGGGTCTCGACATTGGACAGAGTCAACGGGGTCCAGGCTTCTAGTGGAGGAGATGTTCAGAGATCAACCTTAGTGTTTGGTCGTCCCAGCACCATCGTCTCCTCTGTCACCACCATGGCACCAAAGGTACAGCTGCGCCACCAGCGCGCCAGACAAGCGTCTCGACCAGTCAGCATGCCACTGGAACGCCTGCCCGCACCAGCTCAAATCGGCGAGAGGAATAATCGAAACACCAGCGATGTTGTTGATTCAGGCTCTGTTAAGCGGGAGACCATTGCTGAAACTATACAGGAGATGCCAGAGCCAGAGAGGGCTCGGCAAAGTGGCTCATCCAGGGTTAGTACCTACTACATTACTCCTTTTATTGACACTCAGAGGAGGACGTGGGACAAGAAGTACAAGCACTATGATGTTACACCCAGGACTGCTATGATAATGGCCAACCTACCATCTGCCAGTTCTGGAGTGCAGCCTGTAAAGGCAACGATACCTGTTAGCAATGTTGCAACCCCAACAACTGCGTCTGTGGTTCCAACGACGAGTAGCGTTAGCACCGTATTCTCCAGTAACCTTTACACATCGTCACTCAAGTCTGTTTGGACCTCCAAAAGGGAAAATGACACTCAGAGTTCACTCCGCGAGTCTAGCAGCTCACCAAACCTTCCACTAACACTCAGGGCACCGAGGACTCTGCACCCTCCTTCTGGAACTTTCTACAAGCCCCCTGTTTCCAACAACGGCCGTGCTACAACACTCCCAAACTGGAATACTACTTTAACTACCGCCACCACCACCAGCTTATCATCCACCCCCACCATCATCTCCACTACCATTACTTTGTCACCCACCACCAACATCACCATCATTACCACATCACCTGCTACTACCACCACCACCACCTCATCGTCTTTCCCCAACAGCCCTGTTGAAGCAGCGTGTCCGTCCCCTGTCCTTAAAAGCCCCACACAGACGCCACTCCAGACTCAGGACTCCACTGACAGTGCCATAGACTCTGGGGTCTCAACCTCTGCTCCCATGTCACCCCCTCAGTCTCCTCCCCCTAGCAGCCCTGACGACCTTAGCCCTAGTGAGAATAAACCTGTTTACCAAAGACTGCGACCCCGGCGGCTGCAGGAGCTCGAACACAGAGAGGCTCATTTTGTCTGACACCAAAAAAAGGAGAAACAAACAAAAAAACTCATATGATATCTGTAAATATTACTTTATCACAGTGAATGCTGGGGAAAAGATTTTTATCATCAAGCTGAGCATGGAAGGAAATGTCGACCTGTGAAAATAAACCATAAAAGTGTTATAAAAGTGCTAATATATTCTTTCATATGTCTAAGTCAACAGCAGCTGGTTTAAGCGCTCAAAATGTCGATGCCAACACAATCGTTTATTGCCACATTTTTAAATAAATAAATAGATTAAATGTATGACAAAGAAAACTGGCAACAAATCAATTTCTGTCTGAAACGAACTTTAAGCCTATCACATTTCTTCTTGAATATTTGATTTATACAGAAATATATTTTACACACTGCACTTAATAATCCAGGTTCAGATTCTGGGGTTCCTTTCATTTTAAAAAATTAGTTTAACTCTTATTCCACTAGGTATAGATGTAAGTACTTCAAGCATGAGGGTTCTTACTGATAAAGAAGTCAACATTTACATCTTTTAATGTGTTCATAGCCTGTGATTGGTACATCTTTTCTCAGCATGTAAATCATTTGTATCTTTGTACATTTTTATATTCATTGATGCATATTCCATGTCTGTCACAAAGGTTGTGTTTATTCACATTTTTGTGACTATACGGAAGACGAATGACACGCAACAGTTCCTGCTGCAAATTAAACATTTGAAATGACTCTGTTTGAGATTGAGTTTTGTTGTTGTTGTTTTGTTTGTAGATTTCTGTTCAGCGCCCTGGAGAATCAAGGTTATATTTGAAAGGTTGTTTTAAATTTATTGCTTTATGCTATATTTATTTGGTGTGTGTCTGTTTCAGTTTTCCCTCTTACTTATAAGGGTACTCACTTTTTTCTTCTTTTTTATCTCTACACAGTAGCTTTAATGTGATACCGTCAAGATTTCAGATTCCCTTCACCTAATTTCCCATGTCACCTACTCCACCTTGTCGAGCTGCTCAAAACAATGAGTCATTTCAGAACTGAAACAAACCCCCTTGTCTCTGAGTCTGATCAGCTCCTGTGTCACTCGGTCCAAACTGATTTATTATGGAGGTGCTTAGCTGAAAGGCTTTCTTCCAGAGTGATGTGCAGTGACTGTGCAGGTAAATCTTGCTCCTTTATCTTTCTAAAAGCACACTGGTTGCCGCCGTGATGAAACACATCTCCAGTATAGGATGAAACATCTCTCCACCTGGATTCCTCCTTTCCTCTTCCGTAGGTATCCCCTTAATTCTGCCTCAAAATGGATGACGGTTGTATTTTTTCTGCTTGCCCATGTTGAGCTGGGAGATTAGAGCAATCAGATTAGGAGTGCTGCTGACCTGCAGGCAGAGGAGAGGGAGTGGGCAGCTAGAAGGCACACGGATCTCTTACCTTGCTTAATTTTTTCCCAATACTTCAGCTTGTCGGTGAACCTGTTTCTCTAGATGTCGTTCTACTTTTCTATCATTCCATAACAGGTAAGGATCTATATTTACTTGTTTAAGCTTGTTGTTGACTAAGTTGTTTGGAAGATCGTGTAACAAAGAGATATGGCTGCTAATTACTGTTTGGCTTTTAGATTCACTCAGAACATCTTGGTATTGATTTGCTGTGACCTTTCTTTAAAGGGATGAGTGGACCCAAACTGTATCAGAACTGCCCCCATATTCCAAAATGACTATTTTTCTAACTTGCATAAAGGTAAATGACAAATTTAACAACAAACAAAATAAGACTTCAGACTCAGTGAAGGGGTGTCATGGCCACTGGTTATACTTGAGGGAAGCTTAGCCAGTTCGTACACCTGTGGGAGATATTGGAGCGGTGTGTTAGGGTGTTTTCTCCACCATCACCACAGCAAATGAGGGACTATCAATGCAATAATTGCAATGGTGTTCACTCTGACCAATAGAGACATAGAAAGGTGCCTAGGTACATTAAAGCTGTTCTGGTGGAACATGGCAGACCAGTGCCTTTTAAAGTGATTTATGCCAGGGTTTTTTTTCTTCTTTTTTTCAGCTTTTTTTCCCAAAGATGAGAGCAGAAAGCACAAAAACCCCCAAAATTACATCCAGAGATGTCACATACATAATGATAGCTTTTACTCTCCTGTTTCAGTCTTACAGCATCCCCTGTTTTCCAGACAGGTGTTCATGCGCTCTGAGGTAATCTGTTGGACACGTTGCACTGAGCAAATTACTCTTCATGTCCGAGATTTTCTGAAGCACCATCTGCACATATCCTGTATATGTCACTGGCATTTTCCCCTTAACATCTCCCTGAAAATTAATTTGCCTTTGGAATACATCTGCATGAGAGTAGGTTCAAATTGCAAGTATAAAGCTTTATTTGTATACACGCGCAAAGTCATGTAAATACATCCTGTAACCGTGTCTGTTAACACATATGGTAGTTAATAACATCACCCATTGCCACTGCAGGTAAAATTTGTCCTTTTGCATTAATTAATAGAGGTTCAGTGGTTTTGCGGAGCCTGTCAGGGTTCTGTGTGTTTTGTGAATTAATTATCTGCAGTTGTAGTAAAACCTCTCATAAACCAGTTCAAATATAAGTCTGATATGAAATGAGCACAAGACAAAATCCAGCCCAAGACAAGACGTGCTCTTAGGGCTAGATCCACATATGGGTCTTTCTGAACTCCAATAATTTGATCTAGTTTGTCTCGTGTCTTCGAAATAGCTGTAGTAAATGTCATCACTAATGGAGTTATGTTATCTACAGGTTTATTAAAGTCTGATGACCCCTTCCAGGGGTTGAGCTGCAGAGCAATGAAGACTGGCTCTCAAGTCAGCCTGTTACTGTGGAAAAACTGGACTCTTCGAAAGAGACAGAAGGTAACACTTTTTATATATATTGTATATCTAAGTAAGTAAGTAAGTAAGTAAAATTTTATTTATATAGCACATTTCTAGATAGAGATCACAAAGTGCTTTACAAGATATAACAGATTAAAAAGACAAAATACAAACAAAGTTAGCAAAAGGCAGTTTTAAAAAGATGTGTTTTTAGCTGTTTTTTAAAAGTAATCAATGAATCAGCGGATCGTAAGTCCTGAGGAAGGGAATTCCACAGTCTGGCGGCCACAGTAGCAAAAGCTCTATCACCCCTAGTTTTCAGTCTCGTATACTGAATGACAAGTAGGCCCTGACTACTCGACCTCAGAGACCTACTAGGGGCATAGGGCTGTAAAAGTTCAATGATATATGGTGGTGCTTGTTGTTGAAGAGCCTTGAAAGTTAAAACCAAAATCTTAAACTGGACTCTAAATTCAACAGGAAGCCAATGTAACTGCATGAGCAACGGTGTTATATGTGAAAATTTAGAAGCTTTCGTCAAAAGTCTTGCTGCAGCATTCTGAACGATCTGCAGACGCTCCAAAGAACCTTTATTTAAACAAGTAAACAGGGAATTGCAATAGTCCAGTCGTGAAGAGATAAAAGCATGAATAACAATCTCCAGTTCGGTATAGGATATAATAGAGCTCAATTTAGAAATATTTCTTAAATGATAAAAGCAAGACCGAACAAGAGATTTAACATGACTATCTAACGTAAGAGCAGGATCAAGGATAATCCCTAAGTTCCTGACAGATGGTTTTACAAACGTTGAAAGAGGACCAAGAGCATTTATTATACTGGGTATATGTCTATCTGGGGCACATAAGAGGACTTCGGTTTTACTTTCATTTAGTTGGAGGAAGTTTTCAGCCATCCAGCCTTTAATGGTTTCCAAGCACACATTTAAAAGCCGCAGCTTAGAAGCCTCTTCCGGTTTAAAAGATATATAGAGTTGGATATCGTCTATATCTATAAATAAATAGTATGAGAACGACAGAAACACAACCAAAACAATTACCATAGGGTTTGAACATTAATATACATACATATATATATGTATAATATATGTATGTATATTAATGTTCAAACCCCATGGCAATTGTTTTGGTTGTGTTTCTGTTGTTCTCATACTTCACGGTGTATGACTGCATCACATCTGTCTATCCAGATCCGCTTCCTGGTGGAGATCTTCTGGCCAGTGTTGCTATTCATTGGTTTGGTGTGGCTGAGGAAAGCCAATCCACTGTACCAACAACATGAGTGTAAGAAGAATTCGCCAATTATGCATCAAGTTTTCAAATTAGAAAAGAAAAGAAAAAGACAAAATTGTATTTGCTGAAATTCCTTTCTTTCCTTGTAAAAATAGTATCCCTTTACCCTTTCACAGTTCTGTTAACATCAAATCACAACCTCTCACATTGCCTCTAACGTAGTCTGTGTTTCTTTAGGTCATTTCCCCAACAAGGCGCTGCCCTCTACAGGGATTCTCCCTTGGATTCAGGGCATCTTCTGCAACGTCAACAATCCCTGCTTTAGATATCCAACCCGAGGAGAATCCCCAGGCGTTGTTTCCAATTATAATAACTCGGTGTAAGCATAACTCAGCTCTTTTAAACTTGGTAAAAACCACTTTTAACCTTATAAAAAAATGTGTTTTTTGTGTGTTTTTTGGGGGGGTTATTCCAGATTGGCGCGATTCTACACCAACATCCAAAAGCTTCTGCTCAATGACACGGAGGTCCAACAGCTTGGCAGGCTTTGGCATGAAATGTCATCATTCTCAAACTTCATGGAAACTTTACGCAACAATCCGTCTGCAGTCTCAGGTGAAGTCAAAAAAGAGGAAAGTGGCCAGTAGACGTTTTTATTAATAAGCTGACAAAAAAATGACTATTGAGAACAAGGTTTCTGGACAGATGTGAACCCAAAGGTGCTAATAATTTTCCTTTTAAGAGACATTAATTCTTAACCTAACATAAACAGAAAACAGTAGCTATAAAAATATTTATTTATTTTGTCCAATTTCTGTAAATTACGTTATACATTTTCAGTGCTGCATGGATGCAGGCTTTAAAAATATCTTTTATTGTAGATTTTGCCACTTGCTTTAAAAAGTACGTACATGACATCTACACAAAAAGAATTCCTCCATGGTGGTTTATAAACTTCCCTTCACTATTTTTCACTTTGGCCTTTTAATCCTGGGTAATTTGCACATTATGGTGCTGAGTCACATGCCGTTTTTTATGACTAGGCCCAAAGGCATACCCGAAATGTGTTCTCAGTATTTCTTCCTAAGAAATTAGCTTTAGTTTTTGGCAGGGAAATGTGCATAAACACCCTTCCTCACTGCGTTTTCTCTGAAAATCTGTGTCAATCTTTTCTGCTGTGAATCATTTCCTCAGCGCAGTGGGTCAAAGTTATTTTTTGCTGATTTTGACCTTTCGCTATCTCTGTTCATGATTTTCCGTTTAGGTCGCGGGCTGAAGGTGGAGGATATTTTGAAGGATGATGAAGTTCTCACAGCCTTCCTGTTAAGAGATGCCGGGCTCTCGGAGTCTATAGTTTATCAACTTGTCAATGCACAAATACGACTTGAACAGGTACATCTTTTTAGAAAGATTTTTGCAGAGGTTAATGATGAATTTTTGCAGAGAATCAAAATTAAAACCATGCTTTACCTGGATTGTGGCAATTGCACTTGTCTAAAAAGACATTATATACATTATAGTAACTTACTGAATATGAATACAAATATTTTGATGCTGTTTTGCAGTTTGCATTTGGAGTCCCAGACCTGCAGCTGAAAGACATAGCATGTAGTCAGGCCCTCTTGGAGCGTTTCCTGTTCTTCCCCACTCGCATGGGACTGCATGGGGTCCGCAATGCTATGTGTGCCCTGAGCCAGCAAAGGCTCCAGAGGATAGAGGATGTCCTGTATGCTAATCTGGACTTCTTCAAGATCTTTAAGCTGGTTAGTAGCTTGTTTTAACTTATACAGTGGTGCATCATTCATATCACTAGGTGATGATCTAGTATGTCTAACAGCAGATGTTGGTTCCCACATCCACGCACTGCTCTCTATTGAAAGACTGGTGGATATCGATGAGCATCTCTTGTGTTACTGTATTGATTTTGCATATTTACTCTGCTTTGGAATGTCAGGATGTATTAATGCATTAAGTCGTGTACATATTTATATTATATATTATTTAATATTTGTAAGCACTTTAATCTATCAAAGTCTGGTAGCTTCACAGTTTAAACCTGAAGCGATAAATGTGGGTCCAAACTGTCACAATTTCTGGAGGCAAATCGTGCGGAGAGAGAGAGAGAGGTGTGGATCCAAACGCAGACACAGAGGGAAACTGAGCTGAGATGCGAACCAATAGCGGACCGTTTATTTAGCTGCTGATTGATTACAGGAACGAAACTGAACAGTGACTTGACTCAAACTGAGATGTCAAACTATGACCTTTACTTTGGCTGTGACTATGGGAGAGAACATAAGCAGACAACCAGACAGCTAACAGTAAGAAACACGAGACCTAAGTACACTGGAGGGTAATTGGGAAAGTGAACACACATTGGAAAACAGCTGACACAATTACCCATAATGACACAACAGGGAAGTGTAAACAAAACACATAGAAATGCAGCAACAAGAGGAGGTAAACCTAAGAACTAGAATTTGCAGAACAGAGAAGAACTTGAGTGCTGGAAGTACAAAACAGAAACCATAACACTAGAAGTCATAGCCATAAATAAACCCAAGAACAATAGTAATCATAATAATAGTAATACAAATTCCAAAACCCTGGGTCACTGACCCAAGACCATAACACAAACTCAGGCAAAATTGTCCTACACAGTTTTAGAGACACACACTGCTGTGTATTTTCCGACTGTTTCAGGCATATTCACTGCAAGACGTTTTCAGAGAGAATTCATTAAATTTTGGCCAATAAATACAGCTCAAACCTGGATTTAGTCGGTGCAGACCAGACAGTCACTCATCTACAAACCTATTATATGGACTTTTTAATATTAGCTGCGGGATCAGTAAAATTGATGTAGTGGAAGATGGAAAGTCTTCACATCTGGCATTTAGTCATGGAGTGCCACAGGGTTCTGTGCTGGCACCAATACTTTTTACATTATACAGTACATGGTTTCCTTAGGCAATAACAATATCAAGTACCACTGTGTTCATTTCCATTGGTTTACAGATGATACCCAGCTTCATTTCTCAGTGAAGCCAGGTGACACAAATCAATTAGCTAAACACTGGGAATCTTTTTAAGACAAAACAAAGTTATTATATAAAAATAATGGATCTTACCTGGTGTCTAACCAGACATATACCCTTGATGGCATTACACTGGCCTCCAGCAAAAGTGTGAGAGCTCTTGGAGGCAGTTTTGACCAGGATATGTTGGATAGTGTGGACATTAAACACATGTGAAAGAAAGCAGGACTGCTTGCAATATCTCTTAAATTAGAAACATCCCATCTTAGAGTGATAAAAAAAAAATAGTTCATGCATTTATTAGGTCTAGGCTGGATTATTGTAATTTGGACTATTGTCATTTATTTTTATGAATTTGTTCTAAATGTTCCCAGCAAATACTCAAGTTTATCCAAAGAGTACTAACAGATCATACTTCATACAGAGATCACATTTCTCTCATATTAGCGTCTCTTTACTGGTTTCATAATGAATCCACAATTTAATCTGAAATCCTTCTCCTCACATACAAAGCTCTGAATAATCAGGGCTCATCGTATATGAAGGACCTCATTGTACCATTTGATTGCAACAGAGCACTTCACTCTCAGACTGCAGGCTTACTTGTGGCTCTTAGAGTTTCCAAAAGTAGAGGGAGAGCTATCAGCCCCGTCTCGCATGGTACCATCTCCCACTTTGGATTTAGGAGACAGACACACTTTCTAGTTTTAAGATTAGGGTTAGGATCCCTTTTGATAAAGCTTACAGTTAGGGCTGGAATAGGTGTCTCTGAACCATTCCTTATCTATGCTGCTGTAAGCTCAGACAACTGCAAGACTTCATGTGATACACTGACTACTTCCCCACTCATTTCTTCTTACTCACCATGTGTTTGTATACCACTGCAGCATGTCATTACATTTTTGTCTACTCTCTCCCTTAGTGTGTGTTTTGCCCGTCTCTTCTCTTTCTCCCCCGCCAGCGGGTTGTGGCATATGGCTGCACTTCCTTGACTCTGGTTCTGCCAGAGCTTTCTTCTCGTTAGAAGGCAGTATTTTTTTTCTTTCCACTGCTGCAAAGCACTTGCTCACAGGGGGCTGGTTGTTGGCGCTTTCTCCAGAATACTGTACAGTTGTTACCATTTTTGTCCCTTGTCTCCTTGTTCTGCACGCACACACAAATAGTGAAACAAAGAGTATAAGATCCACAAAACAACAGCAGGGACTCTCACGCTCATCTGAAATGATAAGTTTCGCATATACAAAATGCACCTGAACTTTTTTTTACATTATTAAACAGCTAACAGTGTATAACTAGGGGTTAGCTTACGCAATAGGAAAAATCTTTTTCCTAACGTGTAACAAAAGATTTGTTTGTTGAGACAGGAAACCTGGCTATTGGAATATATGTAACTGACACTGTAATTGACAATCAAATTAGTCATTCTGTCCATACTCTTCCATCTTATAAATTGCATCGTATTTATATGATATCAATGTCAAAAACTCCATTTCACTGCATGTCCAGCTGTAAATGTTGTACTCTCTCTTTATCATATGTCTGTGTTGTTCAGCCTGGGTGAGTCAGGTGATTGGCTGAGGGAGTTTACATGGCATTATCCTTCTTGGCCTGTTTCTTTAATGGGCTTAGAGCCTGCCTGCAGACTCTGTGGTATTCTGTAAGACAGGATGCCACTTCTCATACATATATTTTGAGTCAACATAGCTTCTAGCAAACCTGGTTTATATGGTTGCTAAAAACCTGACAAATAGTGCATCTTCACAGTGTTGCTGTGGCTTTAATTACCATTTTTTAAAAGAAAATCCTTGGAATAGTGAAGAAGTTGCTATAAATAGCTTGCAAATTAGGGTCAATTAGAGACTACCCTATATTTAGACTTGAGAGATGTATGTTGTCAAATATCTTAGAGATGAAAAATCTGACCTAGAACCTTAAATTCCCCCTTTTGCCCTATGGTAACTGGAATAGTCTCCAGCCCCCCCCCCCCACGACCCTGACAAGGATAAGCATAAGAGAATGGATGGATAGACAGTTTATGTGTGGGAAATCTGATCTCTTAATTTAACTCGTTAACTCCATCGCACATCATGCCCATTACCACATTGACCTTGGTCTCATAGCAGCTGTCCTCCCATCATTACACTCTTGACTCCCTTCTTGCATCAACTTTTCAGTGCCCTCCCTTCCCACTCCCTTGCTTTCTCTCTATCCCCCTCACCATACTGCCTCCCTCCTTCCTTCGTTCATTGAAATTCAGGCACGAAGAATGCGAGAAGAAGGATATCTCATGTGTGTGTGTGTTTGTCTTGGCACTCCTGGTTTCCTTACCCTCAGCACTCCTGCCCTGACCAGTCATTTCCTAACACCTACTGTTAATGGTTTCTCAAGAAGATAATGCCACTGAAGGATGCGTAGGGGAGTTATAATACGTAGTTCCACATCAAACAATTGGTGGATCTCAAGTTTAGCACAGGTTAAAAAAAATATGGCATTTTCTGTGCGTTTGATGTGGTTTTGCCCAGTAGTGTATTGCTTCAAATTCCTGGAAGTTTCCTGGAAATCACTTGTGACCAGATATGAATTTACAAGTCACAAGCTGAGATATTATATGATTTAAAAAGAGCAGTAATGGTTATAACATAAAAGAACAAAGGACCAGTTGTGTTTAAATCCCCCTTTATCTGTAATAATCTCATTTTACTTTAATAGATCTCCTGTTTTGTTCCCCCCTAGATGCCTCAGGTTTTGGACAGAAGCTCCGTGGGCATTGACCTGCATTTCTGGGGCCAGGCTTTTAAGGCAACATCAGCGAAGATCCAAGATGTAAGTAGTCCAAATGTCATCCATCCCTTCTCTTCTGCTCCTTGAGTCTCTTCTTCTTCTCAAGCCCTCAGTATCAAAGGCACTAGTATTTTTAGTCATGCAGGAAACTCGCCTCTTCCGTTGCTCCCCGTTCAAGAATCGCTCCCAGAAGAAGCTGAATGATGTGCTCAATACTGTGAGGGTTACATGTACAGTATGTGTTAAAAAATACATTTTTGCAAGTGCTTTGTGAGCTAAAAATATGCCTGTTGTGTATCTGCATACATGTAATGTATATGCATGCACATGCATTATAAATGAATGGATCTGAAACACTAACTACAATGGAATAGAACAGGGTTGAAGAGAATACAGTAGATACTGTAGATTACATTTTTTTTCTACAAGAAGAACACACGTGGAATGGAAATGTAAACACATATACACACACTTGCGCAAATGAAAGAAAAAAATGTATGAATGAGAAGATAATTTTCATTTCATTTCATTTATTTATTTATTTCACACTTGGTACAACAGATCAAACAATGAACAAATAACTGAAAAAGTAAAAAGAAAATGGATGATAAAAAATAATAAAATCAGCTTTCAAGAACTATCACTATTCAATTAAAGTCAGAAGAAGGAGACATAGTATGCTGACATGTTGTCAACAAGTCACAGCCACACAGAAACACTGATACGTTATTACACATCTAAAATATTAGACTAAAATAGAATAAAACTAAGAGAGTCGACTAGAACAAATACGGTAGAACATAATGAAATGGGATGCATTGGTTTATATATAACAAAAAGCACAAACAGTATAAAACAGCATTGTAACACAATAGAGTAGAATAATGTGTTTATCAGGCAACACATACACACAAATCACTGTGACTGAGATGTGTGTTTAGGCACGTTCACGGTTTGTCCCAAGGGAGAGCGTATCCCATCATCACCTTAGCCAGGGGTGAGAGAGAAAGAGAGAGGAGGGTGGGAGGTAGAGGGAGGGAGGAAAAGAGGGACATTCTTTTGAGGTGACACATCCTGTAGGTGGGACCTTCGTATCACCGTGGTGACAGAAAGGCGAGCCAAAAGCTCTCATTACCCACCTCTTCTTCCTTTCAGTTCAGTGTGTGTGTGGATGTTTCTGTGCGAGAAATAATACATAAGGAAACAGAGGAAGAGGGAGTGAGCGCGACAGACATGAGGGGTGTGTTGTAGCATGCTTATGTCTGCGCGTGTCCACATGTAAAAGGTAGCTTTGAGTAGGAGTCATAAACGATCAAAGAGCCATTTTCATCACTCACCTCTGGAGCCAAATCAGTGATGACCCGTGCTAATAAATCCAAATATGATTTGAACCAAAACGCTCCCGGAGGAACTCAGTCCTACCAACATGTAGGAGCAACATGCAATACAATTATTGATGGCCTCCTTCATTATCTTCACAGAGGAAATTACATGTAGCAGGGAGAATTGCTCTCCTGGTTGAAGCTATTTTTGTTCTCTCAATAGGAGGATATTTAATCCACCTTGCAGCTCAGCTCTGTCCAACTTCTTTGCTTATCTTTAAGCTATTGTTTTCTTGTGACCGTTTATACTTAAAAATTCACAGGGCATGAATGAGTATGACAAACATAAATATCCCTGATCTGTGTATAATTATCTGATGAAGGTCAAATAACTCAAAATGGATTGTTTACACTTTCCAGCAATACCTAATAGTTACTCATCCTGCTGTAGACCAGAAAATGTTTGGTCGTACTTCTCAGCAATGATCAACAGACACGCCAGACAAAAAAATATATAAAACTTAAAAACTAACAGCCAGTCAGGGTTTGAGATACAGCATATAAACCATTTGGTGTTAGGGGTGTGTACTGTATATTAGACAGAGGTGATTGAACTCTAGTTTATAGGTTAAAGGTGCTTTAAATCCTAGTTTATTCTGACGATAGTAAATCCTATTTCCCGACTTGTGTTATCCGAGTAACCAACTTGTAAATATAAGCTATTAATCATGTTCACTACATATCGTACTGTGTATGACTGTGTACGTGACAAATAAAATTTGAATTTGAATTTGATTTTATAGTTTACACATATTTTACTTCATGTAAAGTGTTACCAGTATCTCATTTTCTCTGTGTGTACAGGGAACTCACTTTTTAGGATGTGCTCTGCTTTGTTGACCTTTCCACCAGTAAAATCCAATTTCCGTTTGATTTGGGCTCACCTTTTTTGTATTTTGCATTTTGTGATTAGTGCTAATTGCAGAGTGTGTTCACTGTGACCATGTTAGCATGCTAATATTGAAGCACTGCTGTATAGATACAGCCTCATGGCTGCAGACTATCGGATTGTTTAAAAGTTTAACTGGGCCTCTCTGTCTTGCGCAGATGATGCAGCAGGAGAGCTCTCAGGAGCTCATGAAGGCAGTGTCCTCCCTGTTCCAAACTGGGGGTCCTTCCTCTTTCACCCAGTTGATGTCCAGCGTGTCAAGTCTCTTCTGTGGATATCCTGAGGGTGGGGGCTCTAGGGTCCTGTCTTTCAACTGGTATGAAGACAACAATTATAAGGTGTTTCTGGGGGTCAATGGCACCAAAAACCACAACTATGCCTATGATGATACTACCAGTAAGTAAAGAGGGATTTTTAAAAAATACTCTACTCAAATATAGTATTAAGACTGTACTTGTTACAGATAAAAATCACAGAAACAGAAATATACCTGTACCTGCTGTATATGATAGCGCTATATATGATAGTGTTTTGCAGACACCACAAGTAGTTATAGTATGACTTTTTTGAAATCTAAAACAACGAGTAAAAAATATCACAAGTTTGCATCACAACACATACTTATGAAAATGTCACAGCTCTGATGCCTGCTGTGACATTCAGATTGTCCAAATGTCACAGAGTTATACATTTTCACGCTTACACAACCTGCAAACACCTCTCTTTCATTTGGAATGAAAAGTTTAGATTGGCAGTGACTGGTTGACCTGGAAAGAAAATACTACAACGGCCATTCAGTTTCACTCGTTCAGTGCTTTTCATCATATAGTTTCATTCAACATGAAGCAAGAAATAAATGTGCTGTAATTAAAGTGTGACTTAAGAAAAAAATACCAGTCAGATATAGTTAAATATTAGAAAAACACACCTTCTTACTTCACGTATTTATTTCTATTTATGCAAATGCAGTCTTTACCTATGCTTATTGTGTATTTGTTACATGTCGTTTGCTTTCATTAGCATGAGAAGGTGGGACAGAACTAATTTCACAAGCATAAAGAAAGATGTTTAGATCAATCAGTTATCATTTGGACAGAGTTTGCCTCAAAAGGCAAAATTTGTTCCAGAAGGTTGGCTGATATGCTCTGATTGGCTATTTTTTTTTAATATTAAGATTCTTTAGTTGATCATTTATTACGTCTGAATGCTTGAGACTTATGGAGGCCATAAGGAAAAATTATTATATATGAATACCATTTGTTTCTCATTCTCTTCATCTTTCCCTACCCCTAGCTCCCTTCTGCAATGCCCTGATGCAGACCCTGGAGTCCAACCCTGTCACGAAAATTGTGTGGAATTCAGTCAAGCCCCTGCTGATGGGAAAGATCCTTTACACCCCCGACTCCCCCGCAGCCCGCAAGATATTAAAGAGTGTGAGTGAGACCACCTCCAGCCTGACCCATCACCTCTCTCCCTTTTCCAACTCACTTTTGCCCCACTTCTGCGATTCTTTCAACACTCAGTATCAGTGTAGATGCATACAAACCAACCACCCACCTTTGGAATGAGCTGACTAAAGAAGCAGAGGAAAGCAAAGGGATGGTGGCGGTGATGGGGGTGAGGGGTAATGTGATGCAATGTGAGGGATGGGAAGAGGAGGGAGAGAATTCAGTGTAAGTGTGGGGGTGCGGCAGTGGAAGGAAAAACAGATCTGTTATGTCTCTTTTAATCCTCCTGACACAAAACAGAGTGGGGTTTCGAGAGTTTTGAGCGGCGTTTTGAATGTAGCCAAATTACATAATGTAACATTCCATTGTTATCCGCTGTATGTTGCAGCTTAAACCTTAGATAAAGTGTTAGTGGACTTTTTTGATCTCTCCTTTTTTTTTTTTTTCAACTGACACTATCCTTTAACAACTGACACTTCCACCAAACTCATTATTGACAGTGTATTTAGCACAGAACGCGACCGCTGTGTGTTAAATATGCTTTTGTTGTACTACTCTGGAAATATTTTTCAACTTTCATAGGATGTGTGTATTTGTGTTTGTCCAGGCCAACACAACCTTTGAGGAGCTAGAGAGGCTCCAAAATATGGCCAAGGCCTGGGAAGAGGTGGGACCTCAACTCTGGGCTTTCTTCCAAAACAGCGTTCAGATGAACATGATCAGGGTATGATTACTGCACATTCCTGCACACTAATTTAATGCACATTTGCACATCAACTCTCCTTACTACCACTGACATTATATAAAGAGATGGACACAGCCACTGTGAATCCACCCATTAGTTTGTGAAATCCTATTTTGAGCCCTTCATTTCATTACTTGGATAATAAAATAAAGTAAAAAAAAAAAAAAAAAGCAGCTAATGCTAGCAGGCTTTTTAGCAAGCTGCATCCATATATATATATACACTGCTGATACTGGCATCTTTATTAGTACTCCTGCTCAGCTGTTTGTAATTGGAAATATTTAATCAGCCAAACACATCGCAGCAACTTGATGCATTTAGGCATGCCGACATGGTCATGACAACCTGCTGAAGTAGAAACTGAGCATCAGATTGAAGAAGAGTAGTATTTAACTGTGGAGTGTTTTAGAAACTGCTGATTCACCAGGATCTTCACACATAACCATCTCTAGTGTTTACAGCATTTCTGGGTGAAAATGCTGTGTTGACTACTTCAATCAAATAGGAAACCAACAGTAACTCAAATAATACATTTTGCAAAACAGCATCTATAATTGCACAATCCATGAAGCAGATGGGTTACAGCAGCAGAAGACCACACTGGGTGCCACTCCTGTCAGCTGAGAACAGGAAACTGAGGCAACAATTTGAGGCTCACCAACATTATAATTGAAGATTGGGAAAATGTTGCCTGATCTGATTGTTCTGATGAATGCTGTGAGATTCAGATGGTAGGGTCAGAATTGGCATAAACAACATCTTTCCTCGTAACATTTCAGATTCCTGGTGGTGATGTAATTGTGTGAGAGATATTTTCTTGACACATGTTGGGCTCCTTATTACTAAATGACCATCAATTAAACACCACAGCCTACCTGAGTATTGTTGCTGACTATGTCACAAAGCTCAAATCATCTCAAACTGTTTTTTTGAACAAGACAGTTGCTTCACTGTACTCAAATGCCATCCGGAGACACGAGAACTTAATCTAGTCGAGCACCTTTGGGATTTAGTTGAACAGCAGATTCACAACATAGATGTGCGGCCAAAAAATCTTCCACAGCTGCATGATGGGGGCTTGAGCCTATACCAGCTACCATAGGGCGAGAGGCAGGGTACACCCTGGACAGGTCATCAGTCTGTCGCAGGGCTAACATAGAGAGACAGACAACCATTCACACTTACATTCACACCTATGGGCAATTTAGAATCACCAATTAACCTAACCCCACTGCAAGACAGACATTTGCATTAAAAATGCTCCTGAAGGGACCCCAAACATGGATGAGTTCAGTGACTTGAATTAACAGGTGATATTTCATAGATGACTACCAGCTACAGCTGCCTGTGTTAGTTTCCACCTGTCAGGTACTGAATAATCCACTCAACCATCTGATTCAGTTCTGTGACTGAGTGGTTTGTGGTTATGTGTGTGCTGTCAGTCAGCAACCTCAAACCTAGTAAAGCAAATTTAAAGTCTTTCTATAACTAGTATTATTTAACCGCCCCCCCAGATACATTTAAAAGCACTAGCTAGTTGAATATTATGTCCACCCACATTATGTCCATGTCTACCTAGCATAGATAATTTGTTCCCAGTTAATTACTCCTGATATTTAGAGATTCATATTTATGGCCTCTAACATAAGGTTGGTCAGCACAACCTTGAAAATGTTAAATTTTACTCCTTACTCTACTATGTAGCCACCTGAATCAAACATTTTCTTCTACATGAGCATGTATTGTACTGTATTTCTATTATGCACAGTAACTCTAATCTCTCTCACTGAAGGATACACTGAGGAACCCAACGGTGATGCATTTCATGGACAACAGTCTGGTGGGAACTGAATTTACCACAAAAGACATTCTCAACTTCCTCTATAATGGACCAGAGCGAGAGAGAGAGGCGGGCATGCCAAACTTTGACTGGAGGAACATTTTTAACATCACCGACCAGCTCATACACATGTTCAACCAGTATGGAGAGGTTAGTAACCTGTCTCTATTTCTGTGTCTCCCTACTTTTTTCCTCAATTTTGCACATTCCTATGACAAGGCATTTGGCCTTTTTGGTAGGCTTTGTCTAAATTCTACAGACAAGAGCGTCTGTCTCCCAGGTCTTCTTCCTGGAGACTGTGCCAGGCTTTTTGACACAGGGCACAACCACTTAGCACAGCTCTTCCATACAGCAGCCTGAAAGGTGGCAAGAACATGTTTGCTGTCACCCCCTTCCCTTGTTTCCATTGTACATTCAGTGATAAAGTAGAGAGTAGATGGGAATGAGTCACCCCCCTCAAAACCCAGTGCTTTTTTAGTGTACAGCACTTCATTCAAACAAACTCCTGTGCTTGCTACATAAAAGAGGGCAAATCACTCTATCCATCCTTCACGCCTTCTCTCTCTTCTTGTGTCTGATTAAAAGGGGGTAGGGTTTGGATTTTGGAAAGAGCCCTATCATTGCAGGCACCTCAATCTACCCTTTGTCTCCTAGTTTAGTGCCAAGACCCTTCAGAGCTCCACAAACAATCCAGGGGGATTTAGCAAATTAGATATAGCTGTCAGTAATCACTGGGCCATAGGATAACTGCTGTAGTTAGCATGAGGTCCTCTTACTCTGTCAGGGGTATGTTTCTCACACTGGCATCCTATTGGAACATGTGTATCAGTGAGGCTCCTTCTTCTCAGCCCATCTCTGAGAGAACATCATTGTGTAGTGACTGTGTGTTCACATAAAGATGAATGGGAAGTGATCTCTTGTCTGTCTTTGAGTGCTCTGGGGGTATTGTACAGTAATGTGAATGAGGACATTAGACACGGTCTACATGGGAGTGTGAGAGTGGGGTTAGAGAGCTGTATCTATGGTGTACATAGTGGGAGTTTCACATGGTAATTACACACGTGGTAAATAAATATAGCAAGTGTGTGTGAGAAAATGAGAGTTGCGATTAGTGTGTGTACATTAAATGGATTTTGCTTTCCTGCTTGCATATATGAACATGCCTATGTTTGCCACTGCACCATGAATATATTGGCTCACATTTTCCCATGTGGCCAGATTACTCCACTGAAAAACCCATAAAAACAACAACAATGATTTAGGATTCAGCTCAGAAAATAGATGCTTAGAAAATAAGGAAACACGATTTGCTTCCAGTATTTCATGGTAGTTATAGTGTTCAGCATCTAATCTAATGCATAATCTAATTAGAATCGTACATGCACTTGCATACTGTTACATCAATTTAGATGTTATAGAAGAAAGGGTTATATATTTTTTCTTCTGTCAGCACATTGAACAACACCACTGCTTAAAAGGCATCAGTAACTACACATACATGAAAACATAAATATTTATACTTGCTAAATGCTAAATCATCGCCCTGTTTCACTGCTTCTTATGAACACAAATCCACATCCTCCTCCATGTTTCTCTGTCTGCAGTGCGTTAGTCTGGATAAGTTTGTGGCCTACACAGACGAGTCCCAGATGATCCATGAGGCTTTGCACCTGCTGGAGGAGAACAAGTTCTGGGCTGGCGTGGTCTTCATGGACCTGTATCCCTGGACCACAAGTGTTCCGCCGCATGTCAAATACAAGATCCGCATGGATATTGATGCGGTGGAGCGTACCAACAAGATCAAAGACAGGTCAGTAATGAATGACTACTCAACATTTGTAACCCCCTAAAATAAAGCTAAATGACAGCTTTTGTTGTACCTTAACCACTGCACTCAGAAAGTATCCAAATCCCTGAAGCTTTTCACGTTTTTTTATATTGCACTGACAAGCTAAAAGTGTTCAAATTAGATGTTCTTTTGTGATCAATTTGCACTCAGTCCCCCTCCACAATTATGAAAATTCTTTAAACTGATTACAAGGATGGAAGAAAAAGAAACATTCAGTCGACAGACCTTGAAATGTAGCCCAGGCTTTGCTGCATTTAATATTCCCAAGAGCACATTGAGTGACCTCTATAATTCTTAAACTGAAAAGGTTTGGATTCAAGAGGGTGACTATATGATCAAACTAAGCAACTGGGTGAGCAACTCTTACAAAGTGAAAACCTGCGTGTAGTTTACAAAAGTTCTTCTAAAGGACTGTCAGAAAGTAGAAATTAGGTGATTTGGTCTGATTAAACCAAGATTAGACTGTCTGACATCAATTCTAAGCACCGTGTCTGGAGAAAGCACCCCAAACAGTGCACTATGGTGAGCATGATGCAGGGGTGGGATTTTCTTTTTAGAGCCAACACAGGGAGAATGGTTAGGGTTGAGGGAATTGAGCTAATGGAGCAAAGCACAGAGACATCTTCCATCTCTGTGCTTTAAATGAAAACAAACTCCACTGGGCTCAAGACCTCAAGGTGGGTTGAAGGTTCACCTCCAAATAGAATAATTACACTAAAGACACATAAATCCAATACCGGAGTGGTTTGGGGACAGCTCTGTGAATGTCCCTGAGTAGGTTGTTGGAGAGACCTGAAAATGTCCCTCAAAAACTAAGAGGATTTTCAAAGAATGACAGAAAGTCGTGAGCCAAGGAATCACTGTGTCATAGCAAGGAAACCCTGCTTCAAAGCCGAAGGTGCTTTAGCAACAAGCTGAATAAAGTGTCTGAATATTTAGATTTGTGTGACAGTTTTTCCTGCTGTGCAGTAGTTTAAAGAAAATACAGTTTTGAGCATAACATGTGAAAAAGTAAAGCGTCCTTGCAGTCTAACCCATGTTTTTGATGCTTTTGTTTCATTGGAGTAATTATTTATTTTTTCGATGCCAAAAATATCTGAAAAACTTCATCTTTACTGTTTAAATTAATTTATCTTGGGACCAAACAAAGAGCTCGCAATTATAATAAACATCTTTGGCAAATAACAAAAGCCATTCATGGGCTTTAATTGTACTTAATTAAAAGTAGAAATAAAATTGATTAGATCCATCAATATCATTTTAAAATCAAAACCAATATCATTTAAAGCACTAAATATCCCTGTCAGCTTGGTCCTAGATTTTTTTAAAATCTTGTTACTGCCACTTTAATGAGGCAATTTATATGGATTTGTGACATTCCCCAGAGGAAAAGCTTCTCTCGCTGTCTTCCAAAGGTTTTTGGCTGTTCCATACCTGCCCTTTCATCCAACCATGTGTAGCTCTTACATGCATTTCCCCTTTCTCTTTGATCTCTTTTTCATAAGCAGACAGTATGTCAATATCCCCCGGGGTGAACAAGCAGATTTAGCTGTTTGCAGCACACCAGCAGGCTGTAATGGAAGCAGTGGGACTCCTGCCGCTATACAATTGAATAATCAGATTGTAAAAGAGCTTTGAGTCAGACTTATCCGCTTAAGTAAAATCAGTGTGCACAGCGTTAAAGACTTTGGCTTTAGGATAATTTATGGTGGAAAGAAAATCAGTGGAGATTGTGGCCGGGATTATTTAATACAACTACAACAACTTATATATTATTCTGATGTGATGACAAACACCATAATCGCGTAGATCTGGACATCTTTCATTCTTCTGTGTCCTCTCTCTCAGGTACTGGGATCCTGGTCCTAGAGCAGACCCCATGGAGGACCAGAGATACATCTGGGGAGGTTTTGCTTACCTGCAGGATATGATTGAACACGGCATCATTAAAATTCACACAGGCAACGACTGGCCACTCGGGGTCTACGTCCAGCAGATGCCATATCCATGCTACGTAGATGACCTGTGAGTTTACCAGTCACTGCAGTCCTGCAGCATTTTTCACAATATGTCTTTTCATTAAGAAAGCTTTAAAAAGAAATAGATAAAGCACTTGCTGCACATCAGAAAGTGTAACAGTGCTTTAGAGGGCTGCAAAACCTATTATTAATAGAATAATATACAATTAATTGCAGAATAAAAATGATGCTCCTGCATATACTGTCCATGCAACTGATTCAATTTAACCTAAATTGGTGTATAGTTAAGATGAAGCTTTAATTTATTAATAGATGCGTTGAATAACTGTCCAACTCGGTGATTAACTGCTTAACTTCTTTCTGTGTGGACAGGTTTTGTAACTGAATTTCAGTAGGTTTCAAAGCCCAGTCAAGCCGACTCAGACATACAGTAGAATGAGAATGAAAACTCACATTATGAATTAAACATTTTCAGACTAATCAGCCAACTTGAGTGCTGGTTTGTTGAAAGCTAAGCCAAGGACAGTAAAAAGGTAAATTAAAAAAATCTGCTGTTGCTTTCATGCCATTCATCTTGGTGGCTCTTGTTTGAACGTAGAGTTGGGTATTGCTGTTTATTGCAGTCTGTATTAGTGCTATTCTAGTTATTATCAATGGAGGAACCAAATGTGTGAAAATTTCTAGTAGGCGTACTACACTACACTGAATTTCCTCTCTAGAATACAGCCTTTTTTTGGAAATACGTGCTGCTCTTTTGTCTGACTAAAATTGAGATTAATGCATTCTGTGCTGAGAGATCACAGAATCAGTGTAATCCTAATTCCTTCCTCTCTCCTACTTCCACTCTAGCTTCATGATCACACTGAACCGCTGCTTCCCAATATTCATGGTGCTGGCCTGGATCTACTCTGTGTCCATGACAGTGAAGAGCATCGTGCTGGAAAAGGAGCTCCGTCTTAAAGAGACCCTCAAAGCCATGGGGGTCAGCAATGGAGTCATTTGGTACACGTGGTTCATCGACAGTTTCCTCATGATGACTGCGAGCACAGTACTGCTGACCTCTATTGTCATGGTAAGAAAACACAAAGAGCTGGTGAGAAAAGGTGAAAAAAAGCTGAAAGTAAGACTGAGGGTGTTTTGTCAGCTCTTAAGAGCATGTTTATTCAAACCTGCAGCTTGACCCTTGGGCCTATATGTTATATTTGCTATCAAAGCAGTTTTAATTTGATTCCTCAGCACAAAGTGGCCTGCATGGCACATTACTTTGTTTTGAAGTAAACTTATTTGATAGTAGATTTGTTATTTAGTTCTTGAACTCAGTTAACATGTTATTAATGTAATAAAAATGCAAAAACCAGTTAAATACCAAATCCTCGTATAAACTAATTTATGCTTGAGAGGTTTAATTACTGTGACCTTAATTATAGGGCCCAAAAATACTTTGTGGCTCCACACAGATGGAAAAATTGCTAAATATGTCTCTTTTGAATAGTAAAGGTTGCCATACCAAAAGGTTGTTTCGGAGGGTTCATGTTTCACAGGGTTTAATGCTGCCCTCTTGTGGATCATATTAACACACACACACACACACACACACACACACACACACACACACACACACACACACACACACACACACACACACACACACACACACACACACACACACACATATATTTTATGTGTTTTTCCTCTCTCTACCTTTTTTTAAACCCTAAATGTGCATGTTTAAATGTGAAAGTAAAACTCGCTGCAGAGATAGTCATGCTCTATATATATCTCCTTTTTAATCTCAGGGTGGCAAAGTGTTGCATTACAGCGACCCGATCCTTGTCTTCTTCTTTCTGATGACTTTCACTCTGGCCACCATCATGCAGTGTTTTCTGATGAGCGTGTTCTTCAACAAGGCCAACCTGGCAGCAGCCTGCAGTGGCATCATTTATTTCACCCTCTACCTACCTCACATCCTGTGCTTTGCCTGGCAAGACCGCATCACCAAGAGCATGAAACTGGCTGCAGTATGTTTATTTTTTTGTTTAAAGTACAAAATCAGACCTGAAGTTATGTTTTTCAAGCATAGTAAATATGATTTACAGTGCTTAACACATTCATTAAACTACTAATGTATAGTTTATACTATAGTTCCCCCTGCATATACTGGGTAATCCAACAGTATATGGTGTATTTTTTATAAATATGTCAAATTACTCTTATTTACTTCCATTTCTGAACAGAAAGAATTGTTTTAGCGGTTGAATGCTTGATTAATTTCTATGAATTCAGTCGTTTTGCATCATAAATAACAATAAAATTTTAAGTTTTAAACAAGTTTTTAACAGATTTCAAAAATATTTGTGCTGTCATGTTTTATGACGAGTCTAATAAATTAGTTAAGCGCTGTATTTAAGTAAATCTCATGGTAAACATTAGCAAATTTAACCCAGCTGACTTTCATGCCTACACACAGATATTTAGCAACAAATGAAACGAGTGATCATCCTGTTTTTTTTTACCCCTCATGTTTTTCAGAGCTTGTTGTCACCTGTGGCCTTTGGCTTCGGGACAGAGTACCTGTCACGGTATGAGGAGCAGGGTTTGGGCCTGCAGTGGAACAACATTAAGACCAGCCCCTTGGAGAAAGACACTTACTCCTTTCTCACCTCCATCCTCATGATGATTTTTGATGCTGTCCTCTATGGTATCCTGGCCTGGTATCTGGATAATGTTTTCCCAGGTTGGGCTTACTTTATATTCTACAGTATTTTAGCAATTAATTGATAGTATGAGCTTATTACTAATAAAATCAAACTATTTGTGTCTGCCCATTAGGACAGTATGGCATTGGTCGGCCATTCTACTTCCCGTTCCAGCCCTCCTACTGGCAAAGACCTAAACCCTCACACACAGAAACGGCAGACAGAGGTTAGTCAACAACAGAGCAGCACTATGACTAAAACAGGAGTCAAAGAAATGAATTTCTACCTTTATTCTTTATGTTTAAAATTGCGGCTAGAAGGGCAAATTATTACCAGAGGAATAGTGTTGTTGTTCCATTGAATGTCAATATAAGGTGAAGTTAAGGCTCATCCAGCCCATCCCATCAGTGTCAGAGCTGGAAGTAAAATCTAAAGCTTAGTAAAAGACAGATAATAGGGTGTCTGCACTTTGAGTAACTGTCCTTATAACCATATGATGGGTCAACAAAGCAGTGTATTATTTGAACAAAGAAAAGATTAGGTGCTTTCTTTCTTCTTTCTTTTTAACTGGAGAGTAAAAATCAATATGTAACTTCAGCGCTTTCATGGTGATGATTTTTAATTATAGGCCTGGTAAAACTTTGATCAAAAAGCATGCTAGTAAGCTGATGTACTGTCTATTCCTTATAGTTCCTGAGAAACCTGAACCAGAAAACCAAGAGAAGGATATCGAGAGCAGACCAGAGACAAACACCTGTAACGGCTCAGCCAGCAGGAAAATCTGCAAACACCAAAGTAAGAGGGAGCAGCGGGAGAGACAGAGGGAACTGCTGAAACAGCAAGAAGAAGCGCCAAACCAGGAGGACGGCCAGGACTCGGGAAATGAAGGTGATGACACAAATACAGAAGAAAAGCTCAGAATGCTGAAACAGTAACTTTGACTACACTTCACAGACTAAACAAGGAGAAGGCATACTAGATAATGACACAGTTGGAGAGAGATGCCACACTGCATGTGAGGAACTCTCTGGGGGCACCTGGTGGAAACATGCAAATCCTGCAGCAGACTGGAAAAACACAGGGGAAAACGGAAAATGACAAATTTGTGCTGATTAGAAGCTGTAATTATATTGTTATTAGGGAAACTGCTGGGACAAGGCCTCAGTCAGGTTAGTGAAAGGAAGGGAAAATAGTATTAGGTAGGTAAAATACTGAGAAATCAGACTAAAAACTCTCTTTCCTCTAAGTGCTCTCAGAAACTTTCTTTCAGAAAGAATTCCATCAAATTAAAATAAACGTTGAGAGATACTGTGTTATTTCTGTCATGTTTTGATAATATTTTCAATCTCTTTTTGCATGCAGACCAGTCGTTCTTTGAGCCTGACCCAGTAGGCCTTGTGATGGGGGTGCAAATTCAGGATCTGGTGAAAGTCTTTGATGGATGCTCTCGTCCAGCTGTCAACTGCCTCAACATTAATTTCTATGATGGGCAGATCACATCCTTCCTGGGGCACAATGGGGCTGGAAAAACCACGACAATGTAAACTGAAATGTTGTTGTATGAGTGTTTCTTATAGAAAGTACACTGATTTTTAAAAAAACACACACTGAAAAGATGTAAAGGGAATTCATGTAGTGTGTCTGAGCGGCAATGATTCAGCAACATTTCAGATTTGAATGGCTTTCACAGAAGCCTCTATGCATTTTGGAAGCTCCCTGCAAGGGTATTTCATTAAAACTTGACAATCGTCTTTAAAAAGTCTTTAAAAATGATCTACTCAGAACTTTCTGTTTGGTTTAGATTCAAACTGAATTTTGATAGCTACTTAAAGGTTGGTAACACCTGTTTATGATGCTCTGTTTCTGGTTTTTGCAGGTCCATCCTGACCGGGCTCTATCCTCCCACATCTGGCACAGCCTATATTAATGGGAGAGACATTAGAACTGACATAGACATTATACGCACGTCAATGGGGATGTGTCCTCAACACAACATCCTCTTTAACCAGTAAGTTCTATTTTAGGTAATTTAATCAACTAAACAACCAACAACAATATTAGTAACTTTTAAGTTATTCAATCATTCACAATCAGCCTTCTTACAGAAACGTCTCACTTACTACTGCTGTGTTTTGTACCAGTCTTACAGTAGAAGAGCACATCTTGTTCTATTCACTGCTGAAAGGTCGGACCCAGGCGGAGGCAGAAAGGGAGGTCGAGGACATGCTTGTGGACCTTGGGCTGCCTCACAAGAGAGATGATGAGGCTCAGAACCTCTCAGGTCATTGCTTGTTTCTCTTTGTGTGTGAGAGAAAGCAGGAGAAAAAAAATCTCTTTTAAACATCTGTTCTATTCACATTAAAGGCGGCATGCAGAGGAAATTGTCGGTGGCTATGGCGTTTGTCGGAGGGTCAAAGGTCGTCATCTTAGACGAGCCCACCTCAGGAGTGGACCCCTACTCCAGACGATCCATTTGGGACCTCTTACTGAAATACAGAACTGGTAAAAGCTGTCTGTAAAGTCACATTTAATGGTCTGGTCCACACTTTAACTCTCTCAGTAACTTCATTTTGTAACTCTTAAAAGGTGTTTTTTATCCTCAAGTTGACTTTTCACTGTTCCAGAATTTACTGAAGAATGAAAGAAAGTCTTTTGAAGCTGTACAGCTCCCCTGAGGCACTTGGATTTTGTAGAGAACTGATCAAAAGGGGAAAATTCAACTGAGTGGCTACAACAAAAGACAGAATTTTAGTCATAAAACCAATAAATTCTGCATCCGCTGTAAAAGCACTGAAAAGCTTTGGTATCACACACTACTTTGTTCATGTACAACAAGCCAAGATTTTGATAAAAGCTCGCTCCTTGTGCAGGCCGCACTGTGATCCTGTCCACTCATCACATGGATGAGGCCGACCTGTTGAGCGACCGCATCGCCATCATCTCCAAAGGGCAGCTGCACTGCTGCGGGTCCCCCCTATTCCTCAAAAACTGTTTTGGAGTTGGTTTCTATTTGACGCTTGTACGGAGGATAAAGGACCTCAGGAAGAAGGAGGTGAGGATGAACTTTTGTGCTTAATCAACCATCTGTAATGCTTCTCATCTCAGCAGGTTTCTGCACAGAAAACAAATCTGTTTCTACCACAGACATATGCAAGAGAATACGTGATTTTTGTCTGCTCACTTTTTAGTCAGAAAATCCTCTTTTTCTTCTTTTGCATTGTTCAAGGTGTTATTTTCTATTTTTGTCAGAATAACTGCGACTGTGCCTCAGACTGTTCGTGTTCCTGTTCCATCTGCACCAGATATAAAGATGAGTCTCAGAATCAGTTTCAGCACCTAGACAGAGTTTTGGATGGTAAGTGGATATCGTATATCCCTTTAATCTTCCTCCTCATGAGCAATGCCTCAGGAGTTGGTTTGTTTTTGCGTCTGTCTATGTTCTCTTGTTTTTCTGTTCCACTGAAGACAAAGTTTACACAAAATGTAGATTTTGGAAGACAGTTTTGGAAAACGAAAGGATTTTGGCTCGCTCTTTCTTCTTCAAGGTGTGTTTTGGAAAGTAGAACTCGGTTTTCAAGTTCAAGTTAAGTTTTGTTTTAGGGTAAGGACGAGGATAAGGGTGCGGCTACCACACTGGATATCAGAGAAGTCACTGTAACAATACTATTGGCTAAGAGCAACATTAGAGGTAGCACATTTTAAAATTGGTGCATTGGGCTTAAAGCAAAGCCCCAGTTTCTCAAGACTCTCAGGACTCTGCTTGGTTCAGCTATGGTTTTACCCTCTTTTACCCACTTGGCCCATTTAACACTAGAATATATGCGACTCTTTTACACTTTTCATCTATCATGCTAGCTCTGACTTATGTTATCATTAGCAGCAACTGGGCAACTGGTAAATAGAGTTTAAAGGCAATCAGCTAAACTGATAAAGACCAGATCCACACGGTCCAACTATCAACACAATGTTGAACTGTTAGCCATAAAGTAACTGGTGCTGATATTATCATATGTGTGTTATTAACTCAATATCTGTATCTATGAGTGGAGTCATATAAGTGATGCTTAATGAATGTGGACAAGGGTATTATTACTATTACTATCAAAAAAAAAATGCCCAAAATACTGCCTTCAAAAATGTAATTATATGTCAATTTCCATATATTTTGTTACATGAGAACAATGTCAAATGTTAGAGTTAATAGAATCTGGTAAAATGAAGTTTACTTGATTGGTATGCATTAATTATTTGAATAAACCAGCCTTTATGTATGTCAGAGGTATTTTATTCAAAATTATTGCTTTATGTTTACTGAGAGAATGAAGAATAATTTTTTGACTCTAGGCTTGTGGTGTTGTTATATATAAGAAACAAAGCCAAAGGCAATTGAGATAATAAATGTTTGAACTGTCTGTGATTATAATTATAATCCTGGCAGCGATGGAGTCATCAGTATTCAGATGACTTACATACACTCACTCACTTTATTAGGCATACCTGGCTAGTACTGGGATGGACTGGGTTGGTCCATATTGAGGTAATAGCACCACACAGTTGCAGTAGATTTACTGGTTGCACATCTATAATGTGAATGTCTCATTCCACCAAATCCCAAAGGTGCTCTACTGGTTTGAGCTCTGATGGCTGCGGCGGTCATGTGAGTGCAGTTGGAGATGATCTGAGCTTTGTGACACGGTCAGCAACAATGCTCGAGTAGGCTATGGTGCCACAATAATTTTTAGTTGCACAAGTTTGTGCGCACAGACAAGGAATTTTACTTTGCTCTCTTCATGATATGGTTAAATAGGCAGTAACTAATTATGTAACTTAGTACTAAAAGGGTTCCGAAGTGTGTCAAGAAAATATCTTCTGTAGCTGTAGCTCAGCAGGTTCAAGCTGTTCTGCATCCTGCAGAGATTGTCTTCTACCTTGGTTGTAACAAGTGTTTATTTGATTGACTGTTGTCTTCCTTCAGCTTAAAGCAGTCTGACCATTTCCCGGCTGATGTCTGAAAACAAAAAAGGCATTTTCACACAGAGAACTGTTGTTCACTGGATATTTTCTCTTTTTCTGATCATCCTCTGTAAATCCTAGAGATGGTTGTGCGGGAAAATCCCAGTAGAGCAGCTGTGTCTAAGATTCTGTCTCAGAGCAGCTTGTCTAGCACCAACAATGATGCCACAATCAAAGTCAATTAAATCACATTTCTTCCCCCTTTTGATGCTTGGTTTGCATTCTAGAAGGTCGTCTCAACCATGCCTGTATGCTAATTATATATGCTTAAATGCACTACTGGCATTTCTGTTAATAAGCAGTTGAATAGGTGTAAATAATAAATGTATCGTACAGTGAAACTCCTGGTGCATAGCATCAGCCTTTTACAATAGAGCCCTGCCTAATAAAAATGTAGTAGTAATGATAATAATGATAACAATAATAACGATAATAATAATAATATAATGTCATAATAATAATACGTTTTTCTTTTGTAAGTGAGCGCCCTCACAAGTGTAGCAGAGGAGCACGTGTGTGTGCAACCTGCTGAGTTGTTTATACGTTTCAGTATGGACTTGTTGAAATTTGCATCACTGGCCCACTTATCAAAGTTGTAAAACAGAACATAAACAGACAATTTTTTTTCACATTCCCAATTTAATGGTCATATTGACCCATGAGCTTGCTATTACTGTTCTGCCTGAGGACACGTACTTAAGATGCAACCCCGTGAAGCTGGTGAAGTGTAAATTTGCTTATGCGTTTATGTGCTTGAATAAAATTTTTTGTTTTTTTGTTTTTTTTGCATCTCAAGCAGTTTTTGTTCCTTTGTCCTTGTGTTGGTTTCTGCTATTTTGGGAACACTTTGCTCCTAAGTAGCTCATTTATATGTGAATTTCTGTCCTCTTTCCAGGGGATATAGACAGCATCACAAGTCTTATCCACCACCATGTCCCCGAGGCCAGGCTGATTGAGATGATTGGACAGGAATTGACCTATTTGCTCCCCAGTAAAGGGTTTAAACATCGGGCCTATGCTAGCCTGTTTAGGGAGCTGGAGGAGACACTTGCTGATATGGGTCTAAGCAGCTTTGGCATCTCTGATACATCACTAGAGGAGGTACGGATGTCTGTTGTTTGTTGATACTGTGGATAGCTTAAGAGTCTTCAGAATATGTATTTATATTAAATTTTGGAAAGTTTGAATTTTGATAAACCCCGTTTGAAAATTCTGATAAATGAAATAAAGAGCCAGACATTGTAAGAGAAGTTTGTTTTTTGCCCTTATTAGTACTTTTAAAAGCTCTGAAAAGGTCAACATTTGTTTTCATTGGATGGATTAGAAAAATTGTGTACTTTTAAACATGACATGCCTCTGCAGCATTTTAACTATATTAATACATCTGTAAAGTTTTTTTTTAAAGACCAAGTGCTATAAGATTTCAGCTAATGTCTTTATTAGACTTGGATCCTGCATCTTTTCTTCTTTTCTCTTTTCTGCTGTTGCTTTCTACCTGCACACAGTTCTAGGGATTTGTCAGTTAAAAATTAAAAAAGAAAAAAGGGTACAATATATTCAGAACATAAAGGATGAACTTATACTACATGAATGAAAAGTTTTGAAAGTTAAGGAAGTTCTTTTTCTCTCTCTGCAGATATTCATAAAGGTCACTGCAGACGGAGAAGCTGCGAATAATGCCACCACTCCTGGTAAATACCACCACTGATATTCTCCATGGCCTTTTGCTGGAATTGAATTTCTGACCCTTTGCCCAGTCTCACACCTGTTTTTATTAGGCTGTTAGTGTTGCGTATCCTCGAAGTAGATTATACAACTGTGACTATAAAAGCAGCCAAAGTACTTGTTTAGATTTCAAGTGTGGTGTGGTGCTTCATTTGTCTTTTTTTAACCCTCTAGTTTGTGTGCATATGTGTGTGTTTTTTGTTTCACTTATGTGTCCTACTTCTAGAACAGTGGATGTTACAAGGGAGAAAAAATGGCTGCAATGTTGGCATAGAGGGAGATGAAGGTCAGAGCGTTAAGAGCCATTAGACTGAACTCTGGCAATATAAATGCTGTTTTTTGTCACTGAACCTGGGCCAATCAGATCTTTTTTTTCTTTCATCGATTAAATATTTTATTCCTAACTTTTTATGTGGGACTTTTCACATAAGGACAGTTATTTATAACACTCTGAAAGGCATTTATCCCAACCAGGGAAGCAAGTACCCCAGAGAGTACCTTTCCAGTAGCTAGGGGTACTATAACCATTAATTAAAGAAGTGACCTCAAAAAGTCAGGTAATGGGTAAGCAGTAAAAATAACAGCCAAAGGGAATGCATACACGATTAAAATGTAAAAGTGACTGGGTACTTTAGTCAACACTGAAAATTTCATACATATTATCTATGAATTGAATTCATAGACCCAGAAAGATTTCAGTTTATGATATTTTCATGAGAACAGCAGTTTTTCTTTTTTCCAAGTGCACATATATGTTGGAGTAGAAGTCTAACTAATTACATGACCTCTTTGACAGGTGTAGAAAAATTGTAAAGTGTAGAAATAAATTCTACATGGGTTAGATGAGGTTTTCAGAGATAATTATATACCCACTTCCATTTATATTTGATATTTACATGTTTACATATTTGATTCTTTATGTATGCACTTTCAAAGCAATAATATTTATGTGTTGAATTTACCTGAGGATAGGAATTCCTGGCTTCTGATTGGTTAGTGAAGTCACAGGGGGTCCGAACAAGGAAGTTGTGCGACGAGTGAACATGCTGCTAATTTAGCTTACATCCATCTCCATCTTACTGTTTATAATAGCTCAGAGAGATTTAGAACCACATAGCGATCCCTTCGGTTTCAAAAGTATGGCTAACTAAACTATTAATAAATAGTATGGCTAATTCATAGACTGCGGCTTAA
Organism: Copadichromis virginalis; assembly: GCF_057382275.1. Lineage (NCBI taxonomy): Eukaryota > Metazoa > Chordata > Actinopteri > Cichliformes > Cichlidae > Copadichromis > Copadichromis virginalis. Next base: position 12,455,156 of record NC_140635.1, read on the forward strand.
CAACTACAAGTCTTAGTTGAGGAAGAGATGAAACATGCTAAAATTACTAATGAAAGTATGGCTAACAGTTTTTTTTTAAACAATATTTGGACATGGAAAGATAAAAGCTTGTACAAAAGTTGGAATTGTTTCCTGAGAGTACAGAATAATCTGTTAGTTATTGATTTACAAGAAAATTAGTCTAAAACAGCGAAATAGTAGACAGAATGTTGAACTAGTATCCTAGTTGCTATGGACGGGGGATACAAGTAACTGATTATAATGAGAAACATAATAAATTCAAAGCAGATTAGAAACATTATGAGATGAATTCACCTGAATATGAAATGAAAAATGTTGATGATAAAGGGTTTTAGTCCACCTGACATGATAACCCTGAGGTAAATCAAATTAGAAAATGATGACAACTGTTATACACTGCTGTGAATTTTTTTTGTCCTGCGTTCTGATTTCTTATTTTACTGCATATTTGTCACAGTTAAATATTTCAGACCACCGAACAATTTTTAATATAAAGACAACCCAATTAAATATGAAATGCAGTTTTTAAATGATGATTTTATGTATTAAGGGATATAAACTATCCAAACCTACCTAGCCCTATGTGAAAAAATAATTGCCCCCTGACCTAATAACCATTTGTGTCACCCCTGCATTCAAGTGTTTGCAATAACTGGCAATGAGTCTTTCACATCACTTTGGAGGCATTTTGGCCTGGACGTTGTTGCAGAACTGTTTGAATTCATCTCATTGGGATGGTTTTGAGCATCAACTTTAAGATTATGCAAAGAATCTCAATCAAATTTACATAGAATACCTTTATTTTTATTACCTGAACCATTCAATGATGGATTTGCTGGTGCTCTTTTGGATCGTTGTCCTGCTGCACAACTAACATGTGCTTCAACCTCAGGGGACAAACTGATGGCCATACAGTCTACTTGAACATTTTCTTGTAGAGAGCATAATTCGTGGTTTCATCAATTATGTCAGGTCATCCAGGTCCTGAAGTAGCAAAGCCGCCATGAAAACCCTCAAAAAAGTTCAGCTTTTGTCTGGTGTGTCCACAGACAAAACGCTTGGAGACCATCAAGATATTTTTTGGTATTAGATCAGCCTTTTTGTTCTTTTTTGGTCAGCAGCGGTTTTCACGCTGCAGCTTTTCAGTAGATGCCATTTTTGCCCAGTCTCGTTCTTATTGTTAAATCATGAACTCTGAAACAAGTGAGGCCCGAAGTTCTTGCAATTTCTTTGGTAGGCTGGCCACTCCTGGGAAAGTGCACCACACTTCACTCAATTTGCACATAATGGTGCTCACTGTGGTTCACTGGAGTCCCAGTTGTGTTGTTTTTTAAAATCTTTCAACCAACTTCACTTTGTCAAGTGTATTCTTGATTCAACAAGAAATTAATAATTGATCATTTATTATTTATTCTTCGTCTGATATTAAAATTAGTTTCATGATTTGAAACATCTAAGTGTGACAAGTATGCAAAAAAGTACTATTCGAGCACAGAACATGTTTTCTGTGACCATTTAAATCCTTTTGTGTTAAGCCTCACTCAGCTTGAATGGCCCAGGTACAGGCTGCCTTAGTTAGAATTTAGTGTCTGTTTTTGCTGCTTATATGCTCTTTTCTATTTATAGTGCTGCATCAGATTCATATATTTACTCGCATTCATGCATTTGTGGTATTCAGAAAATATATTCATAATCCTCAGAATACTTTAGATGCCTTGCTCAGTGGATTTTAGTAGTAACACTCATTCACAGCCTGTTCCCACATGCAGATTATGCAGTTCATCTAAAATGCTTTGTTTTCTGTAGATATGGTTTTAGTGCTGCTTACTGTTTTCTTGTTGAACACAGAACATAATGGAGTGAACCCCACCAACCAGTCATCGGACAGCAGTGCAGGAAAGGGCTCCAGGCAGGTGAAAGGTGGATTTCTGATCCTGAAACAGTTCCATGCTCTGCTGGTAAAGAGGTTCCACCATGCCACACGAAGCCAGAAAGACTTTTTGGCACAGGTACAGGATCTCATAAACATGGGAATGACGTGATGAGTGAAATGGCTTTGTGGTTGCATTGTGTGGAGCATATAAACTAAATAGACTGGTGTGAGTTTCTTGAGAGACCTATTTGAATGAATTTGACGGTTTTAACAGATACAGTGTGTTTACTGAGAACATTTTTTGAGCCAAATTTGTTTGGATGTATCTGCAAAAGTGTCCGCTTATTTTGCAAAACATTTTCTAAACTGTTGTTATTATGCTTGTGACTGTCTGATTCCAGATCGTCCTTCCTGCCAGTTTTGTCTTGATAGCACTGATCTTCACCATGATTGTCCCTCCTTTTGGAGAATATCCCAGTCTCACTCTGAGCCCCTGGATGTACGGACAGCAGTTCACCTTCTTCAGGTGTGAAGGCTTTAGATAAATCTTTCAGTAACATGTTGGATGATAGATATTTGCTTTTTTCTCCAATTTAATTTTCTTCTTTGTATTTTTTCATCACTGTATTAGCAATGAGAGGCCATATGACCCCAAAATGAAACACTTTATAGAGCGCTTGCTAAAGCCACCAGGCCTGGGCACGCGATGCATGGAAGGAGAACCCCTAGGGTGAGCATTATGACTAGAGATAACAACACTCCTTCTGCTACATCTTAGAGCACTGATGTCTATTTTCTTAGGGCTCATACAATGCCAGGAAACGGTATAGTCAAACAAACACATCTTTAAACTGTATCCATATGTATTTTTTTTAATAGAAGCAAATCTGCAGAATCTGGATCTGGAATAACATTAAACTCATTTAAAAAAAATAATATTCAAATTTGTTGTCAAATACTTTAATTTTAAGCTTCATACTTCCGTTTTGAGTTATTAATCCAAAAGACTCAAAGTCATAACAGTCAGCTCCAAGAAGTTTGGAAGGAAAAAAAAAAGCAAAAGCAGTGAGAACAGAACTTTTTTTTTCAGTACAATAACAAGTAGCATTATACAGGGGAGTCCCGAATAAAGGTGGGAGGTAGTGACTAGACCACTCAATCTCTAGATGCTGCTGGCGTTGAAATAGAGTGAGCAGATGGCTGATGGAGACTTCGGATGAGACTCCAAGGACAGTCCGAATGAGCTGGGTGTAGGGAGGAGGAGGGATGAAAGGCACAGTGAGATATTACAATGAATTCAAAAAGCAGGAAAGTTTTGGAGAGCATAAGTAAAGTGGACAAGAGCTGCAAAATTAAAATTTAGACTTTTGACAAAAATGAAATAATGAAGAATTTAGGGCAGCAAAAAAACCTTATTGAACTCTTGCTTTAACTTCATTTAAATTATTTATTGGAGAACTGCAAAAAGCAAAAAAAGCTTCATTAAAAAAGAATAATCCAGTGGCTGAATTATATACAGTGGATGGTTAAAACTACAACTAAGTATATACAGTGCATAGATAGTAGCTTTACCGCATGAGTGATTTTACCTTTGCAGTTTAATTTCTTCACTCCTCTCCCTCCAGAGTTCCCTGCAGTAACAGGACCCCAGAGTGGGAGTATCCTGATGTCTCCCCAGCGGTTAGCAACATCTTACAAAGTCCTGCATGGAACCAGAGAAACCCATCACCTTCCTGCCAGTGCAGCACAAGTAACAAACTGACCATGATGCCCATCTGTCCAGATGGTGCAGGAGGTCTGCCCCCTCGCCAGCGACTGGAGCCAACGGAAGACACAATGCTGGATCTGACTGACAGGAACATCTCTGACTACTTGGTCAAAACCTACCCCAGTCTTATTAGAACTAGGTGAGTTTGAATGTAGTTGTAAACTGTACTCAAAAGGTAAAACCAGGTGGATTTAAAGAAGAAATACAAGTGTGTTAAAAACCCTCACAGAGCTGGAAAATATGTCCTAAAGGAAATTAAAAGGAGAAAAGGTCTAAGGCAAAAGAAAAACAAAGAGCTAAAAAAAAAGAAAGGCAAATAGCAAATATTAATGATCATTCTCCTTAATGAAAACTACATTTCTTTTCACAGTTTGAAGAGCAAGTACTGGGTGAATGAACAAAGGTAACAATTTTATTTCTTTATTTAATATTTTCTTTCCCCATTTTTGTTTTGTCGTTTGTTACAACGACACAGCAATGTGTTAAAGACATGCTGATGTTAGGAACTGTGATGTGAGTGGATATCTTCTGTCCTCAGATATGGAGGTTTGTCAGTTGGAGGGCAACTCCCCATCCTGGATGTGGACCCTAAAGACATCCGGAACGTTTTTCATCAGCTGGGACGGATGCTCAACATCACTGGGGTGATTATTCTTGTGTTATGATTTACAGATCGAGTGTGCAAGTTTGAAATAAGTCAATAAAAATTAATAATAATGAACTGCTGTCTGCAGGGTTACTATAGCAGACTTGCCCTGAGGGACATTGGCACTTTCTTACGATATATGGAAAGTGAATTCAATATAAAGGTAGGTGTGCAGCTCGATAGAAGAGTGGGTTTTTCCACAAATAGCAAAGTGGCACAAATGACTGTAAACGCAAGCAGTTTGACAGTCTAATACTTTGCTTGTGTTTTACAAACCTTTCACTTTCTGATTGTCTGTCATGTCATTGATTGATTCCTGTAAGTTAGCTTAAATGTTTTCCACTTGTAAATTTATTCTGAAGACTACATTTGGAGATCCTCTATGTTGTGTAACAGGCTGATCACACAGTTGCGAGATGTGCTCAATTAGTTCTGTTCTTCTCTGCCAGGTGTGGTATAATAACAAAGGCTGGCATGCCATGGTGGCCTTCATCAATGTGGCTAATAATGCTATTCTGCGAGCCTTCCTACCCAGAAATGCCAACCCTGTAGAGTTCGGGATCACTGCCATCAACCACCCACTAAACCTCACTAAAGAGCAGCTTTCTGAAGTCACTGTGTGAGTAATAACTGTAGTTTTTTCTTTTTTAGCTGTGTTTAAATGTATGTGTTTGTGTAGTCTGTAAATCAACCATAGAGGGTATAAAAGATGGACATAGGTAGAAATCTGTGGGGAAGTGCCTTAAACCTATAATCTTTTCCAATGATCCACAAAGTGAAATGCAAAAAGAAGACTGATTGCCTATATATGACTAGCACATACAGCATATTATTATACATACCATATTTAATGACCCCGCTTTTCACTTGATTTACTACTTCCTAGTGACTATAAACATTTTCCTGGTGGCTTTAATGTCTCAGTTTCTTATTTATCAAATTTCATTTTCATTTTATAAATTATGATGCCATTTAATTTAGTCACATTAGTTTAAATTGGACGTTAAATCAGGATGTGATTAGGGGCAGGCTCCGTCAAATTCACTTCTTACTCATCACGTCTTGTTTCAGCATGGTGAAAGCCAACATGCTCAAGTCCATATTTTCAGAATAGGACTTCAAAAATCACAAGTGATTTTGAATCCACCTTTTTCCGTATAGTCTTTGAAGTCCAGCGTTCAGGTGTTGTGATGGACACTGCAAAAATGCATATGTACAGACCAGAATTTTATTTTGTTCTATCATTTTTCTCTTATTATGAAAAGAAACTGAACAATCAGAAGCTAAAGGCGCAAGTTACTATGTGTGTTTCTAATGTTAAGCTGTGAATTATCACATTATTTGGATTTAGCTTAATATACATGGGTTGTCTTTTCTGTAGGCTTAACATATCTAATAAGTTCAAGTACTGGTGAAAGGTTTCAAGCCACCTTTCATTTCTTTATTTTTTGTTTCCAATGAGCCAGAAGTTCTTTTAAAAGTGATCTTGAGCAATGCGTTCTGAAGCTTTCTGACAGCCTTTGAAAGATTTTCGTTTTCAGTCATTTTCAGTTCAGACTTTGTAACTGACTATTTCAGAGGAATATATTTTTTAACCACTTAACACTGACTTATGAAACATTCGATCATAAAAAATGCACCTTATTCAAGGGATGAAAGAATATTGTTGTGTTTACACATAACAGACAAACTGGCAAAGAACCAATTTTAAGTTGTATCTTTTAGCACTTTGTTACCAGCAGCCTGTCACAAAAACACATCATTTGTTCCCATTTCTTTAGTTCAATCTGTAAAAATGCCAAAGAAAACAGAGTTTGACAGACATGAAAACATATTGTTGCACCAATAAGTTGAATCCCAAAGATTCAAAAATCATCCTCCACTTCTCCAGAAAAAAGGAGAAATGTGGTGTGGCTCAAGACTTTGGCACAGTACTATAGAGATATATTTATGGCCAAAAAATGCTTTTATTTTTAATTATCTCATTAATAATTCAGAGAAAACCTAAAGCCTCAAACCATTTGTGACTTAGCATGGATTCAGCATTGTTTTTAGTCTCTTAATAACAAACCCCAGAATATATAGAACTGACTTCATCTGCTTCCTCCATCAGGCTGACCACTTCAGTCGACGCCGTGGTGGCAATCTGTGTTATTTTCGCCATGTCCTTCATCCCTGCTAGCTTCGTCCTCTACCTCATACAGGAGCGCGTGACCAAAGCCAAGCACCTGCAGTTCGTCAGTGGGGTCAGCCCTGTAGTTTACTGGGTGTCCAACTTCTTTTGGGACATGGTAAGTGAAGCTAGACTGGCTTAAGTGAAATGTAATAACTGTATGTTAATATATCCTATATCAGAGCTATTTTTCATAATATTGGATTTCTGTCTTCTTAATCACTCTTCATGTTTATCTAGATGAACTACACTCTCAGCTCTGCAATGGTAGTTGGCATTTTCATGGCTTTTGACAAAAAGTGTTACACATCACCATCCAACCTGCCAGCACTAATAGCACTCCTTTTGCTCTATGGGTAAGCTGTTGTTTACTTTAATTTGGTTCGGTTTTGTTGTTCTGTTGCTATGGTATAACAAGACAATAACCGAATAACTAAATAATTGACAAAAAGTTAATAGAAAAGTTAAAATTAAAAGTACAAACAAAGAAAAAAATATTTTAAATTGAGAATTTTTAAAAATATGTTGGTTTTTGTCTTTTAATCTCTTGCCTTTAGGTGGTCAGTGACACCCATGATGTATCCCTTGTCCTATATATTCAACATCCCGAGTACAGCATATGTGTCTCTGTCCTGCATCAACCTGTTCATAGGCATCAACAGCAGTGCCATCACTTTCATCCTGGAGCTGTTTGAAAACAATCGGGTATGTACTGATTAAAAACCATGTAGCCTTCTAACATTTCACTGCACTTAATGCTTATTTGAATTAATCATTACATCTTACATTATGTTTTGCATTTGCACAGTTATACTCACATTCCAGTTCAGCTTCACCAGTAACTACAGGGCAACATTTTCAGTGCTATTACTTTTGGAATGAAGCAGCCACAGCTGAATCGCATACATTTATAAAACATTACAAATGTTTTTACAATAGTGAGAGAACATTTGAAAGCAAAGAATATAATTTTTGTGAAATAAACTGAATAATTCATGAAAAGTTAATAGATGGTGGTTTGATGAAGTAGCAAAACAGGATTCTGAATGAAGAAGATAGGACAAGACCTGTAAAGTCTAGACACTGGAGGATGAGTTGGATGAAATGGCAGGTGATGGTTTGATTGGGGATCAAAGACTGAGGTGATTTGAGTTTGAAAATTGGAAGTAAGATTGGATCAGAATTCTTCAGTGGGAAAGGAGATAAATAGAAGAGCAAGAACAGACCAACACATGAGTGCAGAAAGACATGAGAACACAAATGTTCCTTATTAAACTCACACAAAAGCTTTTTCATAAAACAATACAGTGATAAAACTGTCACCAAACAGTATTTTGTAACAGTGACTGTTTATATTCTAAAATATTATAATACAGCAATATTATGGTGTCATAATATCTACTATATAATATTATTATATGTATTGTAATATGACTGAGTGAATATTATGGTCATTTTATTCTTGCTCCCTGATGGCTGAATGAGTAAAATATGTTTTTAACCATATTTTTTGAATACATTCCTGCCCCCAAAGGATTTGAACACATGGCAGCTGATGTTTACCAACAGGGACAGAATGATCAGAATTAGGATTAGAGTCAGGGGAGTGCTGTTGGAGAGTATATGGCTTTTTAGCATAGCAGGAAAGCACAGGTGTTACTCATCACATTAGGTGCAGATCTATACTAAGTCAGGACAATGTGACAGTCAGCTGGCATGCAGAGCACTAGAAACCTTACACTGAAGCAGTTAAGTGGAATTTCTCTTTTATAAAACAGCTATATAGTAGGTGCTTACACAAAAGCTGATCAATTGTTTGGCACAGCTGGGGAAGCATGAGGGAAGTTAAGCTGCTGGTCTGCAGGGCAGGGGATAACTAATAACTGCAGGGCTTTTAGACTCCTGATTGACAGTTTGGTGTGAACATGTAAGTCGACCACAACAACTGCCAACACCTATGCTGGCAAGTGGAAAATAAAGGAAAAAGAGAAGCAGAAGGAAACTGAAGTTGGAGGGAAAGGGCACATATGTGCAGATGTGCTCTCATCGTGACAGGTGACTGCCTGCTCAAAAAAAAAAGAAAAAGAAAATGGAGATTGTCCTTCCCTCCAGATGGTTCTGTCCAATGCACATCTGTACACAGCTTCTCTCATGACATATGAGTCATGAGAGAAGCTGAAGGTCAAATGGGCTATATTTTTGTTGCCTGATATTTCCAAGGATTTCAGAGAATTTGTGCATTTCTATGGTGAAAAAACTGTTTGCTTTATACATGAATACATTTAAAACCCATTAAAAAATTAATTGCTATATTTTAGACTTATCTGTGTAGGCGAAGCAAGACATAAAAATGATCACTGGAAAGAAAGAGGTTTTATTTCAGCTGAAAAGAAGTATCGCTTTCTTAATTTCTAGAGTCTTGTTCTTTGGGAGAAAAATAGGAAACAGCTGAGGAAGGCTGTTCTTATATCAAATGTGCAATTAACATAAGAAAAGACATCTGCTCCAGTGTCAAGCATGACTGGGTGGTGGGTCTACTTTGAAGAAAATTTCAGCAACTTTTTAAAGTTTAACAAGGAGAAACTATGTTTATACCAATTTGATTTGGGAGCCCCTGGTTATGTCTCCCAAGTTAAATTGGTCCAGGCGCAGACCTAGCAATTCAGACAACCCCTAGAAAGACAGAAAAAAGAAACAAATGAACCTCACCTGGACTATGGATACCAGAACCTTGGCCTGGAAGAGTGGCAGCCAGACCTTAGCTTGTGGACCTTATTGGGCCTTCTTTGTACCCCATCTGTAGATTCCACTGTTCGGAAGTGCACTTGAAACCAGGATAGATGATCGATTTTGTAATCATCAATCTCTGGCTGTATGTTGTGTGAACTCAGGTGAAAAGAGGGTGAAATGTCAGCTGATTATCACTTATATGAGGTGTTTTGGGAGGAGAACCTAGAATAGACACAGGACATGCTAGAGAGATGTCTCTTGGCTTGAAAAGCTGGAGGAGATGACTGAGGAGAGGGAGGCCTGGACAGTTCTGCCCCCATGACCTGGATAAGTGGATGAATATATTTTAGGTCCTCAACTTTCCCTCAAAACCAAAGTAGAATATTTGCATTTCCTGGTCATGTATATGAGCTGTTCATTCTTAGAACATCTGATGCATTTCAAAATTTTTTAGAAAAGATGTTGCAATTATGTGATATATTTTTATATTTAGATGTTTGAGGTAACTTTTTTTGTGTGGCCAGTCTTTGCTCGTGTTCAATGAGGGGCTGAAGAAAGTCCTGCTGGTGTTCCCTCACTTCTGCCTGGGACGGGGGCTGATAGACATGGCCATGAACCAGGCTGTTACTGATGTGTATGCCCGCTTTGGTATGTACTGTGTACCTATCCATCATTTTAGCTGATAAAATTTCATACTGTGTGATTTGTGAAAATATTCAAGCAAACTTTTACAAAATTGCTAATTTGGGTTCTCATAGTTTCTAGTAGTTTGTACTCTTAATACCACACTGTAGTGTCATGGCTGGGGTAGCAGACGTGTGGTGTTGAGAAGGAGGACCCAAGATGCAGGCATAGAATGTGATGCGAGTGAACTATTTACACGAGTGACAAAGTGGCAAAAACAGGAAGAGCAGAATGGGGAGTTAACAAAAGCTAAACTGGGGAAAACCAAAGAACTAACCTGAAACCATAAGAACACGGAGTGATGAACCAGGCAGAGAGACACAGAGTTACACAGATGACATGACCATAGGAGGGAAGCACAGCTGATCCTAATTCACATAATGATAGGAAGACACAAGCTGAACACAGTGAAGTCACACATGGATCTACAAAGTAAAACAGGAAGTATACACTGACGGAACAAAGAACACGAAACTGACTGGGAGCATAAACCGTAACCAAAGAACTGAAACATCCAACCCCAAATACATAATCAGAATACCCCCAAACATGAGATAATAATAATAACAATAACAATAACAATAACAACAACAAAACGCTGGGTCACCGATCCAGGACCATGACATGTAGATCTTCTAGGCTAGATTAAGCGTAGTGTTGTACCATCTGTACTGTCTATGCATAAAGTACCCTTTCACTCACTGAAAATTGTAGTAAAGTTTGAGTTTGGACCTCGTCTGTTTCCAGGTGAAGATTACACATTGGACCCTTTCCGATGGGACTTTGTGGGAAAAAATATTTCTTTCATGGCAGTGGAAGGCTTTGTTTATTTTATTCTTAATCTTCTGATCCAGTACAGATTCTTCCTGGACCACTGGTAAGAACACAGCTAAAAGCACACTAGCTTAAAATTTAAATAAACAACAGTAACTTAACCATAGGGTTAGAATTTAGAGCAGAGGAGCTCTTTTGCACTAGAAGCTTCAGTGCTGATGATTTTTTTTCCAAATCTCCCAGGTTGTCAGACTACAAGCAGAGTCCTGCACAAGATGAGGATGATGATGTTGCAGCAGAGAGGCAGAGGATTTACGATGGAGGGAACAAGGCTGACATTCTGCAGATCAGGGACCTCTCTAAGGTATACATTTTAATCAAACGACTAATTTCATATTTATTGTGATATTTCATTGCGCATTTTGGATTATAAGACTGTATGAAATAGAAGTTTCAAGGTTTCTTCCAGGCCAGTTTTGTTAATTTCATTTTCAGCTTCAGAATTAAATTTATTTCCAGACATCCTTTCATTTGTATTCACATCAGCATCCAGTTAAATGAAAAATTAAAAACAGAGGGGAAGGCACTAAAGGTTAGTATTCGTGGGAACATTCAGAAAAACTCCAGTGGGATAAGTACTGAATACAGAAAAGGTCGCCACACATTGGAATTACAGCTCCCTTTAATTTCATTAGCAATGTTTCTACCAGCTACAGGTCTCATCATGCAAGTATCTGAAAAAGAAATAAAAGTTGTGAAATTCAGATTATAATGCAAAACAGCCCATAAATAACATAAGTAAATCCCTCTATGGAGACGGAGCAGGAAAGAAGGTGGGAGTTGTTTTATTTTTGTTTGTGTCTCAAGTAACGCGAGAGTGCTTTCCCGATACCAGAATCATAGAACTTTTCTTTATAAATACTGGATAGCAAACTTAATGCAGTGCTAAACATGAATTTAACTATTTTCCCAAAAAATCCACCACCTTTTTTAAACATAAATTCTTATTGTTCGAGCAGCACTACACAACTTAAATGTCTCCCTGCCTTCTCTGCACAGACGTATGTGGGCAGGAAGAGGGCAGCTGTGGACCGGATTTGTGTGGGAGTCCCTGCAGGAGAGGTAAAGTCACTGAGGACATTTATATTGAGACCTACTACTCTTTTCTATTTGCTGTCAGTTTTCTCTTTCTGCATCTCTTCAAATAAACTGACAAACTGATTTGGCATTAGAGCATTACAGCGGCATGGTAACACGCCTCGCAATTTGCAGTTCTATATTTATCTCTTCTAGTTAGTCTAATCAAGCTTGATCGAATGTGATGGAATATGAGTTTCATTCTATATAAATGGGAGTTTATTTAAGTGCATTCATAAGCCTGTTTGCGTTTTTTCCTGTTAGTGCTTTGGTCTCTTGGGAGTAAATGGAGCTGGGAAGACGACAACCTTCAAAATGCTAACTGGTGACACTGATGTCACCTCTGGAGAGGCTTCTGTGGCTGGTTACAGGTACATAAAGTTTATTCAAAAAAATGGTCCCTGGATAACAGAACACAAAATCTGTTCAGGCCTGCATCGGATGGAATTTATTCAAAAAATAGAAAACTTTGCTCTTAGTTTATCCTGCACACAGTTCCAGATGAGTGAAAACCAGAAACAGTTCACTGAATAAGACAGTTTGAATACGGGAAGGTCAACCTGACATTACCTGTGTGTTAACACCATCAGACTATTAAACTCATCACTGTGATACTCTGATTGGGGAAAAAACGCAGCCTAGGAGGGCTTGAATAACAATTAGATTTCAAAGTCTAAATTCTCATTTTGTCAAGGAGTTTCATGCCAGTTATTTGAAAATTCACAGTTTTCCCCTCAGAATACCTGCTCAGTTAAGTGGAAAATGTCTTTGAACAAAAATCTAGGGATTCAAAGAATGTGAAGCACCGATGTGTCAAATGATAGTAATTATTGTCTGACAAATATGGGCATTAAATTAAATACACTTGACAAGAAGATTAGGTAAGCAATGTTTTAGTCCCTTTCTATTGAGAGGAATCAGCTTCTGAGCTTCTTCAGATAGCTTTCTTAAATAATCTGTCCCTTCTGGAATTGATTGATGTTTTGTTATTCCTACCATGTTAGGTGCTCCGTCAGCCCACTGCACTGAATTGCATTGTTTGTCCTGTTTTGTAGCATCTTGACAGAGATTCTGGATGTGCACCAGAACATGGGCTACTGCCCTCAGTTTGATGCCATCGATGAGCTTCTTACTGGCAGGGAACATCTCTACCTTTACGCTCGTCTCAGAGGGGTGCCCGAGTCAGAGATCCCCAGAGTGAGTTGGACTCCAGCTGCTTTACATATCGAACAGGCTAAGGATGTTTTTCACTCGGCTAGTCCAGTGACACTTTAGTTCAGCAAAGCAGTAGAAATCTGCTTTGTTCATAATGGTTTTGTTCTCTTTTTTTAAATATTTGCCCATTCTTCTTTTCTGTACTAATTTTGCTCATGCATTTTATGATATTTTATGAAATGCTATCTTAACGGGTGGGTTGTCCATTATAAAAGATCACTGTTTTGGATTCAAGTAGCCACTAAAGATGAATCTTTTTCTCCATCTAGGTTGCAGAGTGGGGCATTCAGAAGCTGGGTCTGTCAGAATATGCAGGCCGCTGTGCGGGGACTTACAGTGGAGGCAACAAACGCAAACTCTCCACAGCTATTGCAATGATTGGTTGCCCGGCCCTGGTGCTGCTGGTGAGTTAGCCAGTGACGAAAAGCTCATGAGCCCATTGTTTGGGATTTTAAATTTTTATGCAGGGATTTATCAATGAAATGCTCTATGAATCCAGATGGGAAGCCATATGGGTTCAGTCAAGCCTGGCCTCGAATGTTTTATACACTGGCAAGCAACTGTGCAGATCAGTTCAAATTGGCATAAATCTGAGATCTTTGCCATATGCTGATAAAGAAAAGGTTTTGGTCTCTGTTTGCATGGAATTATGTGCTCAGACATTCAAGTTGGCTGTTTCTGGCTCTGTGCGTTTAGGACGAACCCACGACAGGGATGGATCCCCACTCTCGACGCTTCCTGTGGAATGCCATCATGAGTGTGATTCGGGATGGCAGGGCCGTGGTGCTAACGTCACACAGGTTCGCCTAATAATGAAATTAAAATCCTCTGGACACATTTGCTGCACCAGCTGACCAAACGGTTAACTGTTGATGAAATCATGGCTACATTTGCATTCACTTGATTTCGCCACAGAGGTCCATGAAATGATGATGCATTGCTCAAACATGAAACAGCAGCAGTAAAAATAAAGATGGATTATTGTTGTTTTTTTACCAGCATGGAGGAGTGTGAGGCTCTGTGCACTCGACTGGCCATCATGGTCAATGGAACCTTCAAGTGTCTGGGTACCATTCAGCATCTCAAATACAAGTAAGACATATTTTGACTGTTACTATTTAAATATATAAGTGGTCATTTAGTCACAGTGGCATTTTCTAGCTAATATCAACTAATGATAAGAGCACATAAGGAAACATGTTGAATGTTTTGATGCTGTTTCCTTCATTTAGATTTGGTGATGGCTACGTGGTCACGATGAAAATCAAGCCAGCTAAAGCAGGCTTGTCCCCAGAGCTGGAGCCTGTCGAGAGCTTTATGGAGACCAGTTTCCCTGGCTGCGTTCAGCGGGAGAAGCACTACAACACGCTGCAGTACGAGATCGCCTCATCCTCCCTAGCGAGGATATTTCAGCTGGTGGTGGCCAATAAAGACAGGCTCAGCATCGAAGACTACTCTGTTTCCCAGACAACACTGGATCAGGTTTGGATGACATACAACAATGAGAAATGACACTGTGTTAATAAAACGGAAGGGTATTTGTCCCATGACAAGGAGGCAATAACTGTCAGTTTTTGTCATAGATGAAAATATTCAATCTTTAGGTTGCAATTTTTGTCATTTATAAAGAGTACATAAATAACTAAACATATTATGCATGTAATGGAGTTTTACCATGAACAGCTAGAACTCTTATGAAAACATATTTCATATAATAGCATGGTTTATTTAAACACCATCTGTGTACACACATCTTCCCCTCCATAGGAGAGATTATAGTTGTTGATAAATATATTCATAATCTGCTAATAACTGCTGTTGTAAGCCTGACATTTAAATATCACTTATGTAGAGCTGGATATAAATAAATTATGATTCAATCCTATGCATTATAATTTATCACTTGCATTAAAATGTTGGCACACTTTCGGTTTTTCAGGTGTTTGTCAACTTTGCTAAGCAACAGGCTGGAGAGGACGAGGAGTCAACGCTACACAGACGAACGGCAGGTGGAAGAAAAGACATCAAGGTCTCACCGGTTAAGAGGAAAACATGAAAAAGTCATGCAAATGTAGAGGTGTTACTCCGCAGGGCAGTAATATACTGTAAAACCACACACCGAAATTCAACAACTTTAAATGTTTTGCTAGCCAGCTGTTTTTTTTTTTTAGAGTAGAGGTGAATGTGACCAGCTCCCTGCCAAACTGACCTGTGGAAGAGTTTGCTTCTCGAGCTACAGTCAAACTTGACAAGCTCTTGTCTGCAAGTGGAGAGTCATCTTATATAACTTTTAAAAATCAATAATGTCTGACACATTGCTTTGACCTGACACTTTCCGAATTACTTTAAACTTCAAGCTAAACAAAAGATTCTTCTGGAAAAAATTGAGTTTTTTCTGCTTAGACTGACTGGCTTGTATAAAAGTGTACATATTGTATGTTTAATGAATACACTAACAAATACCCTGTTAAGCATTATTTTTATTGTCTATTATAATGAACACCTGTCACTTTTATATATAATATTTAAATGAAGACTCATGCTATGTATTGTTGAACTGTCTAAATGCAAAACATGTTTACGATTGATTCTGTTCTTGTCAGTATTTTTTTGTTGTAATTTTATTACTATTTTCTGCTGTCTTTTACATCTACGTGCTTTGTCAAATAGCACAATGTTTTCCTCTTGGAAAAAAAAAACGTATAAAGAAGCATAGCAAGGCTGAAGAGGGAATCTATTTTGCAACTGACATCTGTTTAACATGCTTTCCACATGCTCTGTGCAGTCCCTTCTAGCTGATTCGCACTTCCATCAGTCACAAATAAAGGAGTTTCATGAGCTATATATGAAGTGTGGTGTAATGTAAATGTGAAGTGCTGTATTTCCTATTAAATATTTCAGCCTTCCCGTGCTTCTTTCAAAGCTCCTTGGTGTTATGGTGGGATGCTCAAAAAGAGGAACTGAAAGGCTTTTCACATTGCTGACCTACAGTGACTCCACTGACCTCCATTCTAAAGCTAAGGAAGCAACTACGCAGATCAGTTGAGTCAGTGGCTACGAGACGGCTTTGCATCGGGGGCCAAGGCGACACTGTGCTGAGTGGCTTGTCACAACCTGGATTTTTCTGACACATAGTCCAATTACTGTTCTCCTTCAGTGAGTGGTGGTGTCATTGCCTCAGGCTGCCCATAAGTCTGAATTCCATTGGCTACCTCAAAGAAACAGAAGGATGATGGCACTGTGCAATTTCAAGGCTGCTAATGAATTCTCTGGTGGGGATCTGATGCTCACTCTCTGCCCATATGCTCATCTGGATGAGGCTGATGAGCATGAGTAGCACGCTGTGGGAGAGCAAACAAGTCATGCATCAACAGTGCGTCCAGAAAGTATTCACAGCACTTTACTTGTTCCACATTTTATGATGTTATAGCCTTATTCCAAAATGGATTCAATTCATTTTTCACTTCAAAATTCTACATACAATAGCCCATAATGACAAAGTGGGGAAAAAAAAGTTTGCTTGAAATTCTTGCAAATACAGTACGATGGTTAGTACTGTCTCACAGTAAGAAGATCCTGGGTTAAAATCCACCATCTGGCCTTTGTGTGTGCAGTTTGCAGATTCTCCCTGTGTTTGCAGTCTAAAGACATGCACCTAGTGGGGTTAGGTTAATTGGTGATTCTAAATTGTCCATAGGTGTGGATTCGAGTGCAAATGTCTCTGTGTTAGCCCTGCAGCAGACTGGCAACCTGTCCATGGTGTACTCTGCCTTTCACCCTATGGTAGCTGAGATCTGCTCCAGCCCCCCCTGCAACCCTGACTGGATGTATGGACGGATATTACAAATAAAAGACATAAAATGACAAATGATCATCTGTCAGATGTTCCTACAACCTGATTGGAGTACACCTGTGGGAAAGTCAGGTGACTTGACAAAATTTAGAAAAGCACATATCTGTCGACATAAGATAGTTCACAGTGCATGTCAAAGCACAAACCAGGCCATGAAGTTCAATACTGTCTACAGACAATTGTCTGTACATCAGAGACAAGATTATTTTGACGTACAGATCTGCAGAAGGATACAGTGGCCTCCATCATCTTTACACGGAACCACATTTTGGAACCACCAGGACTCTTCCCAGAACTAAGGCTGAGCGATTGGGGTTGAAAGCCCTTAGTTAGGCTCAAGGCAAAGATGAATGTAGCAACATACAGATATATTCTTGATGAAAGTGCAGAGTGCTCAGGACCTTGAACTGGGACAAAGGTTCATCTTCAAACAGGACAATGACTCTAAACACCCAGCCAAGATAACAAAGGAGTAACTTCAGCACGACTCTCTGGACAGATCTGATAATGGCTGTGTACCAAAGCCACCCATCAAACTTGATGGAGTTCATGAGGTTCTGTAAAGAAGAATGGGAGAAAATGCCCAAAAATAGGAATGCCAAGCTCGTAGCATCACACTCAAAAAGACTTGAGGCAGTAATTGGTACCAAAGGTGCTTCAAGGAAGTACTGAGCAAAGGCTGTGAATACTTATGTACATGTTACATTTTACTTCTTTATGTCTATACTTATAGATATCTATTACTTACATTGGAATAGTAGTGGTAGAATAGTTAAATTTATGTCTTGCATATTTCCACAACCATATCCATAATCACATACCGTGTATGCCACCGTTGTATATAGTGTATTATCTTACTTATTTTATATTTGTTTGTATTTTCCTTCTGCTATCAGTACCTGAGCTGAGGTAACGTAAGAATTTTCCCACCGTGGGATCAACAAAGTCTTATCTTATCTTATGTTTTACAAATTTGTAGAGAATTTCAAGCTAAAATGTTTTCACTTTATCATGGTGAGGTATTGTGTGTAGACTTTCAAGGTAAAAAAAAAAAGAATTTTGGAACAAGGTGTTAATATGACAACATATGGATCAAATGAAGCGCTGTGAATACTATCTGGATGCCTGTTGTTGAATCCTGAATGAGGCCGACTTAAACATTGAGATTATCTTCAGTGCAGCTGAATCAAGAAGCCACATTTTGAATATACAGAACAGTGTGGAAAACTTAAACCTGTATTATTACATTTTAACTTTCATTTTATTCATTTATCTTTATTTTTTTTACATTGCAACTGAAGACCAGAAATCTTATCTTATCATCTTATCCCAGCTGTCACAGGCCAAGAGACAGGGTACAGTTTTCCAATTTGTCACAGACGCCTCTTTCTGTCATGTTGGGTGACATAAACTGTGTTTCACAAATTTTTTTTTCATATGATGTAGTAGCAAATACTGTATTTTCCATAGCAGCATATTGAATTGAGAGCATTATACTGAGTTACAAGAAATTAAACATGTTACATAATTGAAATGTCCTCTTTTGTGATCAGATCAACCATTAGGTCATGCCATAGTTGTTCTCTTATTTAAAGCCCTTTTTTCTGATCTTGTGGAAAGAAAATCACTCTACTGGAACTGTTGTTAATGTCAAACTTCTTGATGCTTGTTTTAATTTGTCTCTTTTCCATCATGCCTGTCAGCCAATTGCCCATAACTGGAATTTAATAGTCTTTCAAGCCCTTGAAAAAGAGGTTTCCTGTTATTTCCAGTAAAAAATCTCTTAATCCATGTGATGCTTACATCTGATTATCAGATATTCTTGCAAAGTGTTGCGTATGTGCACCAGCAGCCACGCAAGATTTTCTGCAACAAAGATAAATACTCTTGTGTGAAACATGCCATGGTAATAAATACACAAATCTGACAAGGCTTACTATCTGATACTGATTTCTCTTTGACACCCTTTGGTGTCAGACAAATACACAGTGACAAACTTATCAAGACCTTCTCAAACAGCATCATTTAAGCATGTAGAATTGGCATCTTTAGATGTTCAAGCTGCCTGCGGTGTGATGCAATCAGGAGCACTCACGCACTTTAAATGAAAAAGGGCTCAACAACAATTTGAAATGTTAGTTAACTAGTCATAGGGGGTGTTACTGTGCCTGTGGAAAAGTGAGTATTGTGGCTGCTGTGGGTCTTAGGGAGCTTTGCCACTTCAGTGGATACTCTGAGAAAGTTAAGAGCAAGAGAAGCCACTGTTACATGCTGTTACATGCTGCTGCTGTGGACCTGAAATGAAATGGACGTTTTCAAATGTGCCACAGTGACCATTAGGATTATAGAAGGTGTAGGAAAGAGTGTTTAAATCTCTTCTGCATGTGTTCAGATTGTTTTAGTGAGCAGATTTTAGTGATCCATTGATGATTTGTAATTTGCATGCAAAGCTTAAGTCATGTCTCACTGCATGCAGTGGACAAGGGGTCCTTTTGAGTTTAATGCTATTTTTTAATCTTTTCTTTCTTTCTTTTTTTTAAACTTGTGGGTCAGAGCGGCAGATATTTTGTGTCACAAGTTTAATTGGGAGCATAGTTGAAGGATGGACTCGGAGAAGGTTAGTGGTGTATCTGTGTTCAGAGAGGGGAGTGAATAAACTTCTGGATGAAAGACGGCGCTTCCGTCTGAGGTTAAGCTGATGAAAATTGTGTATCGAAGTTGGTGAACATTATTTTTATTATGTGAGAGAGTTAGGAATTGGAAAAGGAGAGCCAGACATTGGACTGATACTTATACAGCACCTTTCCACTCAAATTCCACACTTTCTACTACAAGTGAGTAATTCCTACACACAAATATTCCTGTAGCACTTTTGTCTATGCCTAAGCACATTCTGATATTCACATAAATGCAATGGGGGCAATGTGGGGTATCTTCCCCAAGAATACTTTGTTGCGTGGACTGCAAGAGTCTGGGATTGACTCACCTGATCCAGCTTCCTACAGGAGGAAATAGTTGGCTTGATTTCTGTGGACAAAAGGACCTTAGTTAGTTTTACTGACTAGTTTTTCTTTTTCTCCCCCTCTTTTTTGGATTAGCATCTTCCAATTTTTCCCACTCTTCTAATTTGCTTTCAAAGTGTTCCTTTACCATTTTTAAACAGTGTATATATGATAGCAACTATCTGTAAGTGTTGAGCAGC
The DNA here is from genome assembly GCF_057382275.1 of Copadichromis virginalis. Lineage (NCBI taxonomy): Eukaryota > Metazoa > Chordata > Actinopteri > Cichliformes > Cichlidae > Copadichromis > Copadichromis virginalis. The sequence continues at coordinate 12,475,232 of NC_140635.1, forward strand.
ACCATCCTCTGACATGTAGACGTTGCTGTGTGACCGATGAAAAGTATGGAAAGCAAAGACAATATTGAAACATTTTGCACTCTTGGAATGATTTCAGTTATGTTCACTCAGCTCTGCAAAGTTTTTGTCTTCTTTTTCTTTTCCACCTTCTTCTTGGTTGGTATGCGGGATTTGCATATATAACAGATATAGTGTTGCAACACTTGGTTGACCATCTGTACCTAAAGTAAGTGGATAAAATGTCAGGTGTTGCATTTTTGGATTTGACAGTATATTTTATTTTGCTCACCGACATGTCAGTTGTATTTATCATTTACTCCATAGCTGACATTTCAACAGTTTTCATCTGACTCTACATACTCCGTGTTTGTCAGCATTTACACATCCAGTGGCATTTTCATTGCCTTCATTCCTTAAACTGAGTGATCATCAGCTTTAGGTGGTAATCCAGGTGATGTCTCAGATATCTCAGCTGCTCTCAAACACAAGGTCTTTACCTTTGAATCAAAAAGTATTTCACAACTTTCACATTGAAGCAGAATTCATGTATTTTCCTAGCTAGAACTTAAACTCACTTTAACGGAGATCCTTCAGTTTATTTGCATTTTTTGCTTTTATCTCAACTAGTCGAGCTTTAATTTGAATCAATAATTCAACTTTACATATAAAGAACTTTAAATGTTGTAAATGTAGTCATTTGTAGTCATCAAATGTTGTCCAGTTTTGTCATTCTAGTTTTGTTCTAGTTATTGCATTTTGACTGATTCTTCAGCTAAAATTTAAAGCTGCTATAGTTGCGTTTTTCCATAATTACCAAACTAGATTTCTGTCATCTGCAATCCATATTCTGGCTACACCAGAAGCTGGAGTTGCTCAATTGCAGACTCAGTATCTGATGGCCAAACATAGTGGTGGGATGGTAAAGACCTAAAACAGAGTGAATAGACTTACATTTACACGCTTTAATTATACAGAGCAACACAGCAAGATAAAGAAAGCAGCACATAAATCAGCCTTTACAATAAACTATTCATACCTTCAGTGTATTGGACCAGAATCAGACAAGTGAGAGGGAACACATTCATCAATACAGTCTGAGAAAAGTCTCAGCTGTTTCCTAAATTAGCCCAATCATGGCGTTTCCACCTAGAAAGCAGGAATCATCAGTCATTTGTTGATAATCAATCTGTGACTGTACTGACCGAGTCAAACGTTTGGAACGAGATATATTCCAGAATGCAGCAAATGATGAGCACTCTGTATTATATTTCTGAGAACTCAGTGACTGCTTTGAAAGTTTTTCATGGTTTTTGAAGATGCTTTTGTCAAAAATGTGCCCCGTAATCAACCACACGAGGGCAATAATTTTATTAAAATATCCAACCAATGTCTTATGTCAACAACGTGAAGTATTTCTTCTGAGGCATCCCACTGTTATCGACTCAGTTCTGTGCCCCGAACCTTCAGGAGGTGTCTTTTGAAGTCTGAGGGATGTGTGGGCTCATAGAAGGAATTGCTGATCAAGTGTGCTTTTAAAGTACATCAGCACTGTGCAGCCAGCCTGCATCTTCTTGCCTATATGTGTGTTTTTGTCTCAGCTGCAGGAGCCGCTCTTGAGAGATCTTGAGCAAATATTTCTCTCTAACCCTCCCACAGCTGCTCCACATTAAATATTTTTCATGTTGCATAAAATGTAACTTATGTTGTTCGAATTTTAGCTCTGGTGGATGATTATCTCAGAAATAATTGCGAAAATTTTGCTTTTGTGAATTACTTTTATTATTCATAATCAGTCATAACATATTTTTGTGAAAACTTGATCTTGTCAAGTTCTCTAGGTGTGCCCTTCACTCACAAAAATCCAAAACACGAGGGCATTAGCATTCAGAATGCACACCGTAGATAAAAAACAGTCTCAAAGTGAAGTCACTTAGGACTCGTGGGACTGACGGAAGAATATGAAGCTATGCTGATGGATTGGGTTTGTTAGGCGAAATAGGGACAGAAAAAAAGAAGTTTCTGGAGTTTGTCTCGTTAAAGGCGCCTTGTCAGCAAGCGAGATAATATGGTCTGGGTGTGTGGGCTTGTGTCATCCACAGGGACAAAAATAAGCCAGCTTTAATCAATAGTAGAGTTGGCTCATCATTAGTTTGCCATTCTTGCCCTCTTGCTGATGTGAATACCAATTTCAAAACTCTGTGTGTTTAGGCTATCATTTACTGTGGCACACTGTCAACATTTTCACAACTGTGGCTCAGGAAACACTTTGGTGCCATCAGTTTAATGTTCTCCCAAGGTGTCTCATCAGCTCAGCTCGGCACACAGAAACTCAAAATCCTGAGACAGAATGCGTTTGCTTCTCTGCAGCCATGATTACCATAAACCTCTAGCCAAGGTGCCGTAGTGATATAGTGAGCCATTAGAGATATGACAAATACATTCATTAGCTTCCTCACAGCACCTCAGCTCCATGCTGTTACTCCCGGGGGTGAACTACCTTTTTGCCTCCAAAAGGTAGAGGTATTGACCCCAGGGGTAATAGAAGATGATTGAAAAAGATGGATCTGGAAGAGCTACCTTCAAGTGCTGTTCTTGGCCTATTGATTATGAAAAATCTCAGAAAGTGTGTGTGTGTGTGTGTGTGTGTGTGTGTGTGTGTGTGTGTGTGTGTGTGTGTGTGTGTGAGTGGGGGGTGTCATAAAAAGCTCATAAAAAATGGAGAATTTTCTCAAAACTTCTGTATGCACTATATTACTGTGTGCAAAATGATTCATCTGTGTTGCTATAGGTCTACCTACCTACCAAGCTTCCTTGGTTGTTTAATACTGTAATGATTCATCTGAATGTTGATAAGACACTAAATTTGCTTTCACTCGTGCCATATTTTGGCAAGCATTACACAAGGAAGTATTTTTAAACAAGTCTTTGTGACGGTAAGGATGATTCAGTTAAATCTGAAGGGAGGCACCGTCATACAAATGGAAAAATGGGCTGAAGCAGCCATGGCTCAGCTGGTAGAGTGGGTGGCCATTGAAGTGTGAGTGTGTGTTAAAAGGTAGTGTGTATGTGCTGACCATTTCCTGTTTACTGTAATTAAACAAAGGGGTTTTGGAGAGCATTGGTGGAGGTAGGCCATTAGCCATTGTTTTTTTTCCATTTGTTTCCAATTTTATTTTATATTTTTACTGGTTAGCACTGTAGCCTCACATCAAGAGGGTCCTAGGAGTTTTCTCCAGGAGCTTCAGGGGGTCTTGGTAAGGTGATTCTTGCAAAAGACTTTTAATTTTTTTTTTTAAAATCTCAACAGTTACACTTCCTTTTTAAGCAAGATAGAAAATAAATGAAGAAGCAAGATCTATCTGGGGTAAAATGGTGAGCTGCCAGTCAAACATACCGTTTCATTTGGCTAATAGCTCAAAGGCTCCACAATGGATGGAATAACTTGCACTATCAGATACTGTATGATATAGTATTATTGACAGTAATTAGGTCAACCTCGCAGACTGTGTTGTCACCGGACGCTCTGAAATATTCAGATTTTGAATGCTCTATTAGATACTCCACAAAGTGCATAATAGGTTAGCTCAACCATAGATTCAATTGTGGAAACTGAACTATGAATAGTTCCCTGTTAAAGGTCACTCAAACCTCATTTACGGAACATAATTTATTTATTTGCCTGGGGAATACATGTGAATCTCTCGTGAATGCCTAATTGATTTAAGCTTAGCCCATTAAATAATGAGAAAGTCAGAACAAGTCAGTTTTTGCTAACAAAAAAAAAAAAAAAAGTGGTATGTCCACTAAATGGCACATGTTGATTGTAGTTTTTGAGTCTAGTCTAACATTTACATAACAGGCTTGTGATAGTCGCTGAGTGACAGCTTTTAGAAATAGCAGATGTAAACATTCACAGTTGGCTTCAGTCTGTCCTGATACAGAGCAGGCTCATAAAACCTGTCCCTCCTAACCTTCTGTAGTAGCTGAGCATAACGAGGATGATGCAATTAGTCTTCTAATGTCAGAGACAATAAGGCTAACAGGGCGCCAGCATACTTATTGTAGCTTATTGCAGGTCACTGTCAAGTGATCGTCTGCATTGCTAGCAATAAGGGATAATTCAAGCTTTGGATATAAACAGGTTTTTTTGGTTGCTTTCTTGCTTAAAGTTGATGGATAAAGTATAATGGAAGCTAACTTGGCATAAACACTGTAAACACTGGAGCTGCACATATAAAACTGTGTTTATTTTATTTGTTTGTGAGTGGATTAAACACATACTGTTTGAAACATAAATAATTTGTGATCTTTTTATTAAACTCAAGAGAAAGTCCAGCTGACTGCTGCTCCCTAACTTCAGTCTGTGTTAATCAAGTCGCAACCTCCAGTAGTCAAAGCCAGGTATGGTCAGTGTCAATAACAGCATTGGTATTGGTGTCGGATAAGTACTAGTTAGTTAGTTAGTATCAGCACTTTAGTTTCACTTTCTCTTGACTATGTTCAGCATGTTGCTCCTGTTTCATCAAATATTAGACAAGTCTGTGTAAACACTGCTCCTGTCACAGCATACTGCTATGCTTTTTATTGGAACTAAAAATATATCTCAAACATGAACTAAGAAAATGTCTGAATTTAATAACCAGTGTGTGAGAACTGTGAAAGCCATTTTGTTTTAACTTATTAACATTGAAAAGCAAACATTGTAGTAGTGGTCGTTAGAATATATTCAGATTTATTGATGGAGCATTTTAATGCAATTATCCAAAGGTTAGCATGTCTTCATGTGTGGTTAACTGTACTAACAGAAGATTCAAGCAGTGTCTAGCTCAGTTTTGTTGAGTGAAATTTTACAATTTTATTTGTATCTTTCTTAGTTTCTGCTAATTAGGTATCTGTGTCCAATGCACTCGCTTTGCACATTGCTAATCATGCTCATTATCATGAGCTGATAACTTAGCACTCCACACTATCATCAAAACATGGTCACTGCTGGGTTAATGAATCCAAGATTCAGGTCGTGGCTGCAATGCTTTAAAAAAAGTTTAATCTCTGAGTCTAATCTAACCCATGCTAATGGGGGGGTGGGGGGGCGGATACTAGAAACCCAAAGGTTTGATGCCTGACTCACCCAGTCAGGACCTTAATTGTGTGTGTGTGTGTGTGTGTGTGTGTGTGTTAAGAGAGAGAGAGAGAGAGATTTTATAGAATAAATTGTATGAATTTGTGTGAGAACCAGGCAATTTGGCTTGTAGTATAAAAGTTCTTTGAGTGTGTTTGAAAGGTCACAGCTGGCATTGAGAATACAGCTGCAGGAGAATACAATTCATTACTTGAAATAGCAAGATCCAACTGATAACACTACAAACACCGAAAACAATGAAGGCCTTTAGTTTTAGGCGATAGAAACAGGAAAATTCTTTGTTCATCTACAAGAAATACAACTAGATAGCATCTGATATTTCATTCAATTTTCAGTTTAAATAAAGACAAAGAAAATAATATTTGTGTGTGTGTGTGTGTGAGAGAGAGAGAGCGCAAATTTCAGGCAGTGATTGTAAGTGATTTAATAAAACTGCCATATTTCTTTTATCATGCTCTTTCTCTCACAACCCCGGGAGCTCTTTCCTTGAAAGAACAGATCCAATCTCTTTTTACAATACCCACACGAAGGCCTTGGCAGTTGCTGGCGCAGATCAATCTCTCTGGCTTGAAAGTTAATCTGGGAGAAGGGCCTGTTTGTCTATGCCCTGACATGCTCAGCTGTCAGTCAAAGATCTCAGTGCACCTGTCCTGACAGCTGTAGAAGCTTACTTCCCAAAGAGCCCTCCCAGGACCAGTTAGATGACTACCATCTAACTTTATCAACAATTCTAGCCAAAAAAATTAAAAAATTTTAATTCAGAAAAAAATAATTTTGCCCATTTTGTCTGCTGTGGATTATATATTGAAGACATTTAGATGGCAGATAATGGAGTACTGTACTGAGTACTGTATTCATATATACCGTATTTTTCGCACTATAAGGCACACTTAAAATCCTTAAATTTTCTCAAAAATCAACAGTGCGCCTTATAATCTGGTGCACCTTATGTATGAATTCTGGTTGTGCTTACTGACCTCGAAGCGATTTTATGTGGTACATGGTGCTCAAAAATCTGTCAAAAAATGTTTTAGTACGACTTTGGTAAGCTACGAAGCCGCACCGCTTGATGGATTGTTGAAGCATTATGGCTACCGTAGTAAGGAGCCTCGCGGAGCAATCTGGGTTCAAACCTCCGTCCGCTTCAAGTTCCCAAAGTCAACATTGCTGCTTTACCAGGTGTAACAATTAAGTTTAACATCCAGGCATCCATGAAAACAGAATATATTAAATTTAATGGAGTTTGAAGTTAGCAGGAAGTTAATTCGCTAGTTTCCACCTAGACATGATATAACATGTTCTGATTGAGATATTTCTGAAAAAATGAAAACGTACAGCTTTGCTATCACTTCCAACTGTTTAGAAACTAATCAGCAGTGACGTTTGTAGGGTTACTGAAGTTGGACTAGCTGGTTTATAACAATGTGCTACGTGATCTCTAGCGTCACAGCTATGTTAGCATAACATAAACACAGTGAAGCTGGAGGATGAACGCTAACTGTTTTCCACTTGATAAAAGTTAACGGGACTTGTTTTCATGTGTAGGAGTACGGTGCATATATTCTGCATATTGTACACATATGCCTTAAAATAACTTCACAGGCCTCAGGCATCACTGACTATACCATACATCATAAGAATCACTTCTATATTAAAAGTGATATGCATTTATAGAGTACATAGTTATGATGTTTATCTTAAACACAGTGAAAGCAACAAAATCAAGGGAACATCAACTTGTATCAAGCGACTTTGTGTTTTAATACTATTGTCATGTGTGGGCAGAACATCATAGTGCAAATCTGTAGCCAAACGGAGGCTAATCAAAAGGATGGATTCCTTTAACCTGAGTAGGTACAGAGTCAACAAGTCTGGGTTGTGACAGTTTTATTGAGCTTATTCATTCAGAAAGACAAACCCTTAGCTGCTGTGCACACAGATAAGGAGTGATTGCAAAGGGGTGCAGCAGAACACACAAATGCAAACCTAAAAACAAATGACAACTAAAATGAGCATTCTTATGAAGCAACAGTGTGAAGGACAAAAACAAATTAAACTTTGTCTCCATCTCTCTCTCTTTATCTGCATCTCTTTCCATCTATCGCTACAAAGCAACAACTCATTAAAGTTGCTGTACAAAAACGTGACAAAGTAGCTTCCTCCCATTTCCTCTACCTTATCTCCCGCCGTGAAATGTCTTAAACTCTCATATGACAATTGCTGCCTCTGGGTTCAGTAACTTGGTTTGGTGGACAGACAAACCAGACTTCATAGTAGCTTTGATCATCATAACAGCTTGAGGGGATGTGACATTTATGCTGCTCACGTGTACATCTTTTTTGTCAATAATTGCCATTGGGGGAATCAGAGAGCTATAAGGGGAGGTGCTGGCAGATTACACAGCAATGTTGCTGATGGTGTTTCACTTTTCATATTTGTTCCTTATATCTCCAAAAAGTGTTTTTTTACCCTTGTACTATTTATATTTGAAGACCAAGGGCTAGCAAACTGATTCCCATTATGGTGAATCGTGCATAATACATATAAACAATTTTGTCTCAGAGGATATACCTGTCTCTAACTATTACAAGCCCATTAAAATGAGGTCAATGAAGAATTTAGTGCTGGCATTTTTAATCTACATTAATCATTGTTTATACAAAGAGGACTGGCCTGAGGTCCAGATACATACAAAGCATTAATATTTTAAAGCAGTATTTTTTTAAGGTTGTTGACAAGCATGCTCAAAACTGACTGCCTGAATTTGGATTAGGACTGCACCAGTGATGATGAACAGTATTCATGCTGTGTGTAGAAAATTTAGGACATAAAACTAAAATAAAAACATTAAAAGGCAGATGGGTAATAACATTAAAACCAAACTGTGCATCTTTTGGAAGATGAGAAATTATGTAGTCCTCTGCTTACTAATAAAAACGTATTATTTGATCTGCAGTGACTGAAAACTTTATGATGACTAATGTTAAGTAGAAATACAGCTGTGCACCTACACACTCAGTAAGTAAACTGAATTAATGATATGACACTTCTTGTTATGCAGAATTTTTGCATTTGCATGGCACAGGCAAGACTTGCGTAAGTGCTCATATTCCTATTGCTCCCAGTCAGCTCAGGGAGTCTAATTCACATCATGTGAATCTGGGGAAATGAAGAGAGCTGGGGCTCTTTGCAAAGAAAATGCAGTCCAGATGCAGCTTTGCAGACCCCACAGTTGGTGTGTCATGTTGCAAAATCTGTCTGTCACCAGCACACTTTTCCTTCTTCCTCTGCCCTCCCACAGTCACAGATGTCGACGGCGCTTTTAATTATCCGGCAGGGTATAAATACACCTACCTCTTTTTCTCCCCTAAAATAATATTACAAAAGGTTCTAAAGGGCAGTTTCTGCAGTGTAAACATCAACGGTGTAAAGGTACCTTATTTGGGAAACTGTGCATCTGTTTCAAGAACTTTTGGCTTCTGTTAATTTTTTGTGTAAAAGTACATTCACTTTTTATTAAAGAAAATTTTTTATTTTGAAAAGACACTTGAAATTCAAGCTCTCTAGGTTTCCTTCATCTCAGCTGTAGAGTTAGAAGATGCCACACACTGTATTTTATAACCCATTCCCACTTCATGCTAATTGCTTCTGAATGGCACATTATGTAGGGGGGCCTCAATGCATGAATGTGTCTCCTAGTATCCACACATGCACTCATGAGCGCTTCCATGCAATAGGTTGTAGGCGAGAAAAAAATCCTCCACAGTGCACTTGACCTGCACTTGATAAACTCTTTTCTTGATTGTGCTTTGAAGCAGTACAGTTCAGAGCTGAATCCATCTCATATTCAATACAGTCTACTGCACCCCACTTGTCTCATCTCTTGGGTTAGCCAGAAGGAGGTTAAACTTCATGACATGTTGAATCTAACCTAAATATATCACCTATTACAAAGTTATGGTAGACTCAGCCAAGATAGATCGTATAAAGATCTTTTTTTTCCTTGGATTGACCTATAAAAACAAGTATAATCCATCCATCCATGCAATTTATCCTAGGAGTAAAGGGGGACTGGAGACTATCTCAGCTGGACGAAACTACAAGCATGGGGAAAACATGCAAACTAGACATAGAAAGCTCCCAGTGAACCAGCAGGTTCAAACCCAGAGTCTTCAATCTGTGAGGAAATAGTGCTAAACATTCTAGATACTGCTTCAAATAAGACCAGTTTTAAATATAATATTAATAATAATTAATAATGAAAACTCTTTGCAAAAGGAACAATTTACAATATCCTTTATATAGAGTAGGCAAAAAATGCCTCTGGCTGTTGTCAAGACCTGTTGTGAAGTCTCTTTGTCTCTAGTGTAGTTTAGTTCCTTAGGTGTGTCTCATTTTCCATTAGCCCTCAGTGTGTCTGTTTGTATTTAAAGCCTCAGTTTGGCGTATTTCTTTGTTGTGTACTGTTTTTGTTTACTGTTGCCTTCTGTTGTCCTATCTTTGAATGTGGTGTAGCAGGCAGAGAGAGGTCCCAAAATGCAGGACTTGGCACACTGGCTGAACTGAAAAGTGTTTTATTGCAGGTAGAAGACTGACGGAAAAAATATCCAGCAAAACTAAGCTGGAGCAAACTGCTGAAATGCAAATACTGACTAACAGACAGGCGCACACGCAAAACATAAGGAGATAATGACATGACAAAGAACAGAGGGAAACTGAGGACTTAAATAGACATGAGGTAATCAGGGAAAGAGACGCAGCTGGGGAAAACAAGGCGCAGGTGAACACACACAGACACACACGGACGATCAAAATAAAACAGGAAACTAACAGTAAGATTGAGACTAAAATCCATAAACTTGAAAGACCAAAGTAAACACAAAGACAAAACTGACTAAACACGAAAGCTATAACAGAAACATAGACTCGGCATGGGGAACATAAGAGTGCTTGAGAATACCAAAGAAAATAATGAATACAAAATCAGAATGAAAACCTAACCAAGGGAAAAGTAATATTAAAACTGAAAACTACAACAAAGTTAAATGAAAAAAAAAAATCAAACACAAAAGTGAGTCTCAAAAAGAAAACGCTGGGTACAAAACCCAGAATTATGACGATCATTGCTGTTTTCTGATCGGATTCTGTTTATTTTTGGAATTTCACTGGCTCTTTGGACCGGCCTATTCCACCATTAAAAGTCAGCTTTTAATTAACCCTCCTTGTGAGTAAGCATTTGGGGCCTCATTCTCCTTCATATGAAAACTATGGAAGCGCGGTGCAAAGATGGGTTGCAAAGTGGCTTGCCGAGGCAGCAGCAGCTGTGTACAGGCTAAAGCACCAGATGCAATGCTATTCTCAATTTATATCACGCACGAAACCATTATTAACAAAGTTTTTACCAGTTGTAAGATTATTAACATCTTGTAGAGTTAACAGGCGCATGAGCACTGTGGTGATGTTCTGCTAGTATGTCTGTGTACCTGCCTGTTATGCTTATTTTGAGGAAGATCAATCAACTGCTCCTGACCAATTAGTGGTGCATGAACAAGCCTTTAGCTACTCCCTCTCTCCCAGGAATCAGGCTTTGCAGGAACAGTGAAATTCACTAGTCTTATTAGTACACAACTATATAAAAAACAATTCCTGGAGACACGGCACATGTATACTTAACATATTTCTCACCAACAGTGCAAAAGAAGCTTGTAAATCCTTATTACTGAGGGATAGAGAAGTCTGCATCTTAAAGACTGTAAAGAGTCAAGAAAAAATATCAACTTGGCTGTAATGTGCTCTGTTTACACCTTTTGAGATATTCTATAGTGCACCATACATCCCTACAAAAGTAGGGATGTATGGTGCAAACCACACAGTAGCATGTGTGGTTTGCATCTTGCAGTTTATTAACTTGCATCTGAAAGTGTATTCAGCTCACAGGTTCTTTTGATAGTGTCTTAAGGTGACAGCTAAAGTACTCTATAACTGGAGACAACTGAGCTGTGAATATGTGGAATGGCAACTGCTGTTTCATTCTGAGGTCATATGGCACAGCAATATGTGTATATAGAAAAGAAGTCAACAAATGTAGGAATTACTTCCATCAGAGGTATTCATAAAAAAATAAAAACAACACACACAACACCCAGCACGCCCCTGCGGGCGGTTTATCCTTCAAGCTCGGGTCCTCTACCAGAGGCCTGGGAGCTTGAGGGTCCTGCGCAGTATCTTAGCTGTTCCCAGGACTGCGCTCTTCTGGACAGAGATCTCCGATGTTGTTCCCGGGATCTGCTGGAGCCACTCGCCTAGTTTGGGAGTCACCGCACCTAGTGCTCCGATTACCACTGGGACCACCGTTACCTTCACCCTCCACATCCTCTCGAGCTCTTCTCTGAGCCCTTGGTATTTCTCCAGCTTCTCGTGTTCCTTCTTCCTGATGTTGCTGTCATTTGGAACCGCTACATCGATCACTATGGCCGTCTTCTCATGTTTGTCTACCACCACTATGTCCGGTTGGTTAGCCACCACCATTTTGTCCGTCTGTATCTGGAAGTCCCACAGGATCTTAGCTCGGTCATTCTCCACCACCCTTGGGGGCATCTCCCATTTTGACCTCGGGACTTCCAGGTTATACTCGGCACAGATGTTCCTGTACACTATGCTGGCCACTTGGTTATGGCGTTCCATGTATGCCCTGCCTGCTAGCATCTTGTACCCTGCTGTTATGTGCTGGATTGTCTCAGGGGCATCTTTGCACAGCCTGCACCTGGGGTCTTGCCTGGTGTGATAGACCCCAGCCTCTATGGATCTTGTACTCAGAGCTTGTTCTTGTGCTGCCATGATTTTTGTTGATGTTTTAAAAATATTTTAATAAGTGTTAATGATAAAAATGCATCACACTAAAGTAGAGAGTTGTATCTTTTGCAACCTGAAAATTGCAATGTAATTTGTAAAGCGTCACAGCAACAAAGCACAATTTTCAAAGTTGCCCATCTGGAAAAAACGTAATTATAAGGTGTTATATACAAAAATAGGCCTTTAACGGAGGCAAAATCTTGTCTTGTTATAGCTCTACTTTAAATGTGAAATCTAAGTGTTCTCTGCCACCAATAGCTGTTAACTTTAATGGCTTCAATCATCACAGCTGACTTGTTTTAGACACATTAATCTGCAGCTCAATCTTGAACTCAAACGGTTTTCCGTTGCCCTCAAACACACCTTGAATGTAAGTGGGAACACCCGATGCAATGAAAACTGATGTTTTATAGAAGCAGCTTCTTCACTCATTTAGGTGGGAAACGAGGATGGGAACTGAAAAAAAAAACTATCGGAAAACACACATTCTTTGTTTGTGTTGTATTTTTCTGTTTTTCTAAAATATGCCATATCCATCTTAAAATGGAAAAATCTCTTTCCATGCTTTTTATTATTGTCTCTGCTGATTCCATGCCTATAACTACAGCACTGAACAGTTGCATTTTCAGACAGTGATAAGGTGACACAGCAATGATTTCCTCTCTAACTATTTGCCCACAGCTGTCAGAATGATTTGCTACACCATATGCTATGATTTTCTCAATCACACAAACAGTTTTTATTTCTGCTTAAAGGATATTTCACACTTCCTATAGAGATAAACATGTGATTTGTTTCAGATCCTTTGTGTTGGCAAAGCTGAGCTGACAGCTAAAGTAATTCACACTGTTGATCAGCAGATGTTAATGTCTACACTGTCATAATTGTAAACACAGGCTCCTACTGGAATCTCATCAAATAGGATTGGTTGGACCACAGAAGTTACATTTCTCATCGGCTGATGGTAATGGCTTTCAGTATATATATATATATATATATATATATATATATATATAAAAATTGGACTGTTTGTTAATTCATATCTACAGACTACTTCACATTATGTCTCATAAATTGGTCTGGTTGGGGTTCATTTCCTGTAAACTGTGTGTTGAAATCAATCACTGACAGGAAGCTGTTACCTAGCAACACATTCACAATAAAGGAAGAGGATAATCCTCAGTGTTCACACTGTATTCGTGCCCTTTTTAGTGTTTTTGTGTTGTTTGCTTTGAACTGGAGGTATTAAGTCACTAACGTCCCACATAAATGTTCAATTTAATTTCATTTGAGGTGACAAGTAAAAACAAAAGCGTGGAAAAAATACATGAGAAATGAAAGAAGATCAATACCACTCTCACTTTGCCAAATACGAAGGTACAACAAGCAGCTGCTAGCTTAGCTTAGCAAAACAACCGGAATCAGGAGGAAACAGCTTGCCTGCCTCTGACTTATGGTAATAAAATCAGCCTACATGGTCTTCCAGAGTTATATTTCATGTTCTTAATCCATGAAAAGCTAAAATGTTGGTTTAAAAGCTGGGTTACGTGGAAGAATAAATAAAGTTACTTCAGGAACAGAACAGCTGCAGACTGTAGCTCTTTAAACGTCATTCAAGAATCAAAATATGAACGCGAAAAGGGACATTTCTTCTAAATTCAAGCTATAACTTTAAATCACAGAAAAACATATTTTTCTTGGTATGAAAGTTTAGTATAAATCTAATATATATAGTAACTGTTGTAATATTCAGCTTTTAGGGCTGCAGTCTAGTTCAAGGTCCTTGATTGTTAGTTGGTGAAGTTGTAAGGTGGAGCACGGGACACAGTGCACTAAACTTAAAAAAAAGAACTAATAAAAAATCAAAACCTGAGTATGTGAGTATACTTCACTAAACTGAGCACACTAATAAAAGAAAGAAAAGAACTTTAGCCAGCGGCAAAGTTGACAGAGTTGATAGTTTATTGAGCTCTTGCCAGAAGGAGTCCTTCACGAGCGGTACATAGCTGTACCAGACCCTGACTTAAGGTTAGTTATCTGAATTTAGAATTCAGTGCTTCGAGATACCGACAGAACCATAAGCTGACACACAGGAACTTGCTTGACATTGCACTCAAGGGATCGATAACTCAAGAGAACATGAACTCAATGTGGATGCTTCCTTCTTTGTGGCTGACCTGCATTAATCTGACCTGGGGGAGAGTTTTGGCACTCAGAATCTAGGCTGTGGGTGGTCAGTATTCTCACAGTGTATGCTACTGTGCGTCCTGTAATTGCGTGTGCTATGTGTATGTAGTGTAGGGATGTTACCCTGGCAGCAGAAGACAAACAGAGCATCATATCTCCTGACTGCATAAAGGATCCCTAATGAGCCCGTGTTCGTGCTGTATGAGTGAAAAGAGCAGCACACGAGGTGTGAAGGGAAGTTGTAAAAGAGTGTAATTGCTGTAATGTGGTAGAAGATTTTTCAGTGTTCTTACTTGTGTTACATTATTCGTATGATATGACGCACATCAAAACAAGATTGTGGCGTGAAAACCATTATTTACTTTGAAACATCTTTAAACTTGTGGAAATGAACTTCCCCCGTCATTAACCTTACAAGATTTGATGAAGATTGTGTTTGCTTCATAATTATCTTCTATTCTTGATTTATTGTTTCTTTCCTCTACAAAATGCCATTTGAGATTGTTTACCACCCAATATTTATCCGGTTCCCATCTTACTAATCTCTTCATCTTACATTCCTTATCTTTATTTTGGAACAAATTAATTCTGATAAGAAATCACTTGTCTCAGTAGTGCACCAGCTTGATTGGTTTGGCTGGTCAAGATGAATTTCTGGAATCTTGAAAAACTGTGTCCTCGAGTTACAAACTTTTCAGTCTTTATCCATGTCAGCTAAGAGGTTGCTCCATTCTTGAAAGGTTGGCCATTTAAAATGTAACTTGTAGTGTGGAGCCTGGGTTCCTGTGTTTAATGGTCTTATGAGCAGTGGGTGGGTTTTTCCTGTCTTATGACTTTGCACCAGCGACGTTCCATCAGGGCAAGCAAGGCAACCAGTGCTTGCCCAGTGAAATATAAAAACAGTCAACAGTTAAAATAACCATGAAAGTAAGTAAAGTCTCTCTTTATTTTAATCTCATACAACAGAGTCATGAAGCTTCTCACCTGTTTGCATCCATCATTTAAATTATTACCATCGTGTGCTCTCAGGTGACCCTGGAAGCAGGCTCGACCCTGGTTGACTTTGTTCACTTTGCAGTCGTTAATGCCTTTCATGCCTGGTTTAAAAAAAACAGGCAAATTGAACAGCTGAAGGCTGCACCAACACTTTTAGTTTAACATTACTGAGAAATCTCTTGGTTGACTGAATGCACTTTTTAACATAAATTTTTAATGATTTTTTATTTTTTTTATTTCATTGTTTATATTTACTGTTAATGTCACATTACACTCAGGCATTTTAATTCAGCTGTGATTTTTTTGGGTGGTTGGTTATATATTTATTTATTTATTTTTAAATCGATGTGTGTCCCTGTTTTTCTGATATGATTAACAGCCTTTTAGAGCAACATGGTCCACACAGGACAGCTGGACTACAAACATGATTTTATAGAAGACAATGCGTCACTGGGGATTGAACATTGAGTATAAAGTTATAAGTACAAGCATGAGTGGTCGATCTGCAGTAGTAATATCAATCCATATAGTACTGATGGGAAGTATTTTTCTGCAGATTAAGTACTTTTACTTTTAATAATTAAATTTACCAATAATGCAGTTTTTTGGGGTAAGCATTTTGATAACTATGGAATAGGTTTCAGAATTTAGCCAGGAAGGACTGCAAGTGAAGATGTCCAGGAGGAATGTAGCAAGAGGCACGAGACTCATATAAAAGAATACAAGATAAGCAGTACAAAGGGGGCGCACAGCATCTCTGCTTGGCTTTCTGTAAAAGTCACTGCATATAACTTGTTTGCGCTAATTATGCGTCCTTTTATCTTTTTCATATATACATCATGAACTGCATGAGGCATTAATACCAAAGCAATCTCACAATGTCCATCCATCCATCCATCCATCCATTATCTTCCATTTAGCCAGTTTAAGATCACAGGGGGGCTGGAACCTATCCCAACTACCATAGAGTGAGAGGCATTAACACAGAGATACAGACAACCATTTGTGTGCATGTACACATCCTATGGGTACTTTAAAAACACCAGTTAACCTAACCTGATTAACTGCATGTCTTTTGGGTTGTTGAAGACACAGGGAGAACATGCAAACTCAAGTCTTGCTTTGAGGCAACAGTGTTAACCACTATACTGCCCCACTGTTTGGCAAGGTATGTCAGTAAAAAAAAAATTCAGCATTTTAGGGAGAAAACAACAGGTTCTATCATAATCAGCACACTTATCCACTTAAGACTAGTTCACCCTAAAAACAAAAAACCACAAGAAGCATTCACACTTAAAGTTTGATTGCCTGTCTGTATATTTAACACAAACATGTAGTGAGGTGTGAAAGTGTTGGCTAGCAGTAATGCATGTTATATAAGATGGTAAGCATTCTTCTGCTTTTTCTTCTTTTTCTCCCCCTAGGAGGCCTCACAGCAGATCATTTTCCTACATCTCATCCTATCCCTACCATCCTCTTCTTACATCCACAAACCTTTACTGTGTTTTTTCTCTTATCTGAATCTTCAACAGGATGCAAAAACAAAACAAAAAACAAAACAAACCACAAGCAAGGGGAAGCTGCGGCTAACTGACAGAGGAGCTGAAAAAGCAGGCTTTGTACACTTAGCCTCTCACCCCTCTCAGGTGCAGCCAGTTCTCTGATGACCCGCATGACTGTTGCTGAAAGCAAATGGGGAGGAGCAAAAATCAAGTGTTATGCATATTCTCTGCTTGTCAGCTGTCTGTACTTTCCTTGTTTGAATCTTCTTAGTTAAAAAAACACAGCAAATGCTCATTAAAATAAATAAATAAATAAATAAATCTCAATATCTTTTTGAAGATGAAAATAGCTCTGAAAAGCCACAGATATTTGTATTTATTTAGTTTTATTTCTTCTTTAATAACTCCCAAGAAAGTCCACTGTGAACATTAAACTATATTCTTTATAGACACAGACATACCATACTATGATTTTGTTGACAGCTAAAGTGATCAGACATATAGTATTGCACAAAGGTCTAACATAACATAGTATACAACACATGGATGTTACTCATGAAAAATGGGAGTTTTTCAGTTTATAGAACCACTAAAGTCCAGATACAATTCAGACCGTGAAGCTTTTGCAAGCTGTTGTCACCAAGTACAAAGTGATATTTACAGCTCAAACATGTTGCCCTGTTGCTTATGAAGTATTCAAGTAACAGTAAAGTTACAAAGCTCTTATCAAGAATACAGTGATTTTAAATGAGTACAGTGGTGCAGGGAATAAAGAAGAAACAATCAAACCCTTACAGCAGAAAAGGAAATGCACAGAACTATGACTTAATGAAAACAATACTTTATTTGGGTTATGTATAACTTCTTATTTACACACATGAATCCTTGTTAAAGTTTTCTACTTCTGTATAAATGGTTCTTTACCAGGGACTAGTAAAGCGCTGTACAAATACAGGCCATTTACTATTTACCATTAACATAGTCAGAGAGGAGAATGGAGCGTTTTGCAAATGCAAAATACACAAACAGTTACAGTAAGAATGCTTTTACGACAACAAGCATTCATGCATGAGAGCTGTTACCATCGGGCTCACAGAATATACTGCACTGAATAAGGCATACAAACTGTTGCTGAAGTTACAAAAAAGCTGCTGTCTCAGAGTACTAAGTTAAAGGCAACTAGACTTTGGGTTGCGTTAAGTACTTTGACTTAGTACGATGTAGATGTCATAAGACCTGAATGTCTGAGGATTTTCATAGACACAAAAAAGCCAGTATTAGCAAAAAAAAAAAAAGCCAACATTAACTGTACAGGTGCATTATGGTTCACCACATTTCTCGTTGTCTTGAACGAGGTCAAGTGCAAAAGTTTTAAAGTAAAAGTACAAAGACCAACTGAAAGCGAAATGCAGGCAGTGAAAAGCAGGAATAAATTAGCAGATCATGATGAATAAATGGCAAAGAAAGAATGGAAACAAAACGAACAATTAACGAACACAGAACTCAAAAATGAATAAATTAGAGGGCCTGAATAAATGTAATACTGAACGGAGAAAACCATTATAAATATGAAGACTTCATTTTGGAAAAGCTTTCATTTCAGAGTGAAAAGGGCATGAGAAATTACTTTAAGTTCATTGTTAAGTGTTTCAGAGTTTCAAGTTCCATTATTAAATCCAAAATGTTTTCAGGATGCTTCATAATGCACTGAATTGGTTCATTTTGTGCTGTCATTTATTTTATAGGCAGTGTGACATTTTCAATTAGACAATATCTTACTCAATTAACTCTGAAAAAACAGGTAAACAGCTTCATGTCAGTAAATAAATGCAAGAAAAAAGGCAAAGCTTATTAGGAGAATTTAATAATTTAATAAATAAATAACATTTATTTTGACATTCAGGCACAACCTTTAAATTTCCATATTTTAATCTTTTATGCGTACAGTACGCTCCCCGCCTCTAAGAGTCATCCTCAGTTTTAATGATGTGGAAAAGTGTAACGTTAAACAGGACCTGGTGGCCATTGTTCCAGCCGTAGAGAGCACGGTCCCTGGCATTGTAGTCCAACATAGACATGTGGAAATACTGGTTATGAAAGGGTATGTCTGTATACTCATAAGTGGAGGTTTTAGTGGAGTAGGCATAGTACACCTTGGCTCCGGTCAGGTGGGAATTAGTAATGTATAGAGTCCCGCAGATCATAAAAGACTCTCCGGCATTCCTCTTTGAATATTCTGTGTTCCATGTGTTGATGATCTGGAGCGTGTCTGGATTCAGCTGGCTGATAACAATGTTGCCAGCATTTTGGTTGGTTGCATACACGGCCCACAGTCCCAGCTCGTCTGCCATCAGGTCGATGTCTGAGAAGCCTCCCCAGGTGTAGGGGTACACATTGTGGAAGCCTGCCGACTCCAAAGCCCTCTGCGTGACCACGCGACCTGTCTCAAAGCTGTACCTCACGATGATGTTGCTCTGCATTTTGTTGTAGTACAAAGAGCCGTTGTATACTACGTGGTTTGTTCCAGCCCATTTGAAAGGCAGATTGTAGGTTCTGGATTCAACTCCTGCGACAAAATCAGTGATGGACTTAAACTCTTTTACTATCTTGTTGTTGGTGTAGCTGTCCATGTACCACACCTGGGGGGAAAAAAACATAGAGATGATAATGAATTGTAATTGGTCAGTGGTTTGTATTTAAAATTGTGATAGAAATAAATTTTTTAGCAAAATAAAGAAATCACAGAACACATGAACTCTATGAAAGGAAAGATAGAAAGCAGCCATGGCCAGTAATTTTTTATTAGCCAGATGGTCGATGATACACTAATAAGGTCAAACCAGAACCAAGGAAGTGTGACTGCAAGCACCCAATGAAAATTTTGTAATCTAGTCACATGAGCAGTGCTTTGTTGAATAGGCCAGTCTGTATCTGTAGCAGTTCAAAGTGCTTCATGCTGTTGTCTTAATAGATATGCTAAATAGGAAAATGCATGACAAGCGTCAGAAAAAGGCAAAGAAGAAGGCAGCTAGCTAGAAAAATGATGAAGACTTTTGAGTCGATATATATAGCTTGTCCTTGCTGACTTCTTAAAAATATTTTTACTTACATACAAATTTTCTTTATTTTTTTGAGCCATATCGCCCTACACCTGTTTAGGATATTTGTAAGAGCCTTGCAGCACTTTTACTTTTTAATCTTTTTTCAGTATGAAAAGTATACTTCTAAAAGAATTTTTTTTTAGTGATACTAAAAAGCTGGTTTGCGATGTTATGGATGAATGAAATGACATTTTATTTTATTTTGCATGCATTTACACTACGGGAAACTGTCCACCTCTGCAGTTTTTCGTATGTTCAAAACTGACTTTGCTAAGTTTTTACACTTCAACACATTTGACAAGGACACACAAAATGCATTTTGAGACAAACACTGATTGTTAAGTATGGGAATTCCAAAAGTCTGTCCTCCCCTTTTCTCAGTAACTCTAATCTTTTAGTGTCAGGGGTAAAACACTGACATGTAGTTTTTTGTGTACTTTTGTTTTGAATATTTCTGTCTTTTAATGTGTAAGATTAGCAATTAATGTGTCTAGTCATGACAGTCTCTGCAGTCTTGAACAGCAGTAGTGAACAAAGTGCAACATTTTCCACTTCTGCTGGATGAAAAGCAACCATATAAACAGCTTCAGCTACTGTATATCAAGCAGGAGCACAAGCAACATTAAGTTTAATGTCTGAACTCAGCAGTCAAGTGTGCAGAAAGCTTTTAGTAGGTGCGATGCTGTATTTCAACATCTCTCCCCTTTGAACAAAAGGAGGGAAGCCGCCACATATAAATTATTAAACTGCTCAGTGTTGTTTCAAAGACTTACAACCCAAAGAGATGCATATAAACTCACCCTGTTGTTTTTGGGAGACGCCTGCGGGTCGGTCATCCAAGCTCCGAATCTGGTGCCCGAAGTTTTCACCGTCAGTGGTCCAGTAATCTTCATAAGCTTGCCACATGCTGAAAACACACCATACAGCTGTGGTCACATATGTTATATGACTGGAATTTATCTCCAAGTGCTGGACTGCTAAGTGGGTTCTGGACAGCTTGTGTGCAGCATCTGGACACAGCTGTACTTTTGTCAGCTATTAAAGATATAAAGTAGACTGAATAAGAAGAAATGTGCCACAGAACAACAACTTATAATGTGTCTAATCTGGGAGAACACTTACCCATATGTTTTAATGCTCAGAGTACTTGGATTACACTTAAATGATCTTGCCAGGCTTTAATGGTGCCAAATGACAGTAGGCTATCACTTGCACACAAGCTTTGAAGTTTCCTGTTAAGTATTGAAGTGCTATTTTACCCAATCAATCAAAGCTCACGCACAATGAATGCTTAAGCAATCATCTCCGGCTCCAACAGATTTCCAGCCACGTCCTATTAGCATTCCCCTGTTAGCTATTTATGTTGACACTTTGACAGGAGCCATCACTGTTGATAACCTGGCAGTTGGCAAATTGGAGCTTTAGTTATTCAAACCTTTATCAAAGGCAAAGCTGCTCTGGGGGCAGAACTGATCTTATTAGATGAATCAAACCTCAATGGGTGGAGCAATGTAACCACAAATTTTCTATAAGTGCGAATGGCAAACAAGACACAAGAAGGAATTTATAAGTTAAAATGATCAATCATCACTTTAAGTGAGCCTGAGTTGAATTTTTTCACTTAAAATCAGAGTACAAAGCTTCACATTCATCTTTAGCTTGGGAGAATGTTCTTTCACTTTGGGGTTTGTTAGCCCCCAGTAGCAGTTCTTGTCTGTCCACTGCTTTGGATCTAAAATGCCAGCCTCCTAGTAGCTGCAAGAAATGTGCCCATGATCCCTTTGCCACTGTATAATCCGATCTCACTGCGCACGAATGCCTTTTTTTTATCCCCATCGCTGGACTTACTGAGTTTACTCATACAGTTCCGAAGCCTATTTTCCAGGTTTAGGACCCTTTGTTGCAACTCCTCATAGTCATAGGCCCCCATCTCCTCCTGAATGCCCATCAACACACCAGACAGGTTTCTGATCTCCTCTTTGAACTGTGAGATGAGCTTGGCATCTGTCTTGTACTGCTCCAGGACTGGAATCAGCGGCTGCAAGGATTCCATCTTTCCCTTTAGCTCCTGCAACAGATAAGTAACAGAACAGGTATTTGGACTTTAGAAATACTAGTCTCAACAAATCTCTCAGTTTTTCAGCACATAAGTACAGCAATACCATCTTCTTATTGTTTTTTTCTTATTGTTTTGTATCAATACTTACTGTTTTGTTTTACACAAAATGCAGATTCACTTCTTATTGTTGAGTCCAGGAAAAACAGCATAATAATAATTAAAAAAAAATCACAACAATGAGGAATACAAATCTAATATTTACAAGAATGTTTGCCCATATCAAACTTTCTGTTGTGAGGGAACTTAAACAAATATAGAAGCAGGGACACGCTCTAGCCGGAACCAAACAAATTCCACTAATGGATATTGCTACTACTAATAATTTAATGGAAATCCTGTCACTGTGAAGACAGATTTAGTACTCTTTACAATCAGTTTCTCCAGAATCTTTATCTTTATGGAAACAAAATCCTAGTATGGTATGTATCCTGGTATGTATTAACAACAGGTGGGTGCAAAGTTTTGAATTATAGTGGTGGCAAGGAAGACATTAACTCACCACAGTTCTGCTCATTCCAACTGTTTTTCTCAATCAAGGCTCCAAAAAGAGCGGTTTTACATGCCAAATAAATGGATAAATGTTTATTTATAATGCTGCCGTTAAGATATTTGTTATCTTTCTGTATCCATCCTGGGAGCCGCCTTCAGATTTAGTCTTGCTTTTATGATAGGGTTGCCCTTGGCTGGTCAGTGGTGGACCTGTATTGATCTTATCAGGAATGAAAGTTGATTAATTCAGATGCAACTCAGGTATCCTTGGAAGAGGTCCCTTCCCAGGCTTCCCTGTGATGTTTCTCACAAAGTTAAACATCAAACAAAAATATACCTGAAAGTTTTTGTTGACGAGCGTCTTCCTATCCGCTTCGATCTGCCGGAACTTTGACCGCAGTCCTTTGATCTGGCTCTCCATTCTCATGATATACTGAAAGTCCCTCTGCGTCCGCAGGTTCAGCACCTCGATTGACTGTGACATGTTCTGCACCTTTTGAAAAGAATGAAACAGCGCTGCATTGATTTTTCCGTCCACCACAAGATTAAAATGTCCCCCATGTTCAGCCTTTCGGTAGGATGCCATGCTCTAACTTCCCAAAGAACAAATCAACATTTTGACCTCCAAAGTGATTGTCTTTTAACAATTCAGCTGAGTAGAGCTTCAGATGATATTTTTTTCAGAGGCACAGTACTATCACATAGCAGTTTTTCATCAGTTTTAAATTTAGGTTCCATTTTGACAGATTTAATTCAAGTGTTTTTCAAATGTCATAGACAAACTACTGAATCTGATGAATTTTAATGACATATTAGGAGCAAACACTTAATGTAGAAACCTTACAGTGTGTCTTTGTGGTTGAACAAAAGCTACATTTATGGGGAATGTGAAGGAGGAAGAAATAGCTTCCCTTCTTTCTTCTCTTTAACTCAACTTATAATGAACCAACAGTACTGGTGCACAACCCCGGTAAAGCGGCGCGGGGCTTGTGTGTTGTGTTCTGCATACTTGTCTGGCTCTGGTAGAGGAATCCTGAAATGGCCTCACTGATGGCCTGAGGCAGCTTAGTACATTAGTGTCAGAGGGCCCAGTGAATGACAGAGAACACCCTTTGGCATACAACATTAAAATGTAGGCTACAGCCATGTTTTCTCATGTGACATAGTCATTGAGGAAAGTGATTCTAGGGCTGTGCTATTTTTTCGCTTGTAGATAATGCATTTAAATCGTGACAGGCATGGGGCAAAAATAACATTTGGAATTACATTCGAGATTTCCACTTCAATTCACAATGATGGCTGTCGTGTTCCAAAAATCATTTCAGGTAATCAAGACCAAATCCACACTTTTACAAAAAATGTCTATGGTAGCAGATGTAAAGGAAAAAATAAGTGATAACAATTTAATTTTACTTTTTTTTTTTACAGATAACAATCCTGGTCAAATACTTAAAGCCTTCTAAAATCTGAAACCTTAAAAATATCCTTGATTGATTTGATACACAATAAAGGGATGCTCGAGTTCTATTAAGGTGGGATGGAATGTGCTCTCATCTTCCCAAGTAGTCATTCAACTGATGTCATCCATGCTATATATGCAGAAGTGGAAAACAGGGTTATGGACCAGGCTGGTGCAATCTCTCAAAGGATTAGGGCAGCAAAGAAGCATGAATAATAATTTAAATTGATGCCATATGTCTTTGAATTCAAGTGTGCAAACACATACGGTGAAGAATGAGCATGTGCGTGCATTGTCACTTATACAGAAGCGTGTGTGTCTGTGTTGAATGCACCTTCTCCAGGAGCTGGCGGAGCTGCCTGCCTTTGGCATCTCTGGAGCAGAGATTCTGTTCAGGAGCCACCACTGTGCAGATGCAACGCCCATCTGCATCCTGAGCCGAGCTGTACACCTGCCACCCTTCCTTTGGCCTGATGGTCTGCACAGAGAGACACATGCAGCCATAAATACACAGCACACATTTCTACAGACATGCAGTTGATGTCATGACTCTGGCATCGCAGCACACAGCTGTTATGTTTTGTAATTTTGTTTATTATAGGTCATCCATTCTTCTGCCTTCTGCCCCAAAGCTGCAACACCAACCAATTCCACTGACTTAGAAAAAGTCGCTGCTTTGAAAGAACAAAGTGCTTTTGCTGTAAGATATTCCTCTGCTCACTGTGTATGGTCTCCAGCGAATTTCCTCTTCAACAATAAATAGTGTTTCCTGGCCTTGATGAATAACCCGAGAGCTGAAATTCCTCCGTTTCTCCTTACTAGGCCTTCCAGTGCTCTAACTGAAAGTCCTGCTGAACGACACAGATAAACCTGATTTGTGGGAGCTCATCCTGCTCTTTATTACAGTCAATATGTTCCACGGTGCTGGCATATAAGGCTCAAAGAACATAATGTTATGCATCATAAGCCGAAGCAGAAATTTAAAACCGTCAACTAAAGTTGGAGTGTGCACAGTAAAAAAAAAGTAGCTTTTACTCCAAACTTTGATCAAACTCTTCTGAAGTGCAGGAAAAGTTGATAGTTATCAGACACAAACAAGGGATCCATATTTGCTGTTTATTCTCTGCATGGGAAATTAACACAGGACTGGCAGCCAAATACTGGCAACCCTCGATTGTGAAAAGGAAAATTTTCTGCCTCTTTGGCAGACGGCCGATTGTTTTTGGATTTTGTTTTTACATTCAAAAACTACAGCTGGATGGAGAACAACATGTGAAACATGTGAACTCCACCAGACTCTGAAGTGTATGGCTAAAAGGTGAAGTGCCCTGTTTTTAAAGTACAGGCATCCATTCCTTTTCCCATCCCTGCCTGTCATCCTAAGCAGTTTAAAGAGCATTTTGAATCATCCATGAAAGATCATGTCCCCTCTGAGCAGGCGAAAACGTCACACTAAGGAGAAAGCTCAGACTTTGACTCATCATTTTCACCTACAGAGAGGCCGCTTTTTGTCAGTCTGTCAGTTACTACCATGCAAAGTCATGCTGTTTAAGAAATAATCGATAAGGCGGTCTATTATCTCCCTTTGCAGTTTACATTCCATCACAATTTCTGTTTGTAAAATTTGCATCCTCACTCATCAGCAAAATCTTTCCCTTTAACATTTTTTAATAATGTTTCCCTTTAACATTTGCTACTGGTTATTTGTAAAGTTTGTGATTTAGGAATTAAACCCTGTGAATTGTGCCTGTGTTCTGATGCTACGTTGGCCCTGATATGATCTCATAACCCACAATATTTTCTTCTTCCTGGTATGGTCAGTGTGCATTTCATGAAAAAACAAAACCACAGTGAAAAGCATCAGTAGGAACATGAAACAAGTGCAATGGAATATCTTGAGTTCATGTGAGATACATTGCCACAGCCTGAAAATTATTAGAGATTCCAAATAGCATAGTTAACCATGACTGTCTCTCTCTCTGTATATCATAGCTGAATGGGATAAAAGAGTCAGAAAAAAAACACCCTCAGCTCTTCGTCTCCTTATTTTGCTTTGAAAGGCCCCTGAAAAGAAGCTAGTTTGACTAATCTGTTAAAATGGTCTTCCTCCTATCTCTTGAGTGATGCACATCCTTTCCACTCTTCTCACTCTCACATTTCCTCATATTAAAATGATTCTGTTGCTCAGCCAAGCCAGATGCACTCTCCAATTAGGCTTTTTTTTATGAGGAACTCTGCACAAAGAATTTTTTCTTTCATTAAATAATTCAGACAGCTGCTTCCACTTTTGTTTGGGGCATTTAGACTTTTCTTTTTCATTATTACTGATAAGAAGGTAATTTTGAGTATTTCCTGTGCAACAAAATTTCCTGTTTTTTTTAAAGCATCATTATTTCTGTACACCACTCTCAATCGTGGCAAGGTGTTATGTGAGGGCACTGCTTTGCAATCAAGACATTGGCAAGGGGACTGTACTCTGCATGGGTGGGATGAACCTAATCGACCATTGTTCTTGTCCAACTGGCTTGCTGGTCTGCAAGCTGCTCCTCCTAATTTGTTACAATACTCCCAAACCCGACTATGTCCTTAAATGACTGCATGACCATTTGATGAATACATTTAGATTAAGTGTGATTGTTACAGAAAAACGCCACCAGCAAAATATGAGTTTAGACACAGCACCATTTTTTTCAACAAAGACGGAACTCTCCCTTAAAAGTGAGTTATAAGCCTGGCAATATTCCAGGATCGATATCAATACTCTATTGTTAATGTAAGCAATAAACAAAGTGCTATGAGGGTGGTTCTACTTCTGCCACCACTTGGAATATCTTTTGTTTTTAAAAATAAAATTGTATTTTGTCCACACATTAGGTCTGTGTGTAAATGTAAATCCCCTGCCAGTGCTGGAGCGTGTATGGTATGTATGTGTATGCTAACAATAGCAAAGAACCAGCCAAACACGCAATTATGGCAGAAAACTGACAATTTCTTTATGTTATTGTGTTTTCAGTAAACACGTTAAATACACCTCTAATCACTTGAACTCAGCATTACATGACAGTACAAGCTCATGCCCAAGTTTATTGTGCTGTTCCTGGTAGAAATACGAGAGGCAGTTGTGTTGGAAACTCACCACCGTAGGGCAGTATCCGAACAGCAGCAGAAACAGCAGCGGATTCAGGACCACGGACAGCGACCACATTCTGTCGGCTGCTACAACGTTTCCCTCCTCCACCTCCTCCGCGCCCACAAGAAGAAGAAGAAAAAAAAAAATCACGCAAGTTTTTGTTTGAGTGCTCAGGCCACCACGTCCACTACGCTCTGGTAACAACCGCGGCTTCCTGTAGAAGAGGGGGGCACATCCATCCACTGCTCCCCGTTACGCATGCCATATGGACAGCGGGGAGAAACCTCGTCACTGCAAGGAGGAAAAAAGTTTGTGGGCACGCAAGCTGCGAAAAGCCGAGCTGCGGTTTGGTCAAAGGGATCCTTGTTCACGGATATGACATCATCCAAACGTCTCTCTTGACTTTTAATGAGCTCGTGTGTGAGAAGGAACCACCGGCAGCTGTGAGGTGACAAAAGTTGCAGCTGGCAGTATTTAACAGAAAATAAGAAGGCAGAGATCAGAGCTGCTGCTGCTGCTGCGTTTTTGTCACTGCAGAGAGAAGGCGCGCCAGACGGTACTATGAGAGCAGCAGAGAAACATACTGAAGGCTAGACCCTGTTTACTAAAAAAAAATCACGGAGCAAACAAGATCTGAAAAAGCACTGATAGCTGCTTTAAGCGTCAGATCGATATAGAATAAAGCTATTGTTTTACTACCCAACTTGATCATCAATTTGAGGCCGTTGTATGGAAGCCCATTTACGCCCATTAACTAGCACTATATATATATATATATATGTATATATATATATATATATATATATATATATATATATATATATATATATATATATATATATATATATATATGTATATATATATATATATATATATATATATATATATATATATATATATATGTATATATATATATATATATATATATATATATACTATAATTTAATTTTATTCAATTTTATTTATATAGAACCAAATCACAACAACAGTCATCTCAAGGCGCTTTATATTGTACACTAAATCCTACAATAATAGATACAGAGGAAAACCAACAATCATATGACCCCCTATGAGCAAGTACTTTGGCATCAGTGGGAAGGAAAAAACCCCTTTTAACAGGAAGAAACCTCAGGCAGAACCAGGCTCAGGAAGGGGCGGGGCCATCTGCTGGATGAGAGAAGGAAAACAGGATAAAGACATGCTGTGGAAGAGAGACAGAGATTAATAACAGGTACGATTCAATGCAGAAGGGTTTATTAACACATAGTGAGAGAGAAAGGTGACTGGAAATGAAAACCTCCATGCATCATGGGAATCCCCCGGCAGCCTAGTCTATTGCAGCACAACTAAGGGAGGATTCAGGGTCACCTGGTCCAGTCCTAACTATATGCTTTAGCAAAAAGGAGAGTTTTAAGTTTTAATCTTAAAAGTAGAGATAGTGTCTGTCTCTCGAATCCAAACTGGAAGCTGGTTCCACAGAAGAGGGGCCTGAAAACTGAAGGCTCTGCCTCCCATTCTACTCTAGGAACTCTAGGAACAAAAACTCTAGGAACAACAAGTAGGCCTGCAGTGTGAGAGCGAAGTGCTCTAATAGGGTGATATGGTACTATACAATAATAATAATAATAATAATAATAATAATAATAATAATAATAATAATAAATTTTATTTATGAGCACCTTTCAAGTCACCCAAGGACACTTTACAATAGGATAAAACACTTAGTAAAACAATGGCAGAATAAGAACAATAAAATAAAAGCACAAGATAAAATTAACAAACAGTGGATTCATAGTGAATATGCAGATTTGAAATATATATATATGTATGTATGTGTGTGCGTGTGCGTGTATACTATTAACTTCAAATATGTAATGTTATGACACAGTACTATATTTTGACACAGTACTATCATGACATCTCTCTCTCTCTTTGTCTCTCACATGCCTTCACATGACACATTGTTTTTCAATTAATCCATTAAATAATGCTTTGGGCATTCTTTATGCACACAAATAGAGTTCACAGGCATGACTACTTCACACAGTTGGGGTGTTTTTTCCTTTGGCTTCTGTGCTCAAGCTGATTCCCCTAAATTGAGAAGTGGAAGAGCGCATTGGCGTAAATAAGTCAAGTCAAGTCAAGTCAAGTTTATTAAACTTTAAACCTTCAGACATTTGCTGTTTTGAAGTTAGACTTAAATAGGCTATGTTTATATTTTCTTTTATAGGCCTTCAGGCTGCTTTCATTTATCATTTATCATCTTGCCTGTTCTTTCTCCATATTTGCTAAACCATGTACTATGTTCTTCAGCATTTAAAGAAATTAGTTTGTGGCTGCTACACAACTATATGGGTTCATCAATTTCATGACAATCAGAGGACCAATGAGAGTACCAGCAACCTTTTCCTTGGCGTGCATGTGTTAAGCAGTTCCCCATTGCTTTGGTATATGTTTAAACTAATTAAATGACTTCATATGTTCAAAGTGCTATATGTTACAGTTGTGTTGCAACTGTAACAGCCTGACTATGTACGTTAGAGTGACAAATTCATGATCAACATACGATAAGAACACAGTAGCTTTAACTCACGAGCTTCTCCCTCATGCAGTATCTTTGCCTCATGCATTTCTTTCAACACTCCCACCACCATCAGGAGGCCCACCTTCAATTTGAAAACGTCCAGACAGATAATAGCAATTATTTTGCATCTAGTATACTAAAAACATTTCGCTCAGATAATATTTGACTTGTGCCATATCTTCTGTGTTCTTTGAATGCCGCTCAAGACTTCCCCCAGAAGCCATTCACAGTCTGCAACAAGCGCATGTCCTTGACAGCAGGAGTCACCTTCAACCTTCTAAGAAGACTTCAAGTTTTGCATGCCAACTGGTGTTTCCTCCTTTTTAAGGAATATAGACAGTTTGAAAGAGACACAAGGTCTCAAATGCAAATTTATGCCAGTACCAAGTTATCTTATGCTAGAAGTGTTGAGACACACTTTTGGTTTCACAAAAGGATGCGGTGATTGGCTTTACAGTTTTTTTTTCCTGGGTGCTCCAGTAAATACTGATGTAAGAGCGGCCACTATAAACTGCAGATGTGAGGAGTAGGGGAGTCTCCAGGCCCTTTTCAGATCACCAGTCAGCAGGAGGTTGGAAGGAGTTGATGGGTTGGGCAATGAAGCACAGTATTGTTGGAGTGTTTCCTAGTCAAACTGTTTGAACAGGGAATACTCAAGTGTCTCTGACAGGAGAAATAGACAGAAGTTTCTTGGCACACTTGAACAAAGGGGTTTTGTAAGTCCTGACCTGCATTTCTGATGAGTTTCTCTCCAGCATTAACAGTGGCTGCTGCTTACTTTGTGGCTCAATTCAGTTCAAATTGCTTTTGACATTTGATGAGCCCAGGGTATCTTTTTCACTTCAAATAGACTTTCAGAATTGTCTCAGAGTATATACAGAAGTAGGAGGGGGAAATCCATGGACTACTGAAAATGCTAATGCTATTACCACAGCAGATTTATTTTCTTTAGGAATTCTGCCTTTCAAGAAAATATCAACAGAGAAAACAAGCAATTATCTTGCTATAAAAGAGACACCAGTCGATACAGGCTTTTCTAGTGTTCCTGCTCCAAAAAGCTGAAAATTACACAGAGTGAGCTACTTTAAGCAAGTCAGCTTTATCTCCCTTTATTCAGTGAAGTCCACACTTGTTATTTTTTGTTTTTCCCTTTTCCTTCTAAACTTTTACACAGAGTATCTTTTTTAGTACAACTTAGTTTTTCTGCTAAAGCAGTTGGATCTTTGGTAAGGAGTTGCAGCAGGATGATATGTAGCTACTCTTGTCTGTCACTGATAGCTGTCTTCAGTGTTTATTTGTGATATTTATCAATTAAATACAGTACTTCACTAAATTGTCGTATTTATAAGATCATAATTTTATTGTCCCACATGTGAAAAATCACCAGTATCATTAAATCATTTAATGGAGAGAAATCAACTCGTCCTGTAACTAACCTAATACTTAGACAGCTGTCTTCTAGCTAGAGTAGTTTCAGATGTATAGATGATCTTAGATGATTTCTTGAAATAGTATCAAACTCATTAATTAAAGTAAGTGATTTTAAGTGATTCTGGATTTAAACATTCAGTATTTTAGGAAATGAAAGTGTTGGGGAAAACTAAATCTATACACTAGAATAAACTACTTGTATTGAATTACTGAAGCACACTAAGGTTACCATCACTGCTGTATACTGTGTTAGTAAATATACCAGCAACAATAATAAGTGTGTTGATGTGGCTCAGAGTGTACTCTTTTGTTTTTTGCATCTGTCTGTTGGAGCTGTTCTCTCTCTTTTTAAACCAGACAATTAAGGTGAATCAGAGATTCTGACTTGTCAATTGCCTCAAATGTGACTGCGTGTCTCACTGTGTTAGTCCTCAGACAGAGCAGAATTTTTCTTGTCCTCAGGCTTAATTCATGCTGTGATAAGGTCCAGCTGTTCATGACCCTGGAAAGGATTAAATGGGCTGAGAGGATGTACAAGAATAGTGGGTGGAAAATTTAACACTTCCTCAGAATAGACAACACATCCCTTTCCTTTATTCACTTCCATCATTCTCCCTCTTCAAATATGACCGTAGGGCCACAGCAGCTCTGGAGTTTGGACAGAACGTTTTCAGCATGTTGACCGTTACACTGTAGGTATCCTAACAGATTGGCTGTGACTAGCTGGCTTTGGCAGGGGGATTAAGTAGCCCACATACCCCAGCAACAGCCTACAGTTTTCTGACTGGACATTTGAAGTTCACAGGAAAATATGTTTAAAAATGGAAAATAGGTGACCCTATATTGTTTTTTTAAAAAATGTGAAATGATTAGCTAAGTGAAATTGTCAGGAAAACAAACTTGGTGATGACTCATCACCATATGCGCTTCCACTTGCCATTCAGATTTGAGAAGTACACAGAAAGCTCTGTAAACAGATTTGATGATTCACACAGCAGAACGAAAACAGGCCTCTAAAAAGTGTTGTAGCTTTTCTGTATGGTTAAAAACAATACTTTGAAAACAATATTGTGGGACAGAAGTTTGTGTACTAAGAAAAAATAAGTGGATTTTAGATTCTTTATTCTCCACATGACTGATTAAAGAGTAAAATCTCAACGAGCTGATCAACTAAGTATTTTTTCCTAACCCTAACTCCTTTCACCTTTCTTCTTTTCATACTTTTGTCTCTGAGAATGAACTTGGAATGAAGCAGTCAAGACGTGACTGAAGTGCAGAAATTACTGCCACTTTTTACAAGGTCCCTTCATTTTCACACGCTCAAAGGTAATTGGAAAAACGACTGATAAGTAGCTTCAGTTCCAGGTGTAGCTGGTTCCCTCACTATTTCATGAAAAATTACAGAGGCGAATGGTTCTGAGTTGATTTCAGTTGTTGCATTTGGTAGCTGTTCATTAGACTTCTCAATATGAGGTTCAGAAAGGTGACAATGCGAGGGAAGAAGGCTGTGATTAGGCGGACCCCCTCCCCCCAATGATTTTACAGAGAGAAATTTTAGAAATAGCTACGTCAACAATACATGGTGGAGTTCATAGCATATTTTCTGTTCAATCAAATGCTGCAGTACAGGACAGATGGGAACTGGCAGAAAACAGTGAAAGCAATCAAAGAGGAAAAGAAAGACAAGGAAAAGAAATGAAATGGCAAACCCCACTGACTCTAACCCAGTTGAGTATATATATTTTTTCCTTACTGAAGATAAAGTTGAAGGCAGAAATGTCTACAAACAAGCAGTAATTGAAGGCAGCTGCTGTAAGGGCCTGGCAAAGCTTCTTAAAAGAAGAAACTCAGCATTTGGCAATATTCATCAGTCCCAGACTTCAGGCTGTCACTGACTACAAAGGAATTTTAATCACACTTAAAAATAAAAATGTCTTTTGTCAGTGTGTCCAATTACTTTAGAGGGAAAAATGGCTGACATGGCTTGCATATACTTTAGCAGAAGCAACATTTAGACGCCGTTTAAATAAATAGGGACATGTGTTGTGCCAAAGTCTGTCATAAAGTGAATAATAATAATAATAATAAAAAACAGCCCAATGAAAACAATTGGAATCACAAATGAGATCATTCTGTTTTTGCCTCTTTACTGTGCTGTAACTTCACAACCTTAACCTGCACCGCTTTTAGTAACAAACCCTTCCACTTGGGAGGCTGCACAACATACCACATTTGTGTTGTTGTTCCTGTTTTCTGTGAGATAGGAAGTCATATTTGGTCTGTCACATTGGTTTTGTGAAACGTATTCAATGGTTTAGGTGCTTCATTATCATAAATGTAATCTGTTCTTTCATACTCACCACTGCTAAAATGACAAACTCCCTGGGAAGAAAAGATAATTATCGCCAATTTGCATTTGTTGTAGACACTTTAGCAGCACGCAGTCCTCAGCTATTATTATGTCTACATTATGCGGGTTGTGCTGTAAATTGCAGCCTTGTGATCTCTGTGAGCGTTTTATTTTACAGTAAAAATAAGAAATTGAAATATCAAACTCTCAAAACATATCTGCTGCCCGTTTTAAGAGGTTAAAGGTTTGACTCAGCATGTTGTTGGACAAAACATGTAGCTTTGGTCGTAGATGTGCTTTCTCTTTTTCCCATTTTTTGATAATGCATGTTGTTTTTTAGGTAAGTATTGTAACGTTTTGGTGTTTAACATTTCCTCAGTATTTACTATAGATGCCAGTGGTACAGTTAGGAAACTACTGTCATTCAATGTTGACAAGATCTCCGATTTTATGCACTGCAAAATCGTGGATTTTAGCAACACACACTGGTTGGATTAATTAATAAATTCATTTTTCTATAAATGACGTTTTATCTGTAAGTGGATCCAAATGATTGCAACATGAATTTGGCAAAGCACCAGACATTTATTTCAGTTGTACATAGGTTGTAAACATACTGCTATTACACAGGTTTCAAAGCGGTTCTGAAGTCTTTGCTATCATAGCTTTAAGCTAACGATGTGGAGAGGCAAACAGATCTTGATCAAAGTCAAATCTGAGTCAGAGAGAAAAGCTGGAAGAGATCACAGTGCCTGGGCTCGGCAGAATCAATCACATGAACCCAAACTCTTGGAACCACTAATCCTCACTAATCTTAAATTATAATGGCCAAGTTAAGGTAGTATGTAGAAGGCAGCGCAGAATCACAACAAGATCGCTACTTATTTCTTCACCCAAATAGCAACACAGACATTTTTGAGAATCCAGTTTTAATATTTTTAAATGAACAATTCAAGGCACATGAAAACATTTTGTCCATTGTTACAAAGAAAACATGAACAAGGCTTTTCTTGGAATTATTTCTTTGTAAAAGTTAGAAACCACAATCAAGTATTCAAACTTGATTATAAACAAGGCTGAAGAGCCAAATGTGTCCACATTTGTAACAGAGGCATCTAACGGAATAAATTCTGTCTTAAAGAATAAGCCATTTTTTGTAATATTTATATTCCCGTTTAATTGTTTTTAATGGCTTGGTTTCCAAACTGAGTTTTAATAAACAAAAAAAATAAAAAATGGTGTTTGTGTTGGGTGTTCCAGTTTCTTTTTAATCACATAAAAGTTCCGAAAGTTGTGTTATTTACAAAAAGATTACGTCATACTTACAAATTGCTCTTGTCAAATATAAAATAAAAAATAATTCTCATCAGATTTGTTCTTAACAGACATTAAATAGGTTTTATTCTAATGCTGTTTACCAAATATTTATTGAAAATTTCAGAGGCGGGGCACATGCAGGTTTTTAGAGTGGATTCATAAAGGAACAGTATTGTACAAATAATAATAATAATAATTACAGTTTAATCAAAAAAAAATTTGTAGCACCTTGAGTGTTTTGTGATTCTGCACAAAAGCACATCTGTGGTTGTATTCAGAGCAGCACCGGGAGCATCGAGAGAGGGAGGCGTGGTTGTAGGGGAAGGACGAGGGAGGATTGGGCTTAGGGGGAGTGGAGCCTCTCTCTGCTGCTGTAAGTGTGCCACCGTCCACCATGGCATCAAATGTCCTTTTCCTGATGTCATTCCCATTAGTAAGTTAAAGTCATGTGATTCTGGCCCTACAAGGGCGAGGAGCAGTTTCCCCTGGTCAGCGCTTTCATGACAGGGCCTGGGGGACTCTTCTTCTCCTTGTTGGAGTGGATCTTCTTGGCAACAAAAGAAAAGACAGGCTTTCGCTTCGCGGGGAGAGAAGATGAAGGTTGTCAGATCTCAGCATGTGGGTGTTAATATATACCCTCTGACCCTGTCCTTCAGCGGGGAGCAGGGGTGTGTCTAGCCAAGGAAACACACAGGTCCGACCTCAAAGCCAAACCTCTGGTTGGATTTCCCAAAGTCATTCAGCATGACGTCAATGATGGGCAACTGGTCGATGCGGGGAGTGTTGATCTCCAACACCGTCTTTGAATAGCCCTGCTTCGCCTACAAACACAAAAGGGCGCACAGGGAGGCAGATATTTTGTTAAGGTGGTTCAAGTAAAGTAAACTAACCATGTTAACCCAATTTCCTTCATGGTCAACCTTCAGGATCAATAAAGTTTTATTGAATTGAATGTTAGCGCAAGGTACTAAATAATATAACATTATTTAAAATATAGATGGTTTTGGCACACGATACTCCTGAAACAACTGACTGATTAAATAACAAACAACAAATAATAATTTCATAGCTAATTAGTTTATTAGTCAAACATTGCGAAAAAACAAACAACAAAAAAAAAAAACAACATCAACAAACTAGTCTTCAAGCTACCTGATAAAAACCTTATTAAATTAATGCAACTCCAAAATAGTGGAAAAAATATAGTTTAAATTGTAATAGCTAACACATTACATGTAATATTACAAAAATTCGTACCCACGTACTGAATTCTATAATTATAGTATCGATTACATCCAGTGAAACCTAAAGTGACATTTGCCTTTTAGTCTAATACATATTTATACAGTGCTTACCAAATTTAACCCAATGTAAGGTTTATGTCCCAAATTAACAATATCAGTAATTACAGAAATCAATTTTTATGTTTACGTTTTGATCAAGATGCCGAGTTAAAGTTTATTAATCTGTTTTGGTGGTTGAAAGTTATGCTATAAAAACGGTACGCTGTGAACTCTCTGATCTTTAGTTTTTGACAGATTTGTAAAATAGTTGTGTTTTTCTGTTTCTGTGACAGTGGTCTAATAAATTTGTTAATCAATGTATGCTGTAGCCTCTGACACTCCGTAGACCTCCTATACACACAGCAAAATGTGTTTCACTAAGAATTAATTCATTGGATCCAGTTAAACTGATCACCATTTTGAAACAGGCTCTCGTTTTAGTTAAAGATCAGTGCTAACTGATCCAGTTATAGCATGTATCTACTTTTAAATGCCCTCATTGAGTCTATTAACCTTGCACTTGATCTCACTCTTACTCTATTCTCCCCAGGATAAAAATTACTTAAGATTTCTCTACAGCAGTCTACATATTTGTGAGGATTAATAGGATTTCATGGGATTTAGAAAAAAAGTTTAATTACAAACTGAAAGTTAGAAAATTAGTGTTTACCGAGCAGCCGTCCATCAGCGGCCTGATGAAGGGATTATTGTCATAAGACATTTCCTCGTCGTTGGAGCCCAGGAAGCGCAGTGCCTTGTCATAGCTGTCAGCATCTATATCGTGCCAGGCCACAGACTGATGGCAAATGTAGGTGAAGTTCTGCCGAGCTGAGGAGCTTAGCAGCTTCAGGAAGGTCATCTGCACTGGGTTGATGGCGTTGTCTGCTGCATCAACGTAGCTTAACTGGGGAAACATGGAGAGAATGAAAAAATCTGAGAGAGGGAGAAAGGATGTGGTAAAAGTTGGAAAGAAGAAATATAATTATGGTAATGAGAGATGGAGTGAGGTGAGTGAAGCTGAAAAATAGTATGAGACAGGAATGAAAAAATGAAGTAACAGGAAACAAGTGGAGGAACAAAAGGAAATTGAGGAAAGGTAAAATGCAAAGCATATGAGAGGGAGATGTATAACAGGGGAAGAAAGGAGAGATGTTGGTGGGAAAGAGTAACTGTTAGCAAGACAATATGATAGAAGAGCAAAATTGAAAAACTTATCTGAAAAGGATGTGAATGTCTACTGGGAGGTAATAGAAAAGAAAATAAGAGCTGTGCGGGTTGACTCACGATTTTGCCACGCTTAAATTCACTGAACCATGAACCTGGAGACTCCTTAGGCCAGTTAGATATTCTAGCCTGCAATAAATATCACACATTAATTAAATGAATTACCAAACTAGTAAAGTGCTAGTATTGCCACTGCTGTAAACAGACATTTAACATATAACTGCAAATAGCACTAATCTTTGTCAATACCCTACTGAACAGGGCTATGTAATTATAATGCATTATTATTATGATTATTATTATTATAATAAAGCAGATCAATTGTTGATTGACTGCGAGAAAAGGATAATATGTTGGCTTCAACTGTATATAATCAGGTGTCAATGTCACTTGCCCCTGTGGATTTCTTGTCTGGGTAGATGCAGGTTTCTCCACCTGCTGTGAAGTTACAGAACACTTTGATGGTGTCTCCTATACAGCCCTGGTTTGGATCAATCCAGTATTCACCTAAGAGAGAAACAGGGACATACATAAGGAGGTGGTATGATGAACAGCTTGAAAAAGACTGCTTAACTATGTAGAAATACACATTTTTTTCTACTATAAGTCACTTATAATATATAACTAAATGTTAAAATCTCAATTTTACCATCTGGGAAATCAGGCTGGCTAAGATGCAGGTCATTGCAGGTCCTGGCTGGGTTATCTTGGGTGCCCATTGGGAACTTCATGCGCTCAATGTCCTGTTTGAGGTTGTTGAGAGATCCAAAAACATCCTCCATTCCCTCCACGCCATCAACGCCGTAGTCTGCCAGTGGCTCATCTTCCTGCATCTCAGCTTGCCTTCTGGTCTTTCGGGAAGACTGCTGGATAGGCAGGGGCTGGATGACATCAGCAGGTGGACCCTGCAGCACAGAGGTTAAAGGTCAAGTGGAATTTTTGTAAACTACACTTTTCTGTCTAACAGTACAAAAGTCTAAAAAGTTCACAAATCACAAGGTGAAGAAATGACCTGTGGGCAACTGTTCAAAACCAAAGTACTTCATTCACAATAATAATTACAATTAAGGAGCCGGAACCATGCCATCATGTTTTATTTAGAAATTACCACAGTAATTAATAGACTAGAAAAATATTTGCTGATTAATCCCCATGATTTACTAAACCAGCAACTCACTAATTTTAGTTTGTGAAAAACTGTTTAGTAACAGTCTTTATTGTTAATGTAATGTAATGTTAATGAGCATTATGTACAATGTATAATTTAATGACAATAAACTCACAGGTGGTCCGGGTGGCCCAATCAATCCAGGGTCTCCCTTCTGACCAGTTGAACCCTGAAAACAAAAGTCATCATTGATTTATTTTATTTAAAGGAAGCCTCTTCTTTTAAAAACAATGCAGAAGAAAGATTACAACTTACAGTTGATCCTTTTGCGCCCTTTTGTCCTTGAGGACCCTGAAGGGAATTAAGGCAATATTAACAGGTGAACAACACTGAATCAAAGATGGAAAACATGTTTGTTCGGCAAGATTTGTAACTTACAGAAATTCCAGGAGGACCAGGAGGGCCAAGAGGACCCGATTGACCATTAATGCCCTGAAAATTTAAAATAAATGATGTCAATCAACATTCAGTGAATAGATGTGTAAAATAAGATATGAAGTCGTATCTATTCAACTCAAAATGTCTTGCAGTAAAGGCAGTGACAGATAATCCATTTTCATTATTGATTATTTGCAACAAAGTGGCAGTACAAGAATAATTATTAGAACACAAACAAACTGATGTTCAGTGTAACTTAACAGGCTTCACATTTACTGTATAAGCTAATATAATGACTCTATGGGATACTTACAGACTCTCCCTTGCCACCTGCAGTTCCCTGGGGTCCAGGAAGACCTCTGTCTCCCTTCTCTCCAGGTTCACCAGGAGGTCCAATTAGACCAATTAGACCTGGGTGACCCTAGAGCCAGAAGAAGAAGCCAAATCAAAATATATTAAAGGGGCACGAAATCAATTCAAAAAGAAGATATTTTTACTAATTATGTTACATCATTTTCATATCGGCAATATTTTAATGTTTGTACATTTACGACCAACAAGAAAAGTAAATATGCTAATTCATATGTGAGTTTGTTCACAATGACTGGCAAGATGGCCTTAACGCTGTCTTATTTCTGCATATAAATAATTAGTGTGTTTATTGCAGTCATCATATTTAACAATGGTGGTCTGTCTCAGCACCTGCTGGTGAGCAATGTTATGACCATCTGCTTCTGACTACTGCATGCTGGCATTAAACCAATGACCATTACGAAGATGATATTATTGGGCTTATACATATTCATTCACTGCATTAAATCACTGTGTGAAAGACTCCTCACAAATCAGAGCCTTTCTTCTTCTCACTGGGAGTGTGAACAAAGAGACAGGCCGAGATATTTGCTTACTTCGGGAGCTTCAGATAAGGTGCATAAGCAGACACAAGAAATATAAAATAAAGCAATTTGAGATTAGCATCGTAATAATGTCTTGCCTTCTCTCCCTTGTATCCAGAGTCACCTTTCATACCAGGAAGTCCAGGTGGTCCCTGTGGAGAGAGAATCAGGTTGTCAAGTCTAACTGTCAGTGTGAAATGAATTCACACTGTCTTACAATGACAGCCGACACTGGTCTCTGCATTTGTGTTTACTATTCAGTATCTTCTTTGCAGAGCTACAAAACTAACGATCACACCAAAAACTTTATTGTGTCATAACAATCCTGTTGAAAATGGCTGATTTATAAATATTATGACTAGAAAGCAGTTCATATTCCAGATATTAAAGTATTATATGGGGGCGGTGCAAGGAAATGTCTTACAATAGGACCAGGAGGGCCATCTTGACCGGAAGCACCAGAGAGTCCTTGCTCACCCTGAAAATAAGGAAAAATAGTATTTTTTATAATTAAATAAAACAATTATTAGGAGATTTGCCAGTAATACTTGCTTATAAAATGTATAATGGTGCAGAAAATGTGATTATCAAAGATCCACTCACAACAGGGCCAGGGATTCCACGAAGACCCTCAGCACCAGACTTTCCAGGGGGACCTTGGGGTCCCACAGGTCCAGTTTTCCCAACAGGTCCTTCTGCTCCAGCTTCTCCCTGTAAAACAAAGTAACATCAGTCCTTATCATCATCTTCATAAGTCATTCACGAGTAGTGTACCGTTTGAAAAGCAAACTTCTGGAGCACTGTAACAAAAAATAATTTCCCCCAGGGATCAATAAAGTATTCTGATTCTGATTCTGATTCTGTAGGCAAAAAAAAGAAAGAAAAAGAAAACAAACAAATCCATGTTAACTGTATTTAACTTTCTCATCAAATGTATAAAACAGATGGTCTTTGGATATTATGCACACTTATATACAGCCATGGGTAGCAGATCCAAACAAAACAAGAACCCACATATTTATTCTGGCAATTGTCAAAACTTTGCAGGGACCTTTGCTTTGCAATACAGGCAATAGGCTATATCATACCGTTCACGGTAATACCGGTGTAATGTTGGGCAACGATAGGAAAATGAAATATCGCGATAGAATATGGGTAAAACACGCATGCGCAGTGCCTTTGTTTACATACGCACATGGCGGCGACGCAGAATGAGAAGAGCGAAAGTGGATCGTTGAATGAAACGGATGAACCAGAATTGGTTTGTAAAAATGATGCAACTTCAGTGGTGTGGAACTGGTTTAGCTTTCATCCGTCAGATACACAACAAAGCACTATTTTTGGTAGAGCATGCTAGCAGGTCGTCGTTATTACCGTGTTTTTTGGAAAATACGGCACACTTAAAATCAATCCTTTGATTTTTCTGAAAATCGACAGTGCCCCTTATAATCCCATGTGCCTTATGTATGAATTCTGGTTGTGTTTACTGACCTCGAAACGATTTTATGTGGTACACGGCGCTTGAAAATCTGTCAAATGTTTCAGTATGTCTTTGCTAAGCTACGAAGCCACACCGCTTGATGGATTGTCGGAGCATTACGGCTATGGTAGACAGGTGCCTCGCGGAGTGATACGTACTGTGCTTCAACATAATATTACCGTATTGTGTGTATAACCTCTTTTTAAGTTTTGTGGATTTTATACATGGTTATGCTGAGGATATGTCGGCCAATTTCCACTGGAAATGCCTTTTCGTTAAACTGTCAACAAGGAATTTGCATTTGCACTGTTAATTTTTTATATAACTTTAATGCACTTAAAAAAGCTGCTTGTTAAAGTGAAAATACATTGATGTTTTATTTTTTTGCACTAATAAAGTTGAGGAGTTGTAAAGTATTTTGTCTAGTGTCAATTATATCGTCAGTTATATCGTTATCGCAACTTTTCAAAAGTATATTGTGATAAATATTTTTGGTCATATCGCCCTGCTCTAACAGGCAAAATCCTGTGGTACCAACACTATATGACCTCTGTCCAACTTGATAATTAAACTAATCCTGTATCTCAAAGTCATACATTTCGATATTCTGAATGTTCTCTGCTGCAAAAGCTTAGAGTGGAGGGATTTGAGGATTTGCGACGTCAAAACAGACCAAATGTTACCAGGTCACATCTGCTGTCTCTGAGCAGGAACGACAGGTTTTTATGTATTGAAGTTCCAGAGATGTCATATTGACTAGGATGATAGGAGGAGCGGATTAGATTGTTCTGACAACTAATTAGGCCTGGATTTGACACTCAAGGATCACCACGCAGGCTTTGGCTTGTCTCCGTCAAATCAAGTGTAATCCTTTACCTCAGTGTGGATAGAATGTGCACTTTGTCCATATGTCCGTCTGTGAGTGTGTGCGTGTGTTGAAAATAAGTCAGAGATGGAGACTGACAAAAATACAAAAGAAGTGATATTTGTCATGTTTTCTGTTTGTGCAATTCTTTAAACCGTGTGATTTGTGTACAAAAAACCCCCAACACAATTTAAAACTTTCAATGATTTTTAAACTCTTTCAATCATTATCTTTGATTGTTTTGTTAAAGTACACAATTTTCTGCACAATCAAATCTGTTGACAGTCTCAGAAATAAGTTGTTGCTATTAATTTGTCTATTTGTGTGCAATTCAGCTGAAGAAAATGTTAGAGCAAAAGCTTTGAATGGATGTAGCTTGTTCTTTCCAGAATTTCTAGACATTTCTTTTTGCTGGAAAACATTTTTGCAAATATTTTAAAAATTTGGCATTTTATTTCAACATGCAAAGAAAGACATTAAGGAGTTGTGACAATCTTGTTGGCTCACAGTTGCTTATGACACATCCAGCAGTTTTGGAGCAGCCTTATTACTCATGTGGAGTCCTTTTTTTACTAGCAAATCCCTTGGCTGTTTTTGGTCTCTGCCAAATTCTGACTGAAATATCTTACTCTTTAAATGGTCCACTATGTTCAGTAGCTATTCAGTAGATTTGTCTATCTGCCATGTGGTCGTGAACAATGGATTTTTTTAGCCTTTTTTAGTGAAATCAACTGAAATCATGCTAACATTTTGACATATTAACATAATCAAATTACTGTACTCAAAAAAGTTGAAAATCACTATATAAGCTGAAGGTGAAGATTAAGATGACAAATCTTTGTTCATCAGTAAGAGAAATAGCTTTCATACTTCATAGGATCAACACGTTTATTATATTCATAAGTTAGGTTAAATGCTGTAATATAGTTATAATTACCCAAACTTTTAAAAAAATTAAACAGTATATATTAACACCGTTCAAAACACGATTATAATTTACAAAATCCTACTTTCTCTAACTTACCTTAGATCCCTTTTCTCCTTGTCTGCCTGCCTGACCTGCTGGTCCAGCGGGTCCCTGGGAAAAACAAAGTTTAAACAATATGAGGATTTTGTAAGCACATACTTGGAAAACAAATCATTGTAAAACCTGCTAAAAAGCACACACCAACTGACTTTGTCCCTAAAAGTAAAATGATCCAACATTTGCAAAACACACAGCAGTTTCATATACATACTAATTATTTATCTGAAGCATGCTCTGACCTTGAGTTACGCAGTACCAGGCAACATCATTGCAAGAAAATTGTCCTACATTCCAAACATACTGAGATAAAAATGCATCAGCATTTTCACCAAACAGCCTCTGGTCAAAACCTTGTAAGTGGGCTGACATTTGCCATTACAACCCATAATCAAATAGACCAAACAAAAGCCACCAGTCCTCAATGTAGGTTACAAGCACTGGCAACTGCGTATGTGCATTAGTGAATGTGTGTCTGA
Organism: Copadichromis virginalis; assembly: GCF_057382275.1. NCBI lineage: Eukaryota > Metazoa > Chordata > Actinopteri > Cichliformes > Cichlidae > Copadichromis > Copadichromis virginalis. Next base: position 12,518,686 of record NC_140635.1, read on the forward strand.
CTGTGTGGATGCGGCCATGTGTGTGTGTGCACCCGTGCGTATGTGTGCTAATGTAGGCAAGCAGCCACATGCATCATTGAGCACCGAACCTGAGTCAATTTCGAGGAGATATTGGGCAAGAAACTAACGCAGAATTACCTTGGAGAAGGATGAAAAATCATATCGCTAAGTCTATTAATATGGACATGCAACTGGGGTCTAATTTGTTCTCCAGCCTCTGCCACCACCAAACTACCCCTTTGAATACAAATTCTCTGGATAAAAAATGTTTACCAGGCCAACGTTTTTAAAATGCACGCGCATCCATTTTATCCCAAGACACAGAATCGCATCTAAAACATCCAAACTACTGCGCCTGATGCCTAACGAATAACATTTCTAGCAGTAAAGCACCACCACCACAGGTAGATATAGTTTTTGGAACCCTCAATCTCAGATAATGCTGCAATATCTATCCAGTGATCATTTTTCTGTCCAAGAACCCACAGGGCTGTACAATGTCTCCACACAAGCCCTTTGTTGCTGATAGGACTGAGAAATGAATGTGTTTAAGCCATATCAGAGCTTTTTAATCACAATTCCTGCAGTCAAAATACTGCTCAAAAAAAGAGTACAGAAAAATGGCACTGAGATATGTTTCTCCCCTGTGACAATATCAGACTGCTCATTTTAAAGCAAAAGTTATTCCTCGAGGTCCTTAGCTGTAGATATAAATATACTTTTTTCTGCCACTAATCTGTGCCAGTGGTGATGCTGGCATTCAATTAGTCCTGACTTGGTGCCTTTTTCAGAACCACCTAACAAATATTATGTAACATTACTATGAAACACTCTGGAAATTTCCATAAAAGCAAGTGCTATCTCCTAATCATTGGTATATTTTGTCCTACAGCCCATCTCGTAGGCACTGAGGTCAGTTGTTACAGCTTTGAGGGAGTCAATTTTGTGGTGCCACAATATTTTTATGCCAAATCCTCTATCATATGAGTTTTGGCGTTTTTTCTGTATCATTATAGGGTCTGTACCTTACAATATAAAGTACCTTGTGATTTGGTGCTTTATAAATAAAATTGAATTGGAAATGTGTGGAATCGGTGCTTGATTGGGCATATTCACTGGCACCACACTGCTGGCAAAAAACCAAACAAAAAACCCCAAAGAACTTGAAATATGAAAGTGTCCTTCTCTCTTGTCACACTGTGGCAGCTTTTAATATGGTACATTAACAACATGCTTTATTGATAATTGTAAAACATTATTACCGTAATTGAAAGGCATCATAAAAAAAGCAGCCCAAGTGAAATGAAATAATCTCAGCTGAATTCTGGTGTGAATGAAAGGGTGCAGAGTGCCTGAAATTATAGTGACAAGTTCATTTACTGACATTAGCAGCAGCAGCAGTCCTACTCTTTCACTCTTGCTGCCAGTCAAATTCACAATACGCCAATACTGTCCTGCAGTATGACTGCTCATGGAAATTACTGGTTACTCTAGGATTTAACTAACGGAACAAATTTCCTGTGAAACCATGGATCAATTAAAGACCCGAGTATGTGATCATAAATATGTATCACCGTGCCGTGGATAGTAAAGTAGCACTAAGCATGTTAAGAATGCTGTGCCTCGAATCAAAGTATCATCGCATGCATCATTTTTGAAATGTACTCACCCTTTTGCCAGGAGGTCCTGGTACTCCAGCTTCACCAGATGGACCTGGAGGGCCCTAAAGTAGAATAGACAGAACACTTAACTCCACTTCATAAAAATGGAGGGTGATGTTACATAATGAGATATCTCTACATCTGTAAAAAGAGATACCCAGTTTTAAAGGATGGATATGAAACAGTTTTTTGGTCTCTTTTACACTCACTTCACTGTGTTATTACTAGAGCTTCCTCATTGTAAACTGTATATATTACAGCAGAAGTAAATTGAAATTGTTTGTAATAGACACTATTAGAAATTTTATCTTCATTTTTCCATTACTGTTATTTTTAATGTTAAACTCTAAGAAAGACTGCGACTAACTAATGAAAGAGTAAATCCTGCTCCGTTCTCTCACATTTACAGTAATATGATAATGTTGGACTTACTGGCTGCCCAGCCTCTCCATCATCTCCTCTGTCTCCAGGCAAACCATCCAGACCCTAAACAAAATACACAAATGAGGCAGACAAAACACCATTAATCAATTATAGTCCTGAGACACAATATAAATAATATCAAAAAGAATTTTCACAGATAAAAAGAAAAGGTAAAGTTATAATACTGAAAAACTGATCATATTTTCTTTGTTTTCGAGTTAACTGACAATCATTAAAATCCACTAACTCATAACCATAATTATTATGATGCATATACATCAAATTCTGTGATACTGCAAACATGAAGCCACTGATTGAGGGATAAATGCAGCACTTACAGCAGCACCAGGCTCACCAGGGGGGCCAGGGTCTCCTGGGAAGCCGACAGGACCCTGCAGACACATCGAGGCATTGAAAAAAGTGAGCTTGCTTCACATATTTGACATTGTGTCAACAACAGCTGTGGCAGAAGAAAGCTCGACTGAGAAATATGACACAATGACGCTGTCGCTGGCAGCTCTAATAGTGCATCAGTCATGGATGCGTGTATGTGTTTTTGTGCAGCTGACATACAGGGTTACCCTTGGGACCATCATCTCCAGGGGGTCCACGTGCACCGGCGGGTCCAGCAGCTCCTGGGGGCCCAGTTTCTCCCTTCTCACCCGTCTCTCCTTTCGGGCCCTAAGGAAATATAAATCAATGTCTTGTCACCATGAAGACCACATAAGAGCCATCCATACTACTTTGACAATAGGATACTAAATATGGAACAAGTCAAACATGTTATTAAAGCTGTCACTCCAACTACCATCAAAACTTTCACAAAACTGCCCAGAAGAGGAGAAAACTGAAAAAAAGCCCAACTGACTGAACTTTGAGCATCTATTTCAAATGAAAATTTCTATTTTATCCAGCAGATGATAAAGCAAATTAGTCCAGCATAGTGTCTGACTGTAGTAATAGCAATCTTTAAGCATTGGCTATGACTCAGAGCAGCAGTTGAAGCATAATTACAAGCCCAGAATCATTAACTGGTCCACTAGAGCTGAGCAATGCTGGAGCAAATGCCAGCATGGCATCTTTAAAGTTGACCTCATTGTGACGTGCAGCGCTGGAGTCTATCTGTCACTGTACACAGAAGCGAGGCAGCAACCGGATACGTCAATACATCCTGACAGACTCAAGGTGAGGTGTCCCTTGCTTTACAGAAGCAGTGGCTTAGTCTGGATTGATGGCAAAGCTCTGATCTAAGATGTTCGGGATGACTACTGTGAAAACTTTTCCTTTTTTATACCGTAAGAAAGGAAAGCTGAGACCTTGTTTGCGGGCGAACACAAGGTGCTGCATCATAGAACACATTTTATGCATATTATGTAAATGAAATCGCCATAAAAATGTAATCAACAAATGTCATACTTTTGTCACAGAACATAAGATATTCAGAATTTTACCCTTATTGCAGCCTAGCATGTGATGGTAGATGAATGACACAATCAAGGGTGGAGCGTAGCAAATACGGCTGAGCTAATTATCTGCTTAAAAGCCCTCAGGTTGCTAGCATATCTACACATTGAACTAGATTAATCAGAGGTAAAAAATACTTAGAGGGACCGTAGAACAGCTGACAGCTGAAGTGTCATCTAATTACACAACTTAATTAGCTGTGCTAAGCAATATTTATAGGTTGATTGTTAAAACAGTCCCAGTTGCACAAGAACGCAGAGTGCTAGACTGTGTGGCAATCTCTGTTTAGATGTGTATAAGTAGTCAGTTCTCATGGCTTTGATGTTAAAAACGCTGTCTAGATTGAAACAAGAAAGAGCACTTACTCCGATACCAGGCTCCCCAGGTGGTCCTGGGTTGCCAGCCTCGCCGGTTTCTCCCTGTGATGTCACAGTGATATGTGAATTAGTTTGTGAAAAGTTTATTATCACACTGACATCAAACAGTCCAGCTTTATCAGCTAATTAGCGTATCAACTGACAACTCAGTGTTTTTTCAGTTTGTGTTTTAATAGCAGTGTCCTTGAGAAGTGGAAAGAGAAACGGCAAATATAACGAACATAATTTCAAGCAAAACTTACCAAAGAAAAAGATAGAATTTTATTTCTAGGAGCTGAAAAAGATATGAGCAATATTTGGTTCTTACCTTTTCACCCACACCTCCCATTGTACCAATACTCCCAGGAGGACCTTGTGCACCCTGCAGATAAATCACAGAGACAGCAGTGAGTACAAGAATCTTATGAAAAGAAATTGTTTAACAAGCTGTAATTTTTAAAAAAGCTAACTGTAACTGAAGCCTAATGGAGGACAAAGAAAACAAATATCAACTTACACTGGCTCCACCGGAACCCTGAGGACCTCTGGGGCCAGGAGGACCAGGTGGACCCTGTCAAAAGGCGAGGAGAGAGCGTATGTCCTTTATTAGGTAAACTTGGGGCATACGACTGCTGTTCAAACCTTTTGTTGGTGAGAGGCAACCAATCAGAAGAAAGAAAGAGTGTCCCAAGAGAAGGGCATTAAAACGCGTTGTTTCAAAAAGAGTATGAAGTGAGAGGCAGCACTGAGGTAAAAGCTACTCTCGGAGAATTAACATAAAAAATATGGAGTTCAAAATAAGGATAAACGGCCCCCTTCAGCGATCACTTCTTCACTCTAACACATTGTTTTCTTCTTTTATAGGATGTAACTTTAATAATAGCATTGTCATAGCTGCTGTCTTACTTGCAGATGCAGTAGCAACAACATCAACAGACATGTCAGACCCACTGTTGTAGTTTACCACATTTTTTATTGTGCCTTGTCAGTGTCAGACACAGACAGGGAGAGAAAAAACTAAGCTGCTCTGCATCTGTGTTTATCGTGTGTAAGTGCTGGTGTGAGATTAAAACAGCCCTTCATGCAAAAGCTTGTTTGTTCTGACTCTTAAAAGAGTGAACAAATAATACATGATAAAACACGATGCAAAACACAGTGCACAGAAACAGACCACACGCAAATTTAAATATTTGGAATGCTTATGTTCAGTTCTTTTACATATGCTATGCAGCTGGTGGAGCCGCCAGACTCAGCTCCAAGCCAGAACTTCTAAACAATCAGCACAATTTCTCACTTCACTGGCTTATTCGTGAAAACAATACGAAAGAGAGCTGCACTCACCATTGGTCCGACGTCTCCATTCTCTCCCTTCTCACCAGGAGGGCCGGGCAAACCCTGGAAAGCAGACAAATTTTTCAAAACTCAGAGAAAAGGTCATGCGAGGCAGCACTCGAGACAAAACTGTACATTCGAAAATCCACTAATGTAAAGACACATACAATTTTGCTGCTCATTAACAGGTACTTTCAGATGATGTGTATTGAATAGTGGGGTTGTAGTGTGCAACGCAATGGAGAATGCATTAATACAAGCAGAACCCCAGCGAGTAAACACACAATTAGTCAAAAAGGACACCTATTGTAATTAAAGGGTATTGGAGGCTTGGGTATAATCAGCCTGTGTAAATTGCAGGGTGGAAACGCCATCCATCTACGTCCACAGGAAAGTGGAAACAAAGGGGACAGCCGAGGCGATGCGTATTATCCAGCTCTGGGATTCAATCATGCTTGACTGAAACAGTATGAATACACCTTGGGAAGGAGGATCTTTAACAGAAATGAAGAAGCTCTCACTTGCTGTTGTAGCTTATTGTGTATTGGCATAATTATGGATATTATGTGTTGTGTTGGTTTAACTCCGGTGATGGAGCATGCATAATCATAAGGTGGGTGGAAAGCAGCGGTAATGATAAGTTACTCTAAAATGAAAATGACATGCATATCGATCACTGCAAAAACATACGTGTAGTTTCAGTCCATTTTGTTGATTTACTGTACCTTTGTAATGACAGGAAAGGCTTATTTATTACAGAGCGTGACTGGGATTTAGACATGGTAATAAAGCACAAGAGTTGTACTAATGGGAAAATAAATCAAGCATCAAACAATTCCATGTCTAATGCTTTGAAGTGACAGGCGTCGATCAATATCGGACTTTCAGGCTTGTTTCTAAACTGTATATTCGAACTGATATCAAAATAGGTGCCCGGATTGAATTAACAAGCATCATTCAAACACATGTAATCAATAAATATTTACTTATGACTGCCATTTCCTTTTATTTTCCACACTAGCCCTGAGCTATGAGCACACTCTGGTATAATCAAATCTGATATTTACTCTCCTCTATGTTCCCATTTTAACCTCTTAATCTGAAGATTTCTTGCGCTCAGTGAGGACTCCAATATTCCACGGCAAACATGGCCCCAAATGATGGAGGGCTTTCAGACTGGAGCCATTCATTCCCCATAGTCAAAAATCATTAATGCTACAGATAATTGCATTGAAGAGCTGAGCTCGCAGCAGCTGCTGCCATCTATTGAAGGGCAGCTTAGCCAAACATAATTAAAAGAGTTGAGATCGAGTGCATTATGCCCAATTAAAAGCCAATTGCACTTAATAACAACGTTATCTGGCCCTATTGACCAGCAGGGTTTTGCTCTAATTTCATCCTCGGTGAGTCCTTGGATAATTGACTTTGAGATATTCTAAAGTGTGCCGTTTCTTTATTCTTTGCCACCAAAGCAAGTTCCCAAAACTTCGGTTCACTGGGTTAAATGAGCGAACGCTTGACCCCTTCGCTCTTCCTTTGACTCTGTGGAGTTCTGAGTAAGGGAGGACTGAATAGAGCAGTGCAACAGTAACATGAACACTCTTGATCTTACAAACTCTCAGTTATGTATGGGAAAAACTTCTTCACTTTTAAGTTTACTTGTTATGTTCAAATGTAATTAGGGCTCTTTTGCCTCAGCGACAAACAGCTTTGGCTTCATCTACAGCTACAACACTAACAAGAACAAGTTTTTTTTAAAAAAAGAATTTAATGCACAACAACCAATAGTGAAGGATTACTATATCCTTGATTACTATACTATTTCATATTTGTATGATGTTTTATAGGTGACATGCTGATATTTTTACCTGCTATTTTGCTATAAGGGCTTATAACCGTGGTGCTATTTGTGAGACTTGCTGTTGGTAATTTAATAAATAAGAAGTGCATGCTTGGAGACGAATGCCTTCAAAATGATCAGGTTTGTTATGTTTTTCTCGCGATGTTTAGTTATAACTAGCTTGATGGTTCCCTTGAAGTTTTCCACTAAGAAGATAAGGTAACCTTAATGCTAACCTTCTGAATAAACCAAATTAGCCTAAACTAAACTATCCACATGTGCAATATCCAAATAAATTGAGCTAACATTAATCACTTCTGATCATATCAAACCAAATAATGGTGCAATTTGTTGGTTGTGCTTTAAATTTAAAATAGAAGTAGACATAGGTAAACGTGCATGGAGGTGGAACCAAAAATGAAGGTTACTTATTGACAAAAGCCCTAAAATATTACTGTCATGTATAAGTATATTTAATATGCCAGTCCAGTTTTATAAAGCAATTTTCAGACACACCAGTAATTTGTAAGGTCACTTGTTATATATGCAAAACAAGAAGTGTGTCAATTCAAACTCATTTTACATTGTGAGCCACATTTTGGCTACTTTCATCTTAAGCGGGCCAGACCAGTGACACTACATAATAAAAGTTCTGGTAGTTCATTGTTCACTGTGTCCCATAATTATAAAATATAAAGTTTACAGTCAATAAGTGAAAATTGTCTTTTTTTCTCTATGAACCCACTGCAAAAAACATCCATACTGTCCAATTAGCTGGACCGGTGTGTTTGCTGGGCTGCATCTGTCCCCGGGCCTTATGTTTAACCCCCTGGTCTAAGTCCTACAACACCCCTGACATTCTCATTGAAAGCAAATTGCTGTCCTTTTTTTCTGAATCTTCTAAGGACCAAATATTTTATCTTTACTGTAATATGCCCATTAAAAAAAACATCTGCAAAAGATAAATGGATTTACCGTACATTGATTTAAATACTTGGTCAAATACCACAGCAGCTGGTCTCTTACTTAGACCTGAGAGTACTAGAGGGGAGCGGTTTACTGCATGATAATAATGTAGCCTGAGTGGAAAAACCAATGGCAGTCTCTCCTCCACCACTAATGTTGCGGCAAAATGCCAAATGCAAAAATGTTCACAATGGTGATGGATTTTTTAGCACAGTCTATGCTAAGAAAAGTCCTTGAAGGGGAAAAAGCATTATTTGCCCAGGAGCAATACAAAGTGCTATTAGGAGTCAAGGCTGCATTAATAAATTATGCTTTGTTTTGATGTAATGTAAATGATGTAAGGAGAGATGAAATGTTGTCGGTTTTAGGGGTGTGGAGGAAGTCATTCTGCTCTGGATGGCTTTGACAAGGGAAAGAAATGAACATACCTATGAGGCACTGTTCAACGTGACCTGGTTGTCATGCGTTTAGAGAACGAGAGTTAGACAGTCAAAATATAGATATAAAAGTTTCAGATTTCCTCAGATTTTGGGAATACCTGCAGTCCAATGGGTCCGGGTAAACCTGGGAATCCTCTTGGTCCTTCATCTCCTTTCTGGCCAAACATACCCTGCTGTCCTCTCGGTCCAGCTTCACCATCACTGCCCTGTTAGAGGTTAAAGTGCAAGACATGCAAACACCTTTACTCTCACTCCCACTGACCAAGTGCAATTCTACAATCATTAACTGGGATTTTTTTCTCATTCTTCTAATCAATTTCATGGTTACAGAGTATATCCAAGCTCAGACGGGTGATGGTGGGTCGATACGCACATTCAATCACAGATTAAGATGGACAGTTACAGTACTTGAATGGTTTTTTGAAGGACATTTTACTGCAGTTTTATCAATCCATCAATGCTGAGAACCAACATATTGTTCCCCAGGGTTCTTGGAGTGATTAGAATGCACCCATGACAGGTCAACGGTCTATCTCACTTCACTCACAGACTATTTAAAATGCACAGTCAACCAACATGTGGAAGTTTGATTGTTTGGTTTTTCAGAGGACTGTGTGAGGAGGAATATTAAACTTGCGACAGGAATGGACCAGAGAGAGACAACAGTTCTAAACACTGATACATTGTGCTGCTCGTCTACCAGGGGAGCAGCCATCCTACCAAAGCTTCTCATCAGGGAATGCAGGATGGAGTACAGTATAGCCAAAGGGTTATGGTAAACAGCGTATGTGAAAGATGCTGACTTCATCTCTGAAGCCAGAGGTGCACAGAGCTACGGAGGATGGAAATAAGAGACTGTGGGGAAAGAGTGAAGTGCTGACAGACTGGGAGTTTTCAGTTCAAACGCATGTCAGCACTTGAAAGTGCTTGAGGAGCTCTTACTGAGCCCTGGGACATGTAGGACGCTTCAGGCTATGGTACTGAATGCAGAACAGTTTAGAAGGAAATATTAGGTGATTACAAGGAGGTGGACTAAAGTTAAAGTGACTTCAAGAAAAAAAAAAGTCACAAATCTAACTGTTTGAACATCTCCTTGGGGAGACTAGAAAAGAATTGTGTCTCTATGTCGAGTGCTTGACCTCAACTGCTACATAATTTGTTATTCATTGTAACACTGCATGCACAGCCTGCAACCTCCGTATATGTGTTGGCACCATCCGTGCCCTTGAATCAGAGCAATAGAGGCTTTTGCTGGAAGAAACTATCCGGACCTGCCAAAACATAGAAAACGCAATAACAGCTCACCATCTAAGTATGAAGCTTACTTCTTGTGTCACGTGAAAACAGTCCAACACTGGTGAATTTCTTATGTCAATTCATCATAAGCAATGAAACAAATGGCAATTTTTGGGTACAATTGTACTTAATACAAGTATAAAAACAAGTATAAACCTTTACTGAATACTATATTATGTTGAAACTCTCCACTTTTCCTTCCAGTTAAACAGAAAAACTGGGCTGTAAAAATAAAAAAGGTCTGCAGAGACACTTTAAGTACTGTCCATCTTTTACCTTGGATTGACCTTCATCTAGTCTTAATTAATTAGTATATAAATAAAGTTTTATTTGAAGTGTAATTTATGAAAAGAAATGCAAAAGCTAACTATGAACTGTAACAGTATGTTTAGCATAACTTACATACTGCTCTCTGCTCTCTGAATTAAAGATCTCAGTCAGAAACAACTTGAAATTTTCAGTTCACACTGAAGTCCTAATTAGAAAAATGCTTTGGTAGGACTTTAATCAGCACAAGTCGGTGCATAATTACGTGCTCTAAAACTGCTAGCTGAGAGCATTTATATTTTTAAGACTCCGTACTAATTTTTGCATGGATCTGTTTAAATGTAAAAAGTGTAGCTGGTGCAATTGAATGAGATATGATTCAGCATAGTTACTTGTGGTTGTGCTTAGATCTGCAGGCACCAAACGCATGCTCGGGGAGGTGTAATTTATGACATACCTGAAATGGATCTCGCAAAATTTATGTTTAGATTGTTCATGAAATAAATCTAAGTGGCTCTTGTGGGGTTTTTGTTTTCCTTACATTATGTTAGAAATAAGCTTTTTCATATCTTAAAAATGTGTTGTCCTCTCAAAAGTGACATTTCCAAGATTGCTCTTGTCAACTTCATTTTTTTGTCTTCTTATAAGCCGCTGCTAAACAAGAGCACATTTGTAGGACAGGATGTTCACCACATCCTGATGAAGATCAATACTGCTTTGCCATAGACTGTTTCATTACGAATGCTTGACCTCAGTTGCATCTTGAAGACAACAGCACCAGTGACTGAGCTGCTGTAAATCTTGTTAAGCCTTAGCAGAGAAGGAAATTGGATCGTTCATTTTGCCAGCATACACAAGCATTTTTCCAGGATTGAAAAGTGGGGTACATAGTGTAGCCACAAGTGATAACAGCATTCAGACATGCAATAATAAAAACAGAGCAGACGATGTTAAAACTACACAGCACGAGTCAGGACTCAGTTATGAAGATATGAATACACATGAGCAGACTGACTCACCAGGACAAACAACTGTTAAATAATTTGTTATGCAGCTCGGGAGCACTACCTGCTCACGGCAATCCGTCTCACTAGGTCTATTCTAGCCCCCACAGAGCCCTGCAGATGCTGGATTTGTGCTAGAATGGTTGTTAAGGCCTGATAATTTACAGCAATGAGCTGTTAGTTGCCCTCGGGCCATCAGCTATTGTAGAAACAGGACTTTCCCTGTTGTGTTAATGAGATGGAAGAGTAGAGGATGTTCTGCACCGTACAAGGCAGTATTCTCAGCTAGGTCTGGTGCCATAGAACTCAATATAAGGAAATGACTGGTGCACTGACTGGCACATTATTGCTGTGTGCAAGCCTGTTTTGTAAACGCAAGGTCACAAGCGTAATGCTTTGCATGAGTTTCCAGGATAACAAATACCAAATTTGTAATTGCATTTTAATTGATGGGGGATAAAAGCTGTCTTTTATGAAAAAGTCTTTTTGGTACCCCGATTCTAATACAGGACTAAAAGTAGTAATTAAAAGGAAATTTGTGCAGCATTACAATGATAAAAGGATGGGGAATATTAAAATGAACAGGGACTGCAGCCAAAGGTTTTTGGACTGCAGAGGCAAGAGTAAAAAAAATAATAGTGCTTGCATAATATGGCCCTGACCTGCCTGAACAGTTGTTAATTTCTGTCCATCTGGGAAATGAAATATTGTTTATTAAACCAAGGGTCTCCAAGCAAGCACAATTATGACTCAAGTGTCCAGTTTTTAAATATATCTAAACACTTAAACAACCCATTTAACTGATTATCATACAATCGGCAAGAAATGGTTAAGCAAAAACCTGCATAGAGTAACTTTTGCTCATATCAGAGTGTTGCTGATGATGAATCAATAAAAAGGTGTCGTCCTTCAAAACGAGACACGATTCAATGGCACGTCATTATTGGACTGCAGGTCTGGAGATAACAAGTTTCAGCCGGCAGCCTTTTGGTCTTATTACACCCTCCCTGTCTTCATGGGGGCTTGTTTTGAAAAAAAAAGTTTTTAAAATCTGATTTCCCATTTCACCGTTCTTACCCAGAAGCCAGTATGGTAATGAAGAGATGACATTAAGAAGACAGCACTTACTTCTGTAGGCATCACAAATGATGGTAAGAAAGTCTTTAAAAATTCACGAAAGGTGAAATAAAGGTTGGAAAGTTTTGTGAAAACAGAAAGCAATATTCGGAGTGGATTTTAGTACAGTATAAATGGGTATTCGTGTAACTTTTAATGTTTTAGGGTTACATTCTTATCGGTGTATGAAAATACTTCAGAGAATAAACTTTGACATTAGATGGTCAGAGGATGAGATACTCACAGCTGGACCAGGAGCTCCAACTACACCCTGGAGACCAGTTGGGCCTGGTGGACCCTACAAACAGGAGGAAGCTGATTATTAAGATGTACATGATAGACACGCCATCTGAATCGAGCAATGAAATATAGGGCAGTTGCCTGCTAAACCTGATCTCCATCACACACTGTCTACCTGGAATAATGACATTTGAAAAATCTAATTCAATCTGTATTTGACGTGATGCGTGTGAGGACAAACAAAAGTCAACTGAAAAAATACAAGCGTTTAAGATGAGGACAGAACACGCTGCAATTCTTATTACAAACTAAGTAACCATTTTGTAAACATAGCAGCACTTCAGCTAGTATTTTATATGCTGCAGACTTTTTAGGGCAAAATAAGAAACATTTTCTAGCAATCTATTCCTTTTGTTCTACTCAATTCAGTGGTGAAATCAGCATCTTTGGTTATTTAACATGAATTGTAATAAAACTCACTGATTTGAATGAATCTGTGACATAAAACTTCATTAAAAGAGAGCGAGAGGGAAAGAAAAAGACTCACAAGTTCACCCTTGTCTCCTTTACTTCCTTTCTGTCCAGGTCCACCAACTTCTCCCTGCAGTGTAACAAGCACATACAGACAAAGCAGAGCTCAAATCTCTCTCCTCCATGTTTAGTCAAAGTCTAATATCTTAAAGTGTCACCTTTACCATGATTAGGCAGTAAATATTTCTCAAGAGAATCTAATTTGATTGGCCCACAAAGACCTTGGGTGAGTGTTTGTAATTAATTGATTGGCTCCCTGTCTAACCCCATTGGCTCTATGATTGACAAAATGCTGTGGCAGAAGACGTGACTGGGATTGAAGAGGGTGTCATGGTTACAAATGTAAAAATGCAAATTTCTGGTTCAGTGTATCAAGTGTGGATGTGGGATTTGCTGGCCTCAGGGTACACAGGATGTGTAAACAACTGGCTATTTCAGTACATGGATTTGTTTGTCTATTTGCATTTAAGAAGATTTCTAAAGCCGTTAGTGTGTGCTTATTTTGTTTACTTAATGTAAGATTCTATCGGGAGTAATTGCTGTCATAACAAGCTTGTGGTTAAGTATAGTTAAAAAAAATAAATAAATGAATAAATATAGTCCTGTGAACAGATTTAATAGCTTGTAGCACCTTTAGCAGGAATAACTTCAAATATTCATTTTCTGTATGACTTTATCAGTCTCTCACATTGTTTTGGAGGAACTGTGTCTCTGTTTTCTTTACAAACTTGCTTCAGTTCACTGATTTTTGTGAGCATTCATTTATGCACAGTTTTCTTAAGGTTACATTTCAGGCTGAGGTCTGGACTTTGACTGTGCCACTGTAACAATTTGATTTTTTCCCTTTTTCAGCCATTCTGTGGAGATTTTCTGCTGTGCTTGGCATCATTGCCCTGCTGCATGACCCACTTTTGGCCAAGTTTTAGCTGTCGGACAGCTGGCCTCACATTGATACAAGAATACTTTAGAATAAAGAGGAGTTCATAGTTGAAGCTGACAGCTCTCTTTGAGGTTATAAAATGATAGTTTTTTTTTCATTTCTCTGTTTTTATCTTTAACCAAGAACTTAAAAGCTTTTGTTTTTAACAAACAAAACATTATAACTCCCTGTAGCAAATATAAAGATCAATCAACTCTAGGTTTTAAGGTATTAAAACTTTGCTCCACCTTGTCACCATCTTCACCAGGAGGACCCTGTGGACCAGCTGGACCAGGAAGACCAATAGGACCTTGAATGCCATCACGGCCAGCAGGACCCATGGGACCTTTCTCTCCCTAAAACATAATTTGCACAATATTGTAAAATCTTGATATATTGAACTTAAATAGGTATTTCACCAAGTAAAATTGAGAAAAAAACTCACAGGACCCCCTTTTTCTCCAGCAGGGCCAGGTGGTCCTTGAGGACCATTGCGTCCTGTGGGACCAATGGGACCTCCGGAGCCAGCAGGACCTCTCTCTCCAGGAGAACCCTGTAAACAAACACTCATCAGTCACTGCTGTCTTACTCAAAAATGCAATTTGCTACAGTAAAGCTAAGAAACAGTTGAGCAAAAAGCAAGTGTGTTTTGTCCAGACTTAAGCTTAAAAGGGTAAATTGATTTGAAAGTCTGCCTAGAAAGAAAATTCTGGTATTTTAAACTTCAAGGCACATTTTCATGTCTAAAGTATCAAAGAGAGCAATACTTGAAATCTGTCTCTTATTAAGCAAAAAACACAATACTTTTGACTGGATTGGCTGCATATAAGACATGTTTAGACTGTTCTCTAAAAGCAGAATGTAAGGGACTCCTTCAGAGTCAGGAATCAGAAATATTGTAAGAGGCTAATTGCTATAGAAAGACAATGGTATAAACCCGAGCGATAGTTTGAGAGAGCTGTCTAAATAAGACAGTTAGAGTTCTGTTATAGAGTTAGAGAGCAAAAAGAAATCTTACGTGTGTTATGTGAGATAGATAGATATTAAAAATGTTAAATCACAGTTCATGTTTGTGCGTGGTTGGCAATATACTGATTCCCAATATATTTTAAGGTTTTCACTTGTGTCTACTTGTGGATGGACAAATGGATGGAAACATTCCTATCTGACAACCCTAGGACTAGTAGACCACTATGACCCTTTTGACTGAAATGATTACTACCTGTCAAACAGGCGAAAAAAGTAAAATAAAAAAACTCCAACAAAAACACATTTGGTTCTAAGAATAAAGAGACCCTTTGTAGACAGAGTAGAGATAATATTATTAGCTAAAGCTATTTTGTTGACGTGGCATCAGTATATGCGACATGCATGACATGCATGACGTGCATGACAGGATAATGTCAAAAAGCAATCTCAGACA
This sequence comes from Copadichromis virginalis, assembly GCF_057382275.1. Lineage (NCBI taxonomy): Eukaryota > Metazoa > Chordata > Actinopteri > Cichliformes > Cichlidae > Copadichromis > Copadichromis virginalis. The sequence continues at coordinate 12,533,964 of NC_140635.1, forward strand.
CTTAGAATAACAATCTCAGCCTGCTGGACTCCTCTGTCAGATTACGTCACAGCCATTTCACAGTTGCCGGTTATATTATTGTCGCTTTCTGTCCCTATTACGAGACCCACAAATGACAAAAAAAAGAGTCAAGACATTTAAACGCCATGTTTTTTTTTAACTGGATTAGCTCTAGCCTGTTAGTTTACTTTAAAGAAATTTTGAAGGAATAGGATTCCTGGAGAATATTGTCACGATAATGTGAAGAAGATTTGAATGAAAAACATCACAAACATAAAAGCCTATTATCTGTGCACATACAACAACTAAGTTTTCCCTCAAGACGATGGTAGCATTTGCAGTCTGGTGCAAATATTTAAGTTTTTATTTCATTGTTAGAAGTACTAACCACAGTAACTAACCGCAGCATTACTATAAGCTGTGACATGCTAGAAATATAGCCATTAACTGATAACCATTCTAAAATTACACTGACCCTGCTGACAGCCTCAAAGCTTACCTATGAAGGGAGCCACTGATGAACACTCTTATCTATTTAATAGGCCGGAGCTGCTTTCCCCAGCCAAGGCCTTTTGGAAGGTCTCACCATTTTCCCCACATCAGCATGCCTTATTACCCTGCTCTTCACTATTCCCAGGTGGGTGCTCATCACTGTGTAGGTACCCCAAATCACATGAACTGCCACTACATTGTTGATCACGAGGTCTTTTTGGCATTCCCTTACCCAGGGAAGGTCTGGGTAGAGCCGCTTTCAAATAAAATTAAATGTGCATGTGTACAGGCCAACGCTTCGGACTGATTCACACGAAAAACACACACTCTGATTCAGCTGCTGATGTGAGATGCCACCTGGCACTCATATGCCTGGCCCGTTTCATGATAGACATTGCTGGTGACACACTCCAAGCTCCAAACTGTCATCCACAGCCTGCCAACTTGGCCACGATGACACACATGCACAAACAAGCACACACACATTCCTTTGACTCAAATAACTTTATACTTTTTCAGTCCATTTCCCGCCCTTTCATTTCACCCATGTTTTTCTCGTAAAGTTTGTGACTTGTCGCATTCATCCTTTCTTTTTTTCCTGTGCTATTCTTTCCTGATCAGTCTCTTTCAAACACACAGACGAGAAAAGAAACGCACACACGGAACTCACACACGTTCCCACAGAACAACAGCAGCTCAAACTCTGGCAGGAAATCGATGAAGGAAAATATCACATCTCTTGTGTGCGTGGGCATTGCACACTGGACTCCTTTTAAGGAGTTTTTTTGAAATCTACCAAAACACTCTATCACACGTTTCCATCCAATGGCTTGCTTTCAAGCCAATTTAAGAAAACTATCTCATTTCGCTGTGGAAATGGTTTCACTCCTTCAGAGAACGCCCCTCTTCTCACTTTCATCATCTTTTCATCAGTGCTCTGCATATCCGCTGTCATCTAATCTGGTGTTGCTCTGTCGCTGGTGAGCAGGGGCAATTATCGGGAGCCCACGTTTAACGCTTGAACAAAATGTCAGCCAGTTCAAAGCAGCCTGTCAGTCAGCTTTCTGTACAAAATCACCGCTGGAGCTCCTGAGGCTTTTCATTGCATATATCGCAAACTGAGGGGCTTAGAGACAAAGGCAGAGTAAAAGTGCCCTACTTTTTTTTTAGATTACCCACCCAATTTTGCTTCTTTTCAGGGCCACAAAGTATGTATGAGCAAGTGCGATGACATTCCTGCTATAGTGTATATGATTCTTTACTGTGATCGATGCTGAATGAAAAAAAATGAGTTCATTACAGAAAGATAAACTTTGTTTCTTTTCTTGGAATTGTCATTTGAGTGAAAACTGTGCAACGGCAGTTGCTATAGCAACGAATAAGTATTAGAGGGAGACATTTGTGACCAATCGAGTAACAGGGATGAATTGCTGTTCGATTAAGCAATTAGGCAATGGTTAGATCATTATTCAAGCAAAGGTGTTGGACAAAACACTATAAATCAAGCAGAGTTTTTTTTCTCAAATTGTGGTACAGAGATTTATATGCTACATAAATTTAAAAAATTATTATTTTTATACTGAACAATAAACACCAGTCTGAGGCGTGAAATGCAGTGAGAAGAAAGAACAGCATTAGCAAAGACATATATACTCTATAGCGTAACTTAGGACAGAGACTTTTTACCATCCAGTTTATGACAAAAGAAGTAGCTTTACTTCTTTCTTAGCCATAAAATAAACTAAACAAAGAAAACAGAAATTAAAAATGCCATTTGGCCCTGAATATTGAATTGAATTCATATTGAATATGTACTTCATCATTTAAGCAATGATGTCACAGAATTCGATCGTACCACCCCACTTGGTTCTACCACCCTCCACACTGCAGCTTATATAGCACGTGCTGCTGGATGACCAAAGTACGGAGCTGTGCACAGCATGTGTGACTCCATTCTCCAATAGCACCAGCTACTTTTCGCTGCAATCTCTGTAGCAAGAGAGATGAGGTAACCATAGTAACAGGCTACTTACGATGGGGCCAGGGGGACCCTGAGGCCCTTCTCCTCCCTTTAAGCCACCTGGACCCTGAAAGCAGAGGACAGGAGAGGGTTAGATCTCACTCACTGCAGGCTGCCACTCAATGCTATTCAAAGAGCAGTAATCACAGCTGTCAAATGGGCCTCTGAACATTACTGTGTGGATGTATGCATGTAAGTAGATACGCATGCTTGAACTGTGTATGAGCACGCACATAAGGAGGGCTTGGCTCTAGAAAATCATAGCATAACTGGCAATTAGGAGAAAAATTGAATCATAAATAATCAAGTAAGGATGAAACAACTATTTACTAATTCAGTATCTGTTTGTACATTTTAGTTATGGGATGCTTTGATTGAATTGACTACCAAATAGTAGCCAGTTTTGGCTAATTGTGCATGTTTTTAATCCTCAATTTTAGAGTCTTTTAAAGGTTTTCTTTCAAAAAGCTTTAATAAAGCAAATGAATACCCGTGAAAAAACAAAACTTAATGACACTCAGTAAAAGTGGTATGAAACTTCAATCAGAAAGGGCATTTTCAGCCTGGTGGTAATTTACATCCTGTTAATGATTATTTGGAAGGAGTAACAGTTAGTGAGGAGATTTGCCTGAAATCCATGCTAAAAAAAGGAACTGATTAAATTAATTCATTATAGCACGAAACTTTTACTTAAGTTCAGTTCTCCACCAGAGAAAATGTATCTCTTAGTTAATAATTCGTGATACAGCTTCTTCTGTAGGCATATTTACATTATTAATATAACAGGAATAATTTCAAGAAGCATCAGAGAAAATGAAAAAGAGAAAAAAAAAAAAAACGAGGCCAAGGTGGGCTACAAGTTCAGGTATAGTCCATTTATCTCTGGCATTTTGTCATCTCTTCAAGATCTTGGTCCTTGAATGTCAAATCCTGTGCTGAATCACAGCGCCAGGAGGCTGAGACTGCTTATGGAAAACACAGTTCACCAGAGGCTGTAAAGACTTTCATTATAATAACTAATTTACAAGCTTCAACAGAGCCAGGGGGTGCAGAGGCTGCCAAGCAGGCTCTCCACTTCCACATTTCACCACGGTGCATTAGAAGACTGGAAGGATCTTTCTTTGCTGGACAGACAAAAAGTTATTTATTGGCTCATATATCGTCACTATGCCTTTCTTTAAGACTGAGCGATGTGATGAAGAGTGTGTGTGTGTGTGTGTGTGTCTCTATGCCCATAAAAAAAGAAAAATAAACTGTGTGTGCTCAGTGGCAATATGTATATTTGTATGTGTGTGCGTGTGTGTGGTGTGTGTCTGTCTACACTTACTCTGCAAAAGGAAAAAGATTTAAACTCTTTTTCTCAAACTGATCTTTCTGAGTTAATTTCAGTCATTTCAAAGAGGTCCTACCAATAACGAATGTTTCAGTCTTAAAAATGATCAACCTATCTCTAATGTACCAGAGGCCTTCAAGCTGGCAATACTTAAACCGTTACTTAAACAGCTATCGCTTCACCCAGCTGTCTTAGGTAATTATAGGCCAGTCTCCAACCTTCCTTTTATCTCAAAAATTCTTGAAAAACTAGCTGTAAAACAGTATGTGAAGGTTACATATGATCTTTTTATGGCCTCCTACAATGGACACATCTCAGTGCTTGTCCTGCTAGACCTCAGTGCACCATTCAGCATTGTTGACCATAACATTTTAGAGCATTAGAGCATCCTGTAGGTATTAAAGGTACTGCACTGCAGTGGTTTGAATCATATCTATCTAATAGGCTCCAATTTATTCATATAAATGGAGAGTCCTCTTTACACGCTGAGGTTAATTTTGGAGTTCCACAGGGTTATGTGCTAGAACCAATTGTGTTTACATTTAACATGCTTCTCTTAGGCATCAGAAGGTATAGCATAATTTTTCCCTACTATGCAGGTGACACACAACTTTATCTTCCTATTAAGCCAGATAACACACACCAATTAGGTAAACTTGGAATTTCTTACAGACATAAAGACCTGGATTACCTCTAATTTTATGTTTCTAAATTCAGATAAAATTGAGGTTATTGTACTCTGTCCAAAAAGTCTTACAAATATGGCATCTAACCAGATGCTTACTCTGGATGGCATTATCTTTGAATCTTGTAACATTGTGAGGAACTTTGGAGTCGTTTTTGATAAGAATATGTCCTTCAATGTGCATATTAAATAAATATGTAGGATTGCTTTTTTCCATATTGTACAATATTGAGAAATGATATGTCATGTCTCAGAATGACGCTGAAAAACTAGTTCATGCATTTATTACTTCTAGGCTGGACTGCTGTAATTCATTATTATTAGGATGTCCTAAAAAAAAAAAAAAACTTCCTGAAAAGCCTTGAGTTTATCTGTGGCAGGAGTACTGACAGGGACTAGAAAGAGAGAGCATATTTCTCCTATATTGGCTTCCCTTAACTGGCTCCCTATTAAATCCAGAATCAAATTTAAAATCCTGCTCCTCAAATAAAAGGTTTTGAATAATCAGGCCCCATTTTATCTTAATGACTTTATAGTACCGCATCACCCCATTAGAGCACTACACTTTCAGACTGCAGTCTTACTTGGGGTTCCTAGAGTATTTAAAAGTATAATGGGAGGCAAAGCTTTCAGCTTTCAGGCCCCTCTTCTGTGAAACCAGCTTCCATTTAGGATTCAAGAGACAGACACCCTCTCTATTTTTAATATTAGGCTTCAAACTTTCCTTTTTGATAAATCATATAGTTAGCGTTGGATCAGGTAACCCTGAATCCTTCCTTATGTGCTCTAATAGGTGTAGGTTGCTGGGGGATTCCCATGATGCACTGGGTGTTTCTTCTTCAGTCACCTTTTTGACTCACTATGCATTTATACACCTCTCTGCATTTAATTATTAGTTATTATTAATCTCTAGCTCTCTTCCACAGCATGCCTTTCTCCTGTCTTCCTCCCCTCACTTCCAACCAGTCGCGGATGATGCCGCCCCTCCCTGAGCCTGGTTCTTCCGGAGGTTTCTTCCTGTTAAAAGGGAGTTTTTTCTTCCCACTGATGCTTACTAATAGGGGGTCATATGATTGCTGGGGTTTTCTCTGTTTTCTGTTTATTATTGTAGGATCTTTACCTTACAATATAAAGTGCCTTGAGGCAACTGTTGATGTGGTTTAACACTATATAAATAAAACTGAACTGAATTGAAGATTTATGCTTTTATTTTCACTAATACAAGAAGTGCACATATCCATGTGTGTCTGTTTCTGTGTGTGGATGAAATCACTTTGACAGAGTGGGAGGTTGTGTGAGTTTTCTTTTCACACAGTATATGTGTACTCTCGTTATAAAAGGAAAGCCATTCCTTAGCACACATGGGACAAACATAACGGCTGCAATAAGTCTGAGCAGTGCTGTCATGCGCTCTCTTAATGGTCAGCCTTGAAATGAGCTTCAACCACAGTTCCTCAAGTTGATCCTCAGTCAGCATCCTCCCTGACCTTGAACTTTTTCTCACTCACACCCACTCTTATTGAGAATTAATTCAGGTTATGCAGAAGGCTAGAGTGCATGAGATGCAGTGAGTAAGTTGTGGGTTTGAATCAGAATCAAAGGGATCTGACTCATTCTTCGATAGAAAACTAAACACGAATTCCTTATAAGCTCCACTAGTGCAATTCTAAATGAGGAAATTCATGCCTACGACATGCAGCATAGTGCTGATTAGAGGGACATTCTTTATGTCATAGCCACATTGGAAAAAAACAAAACATATTTTTAAAATTGCTGACACCAGTAATGATAAAATATATCAATCTGTGTATTACTGAATCCTCTCAGTTCTATGAAAGCCCATTCTGTAACGTTCAGTCAGGTCCACTGCCAAGTGTGACATTTGGTTTAACAGCAGGTTGTTAGCCTGGTAATTGGAGTTTGGAGCTAAATTCAGCTGGGTGGATGCGCAGGATGTGGGATGGCACAGTTTCATGTGGACATGTTAAGTATGTTTGCGTTAATGTATTAATCTGTGGGAGGTCTCTGTGTTACCATGGCCCCTGGAAGACCTCTTGCACCTTGGAAACCTCTCAGGCCAGCAGGTCCTGGCTTGCCGCTAGGACCCTGAAGACCTGGATCACCCTACAGAGGGAAAGAGAATAAGTCAGTTAACTGACATTGGGTAATCATGAAAGGCAGAGTTCCTTTATGTGAAAACAAAGAAGAGCTCAATCTGTGAGAATGACAGAAAAAAAAAGATTGATCTCGTGATAACAGCTAAAATTATACGTAATTATGCGGGAACAATAGCAAGTGATTAAAATGTAATGGCAAAAAAAGAAAATGTAGGCCAGTAAACATAGAGCTATCCAAAGAATAATTAAGACTAGCACAGACTGGATATTGAACAACCCCCCCACCCCAAAAAAAGAAACATGTGGTTGTTAAATAGTTTTATCAGTGTATTTCAGTTTACCTACACACTATTATACCAATATATGTCGGTTACAAAGCTGTTAAACTGGGGTGAAAAAAGCATGTTAAGAACAAAAATGAATTCTGTAAGTTGCTAAAAGAACAATAATTTTAAATAACACTAAAGTAGACAGATGCACTGTTTAACAAGGCTTTCTGTATAATCAAAGAAGTTTTGACCTATATTTATTTGAATTTGAATGCATGGTCATTTACCTTTCCACCCTCTTTTCCAGCAGCTCCAGGTAGACCTTGTTCACCAGGTGGACCAGGAGAGCCAGGGTGTCCTCGCTCTCCACTTGGTCCTGTCTCTCCAGTTGGTCCCTTTCAAGGACAAACACAACACATTAAGGTTAATCAACTATAAAATGTATGTAAAATATAATTCCTATAATTCCAGGGTCTTCATAGTAACTCCAAATTGATGATCAGCAACACCATCTAATGCATTCTAATTACTATTTTTAGGATAAGCTATTATTACTGATATATACCTAGATTTCTGTAATCCATAACTCCTAAACTAGAGACACAGAATATATGTGCACAACAGAGGAGGTAATGATGACATTCGCTGAATATCTACCTGTGGTCCAACCACTCCTCCAGGCCCCGGAGGTCCAGTCTTCCCTTGGAAGCCCTGAGGAAGATGTCAGAGATATCAAAGATATTACTGGACAAATTTTAATATTTGATTTACTGACATCTTTGTGTTGTACAATAGGTAAACATTAGGTCATAAAGAAAGTCAGTTTTAACTACACTACACTGTAATGTATAGTTAAGCTGACAAAATATTTCTCACACCCTAAATCTGGCACCTGCAGGTATAAGCAAGTTAAATCTTGACTTTTTCAAACCTTTTTAATACCACTGTAAAAGTGCTTGCATAGTAATACTTAAAGTACTATTCAGTGAAGGCTAAAAAAAACACACATAGACAGTCACTTGCTTTTTCAGTATGAAGTGCCTGTAAAACCTGTGCAGTAAACAAGATCCAAGTTTGGTTGTTCTTTCTTCAGAAGCAGAAGAAGTCCTTATGCATACAAAATGTAATGCTTAAAAATATCAGAGGTGCTGACTCTCATAATACAGCAAATTATGGAGATGTAAACACAAAACCAATTAGACAACATAGGACTGTATACCACTAAAGAAGCAAGAAAAGATAATGAGTGGACTTCAGCATTACAGATGCTGCACTTAATCAGCTCGTTGTCATGCCAATATCCTATTTCTGCTACTCCTAGCGATGTTACTTATTTACCTTTTGTAAAAAAACATTTAAAAAAGTATTCATTAAAAGTAAAAAGACCCCAATCTTTACTTCAACATCATTGAAATACACTAACTGTAGCTATTTGAGAGGCTGAAAGACGCAATACGTGACTTCACAACATCACAACACAAGGTGTTAATGTACAAAACTACCCACTAACCGTTTCTCCCCGCTGTCCAGGATGACCAGGTAGCCCGTCTTTCCCTGGTGGGCCCTGGAGTTGAACAGGTGGATAGTTCATAAGAATCAAGATATCAGGTGTGTATTAATATTTGAAAAGCTTGCATGAAAAGCATCAACATGGTTGTGGATGGTGCCAGCTCACTGACAGCTTGACAGCAGCTACTTACATTAGGTCCTTTGGGTCCAGGGAAACCGACAGGTCCCTGTGGTCCTTGAGGTCCCTGAAATGAAAAGAAAATAAATCAAGCAGTCAGAATAGCGAATGACAACCACAACATGTAAATGGAATATAATTAGATTCACACTGAGAAACCTAGCTGTTTCACTGTTGCTGTTAAGAAATAAATAGCACTGCCTCGTTCATTATGAATTTGCTGGCTTTTTGTGACACAAATTAAGTTACACAAATAAGTATAAGGTTGCTCATTTAAAATTAACTAGCCGAAGGATTTAAAATCTAAGCGCTTCACTGAAATTACAAAAAGTTACAATTTACTCTGAGTTCAAGTTTAAGTTCAATCCACCTGATATACTTTTGGTGTCACAGAGTCTGTGTGCAAAACAAGAGTGGCTGATCAAACAAAATCTAATACTAACCCGCTCCCCTGGCAGGCCGGGAGGTCCATCATTGCCTGAGTTGCCCTGAGGAGATAGACAGGGTACAGAGCAATTTTGTGAACTTCATCAACACAAGTAGTGTGAAATATGAATCAAATTCATGCAAATCATTGATACTGAGGTTACACATCAAGTCAAGGTGTGCATGCATGCACATTTATTTACCAAAGGGGAACTATGTTTTATAATGTTGATACACTATAATTTTATATTTAGGTAGCTCTATATTTATGTAAGACTTTCAACAGACACACATACAGTACTATGTATAATAACTTATGTATAATACGTGAGCACAGTAACATGTATTTCACATAGCAGCTGTACCAAACTACTGATTTTAATCATGCCCCATTCAAAAACATAAACATAAAGAGATATTTTATATCAGGCAAACTGCCTTTAAAAACCTGAAATGGGCACTTACCTTAGCACCCGGCTTTCCTGTTGGTCCTCTAGCACCACGGCCACCGCGTGGACCCTAAATTCATTAAATATATTTACAGAAATAATAAGTTCAGTTTTAGAAAGCGTAAAACAATAAGAAGCAAATCCTAAGAATAATTTTATTTAAGGGAAATTGCCATCCCTGCCCCTCTCTAAAATTCTCTACCTACTGCATATCTTTTTCAGAAAACAAAAAATACATAAACCCCATAGACAGCCCTTTAAAGGATGAGATTTTCATTTAAACACAATACATCATTTATGTGGAGAGCTCAGGCTGAGCTGGCAGACAGATGAATTGCCTACCGTTGGGCCACGTTGCCCTCTAGGGCCAGATTTGCCAGCAATTCCCTGAAAACAGAAAAACAAAAGTTTTGATTTAGGACAAAAACCATGCATCACCTAATTTAATACTTCTTAATATCCTGTTTGGGAAGTTTTAGCTGAGCCATCATCAGACAGAAGCAACTGTTCCAGGAGTTTGAGTCAGGGAAACAGCACTTTAGGACAAAAATAAATAAACAAATTGATGCTGTAAGTGGTTACCCATAGACACTCGACAGTTTGAACTAGCTGTCGGTTCTAGCATGCTGGGGCCGAGCATGTCTGCTTCTCAATGTCTGTACGAGCGCAGTTTCTCTTGTCAATAATAACCAGCTTCATTCTGAAACCCTCACTCTCATCCCTTTGGCTCAAACACTCACTAGTTTCATTCACACAGCTGAATATAGTTGTCAGTCCTCCATGAAGACCTACAGTACATCTTTACAGCAGTCTTCTGGGTACGGCCTTTGTAGCGCGACAGAGTTAGTGTTGAAAGCCTGCACTGAGCTTTGACCTCAAAGACATTCCAACAGCTTTGTTATAAAATAGGATGACAGTCCTCACTGATCCTGTGGCTAAAAGAAAGTAAATTGCTATAAGAGTCAAAATCAGACCCTTTGGTAGGCTAGGTTCAGTTATTGTGCAAATGTACTGTTTATAAGGTTGGGGAAACCTGCAGTCACCTGAGACTGAAGAAGTCAGTTGGATGGCCAGATGTCCAGATGAACAGAATAAACATTTTGGGATTCACTCACCTGGATGATTGAGCATGCATCAAGTCAATATCAGAAGGCTCTTACAGCAGCAGATTGATTGTTTTGGAAGCCGATGGTCATGTACATATTTTTGTACAAATTTCAGAGTTAATTTGAATGTATTGGAATCAAGTTGGGATTTTTTTAACACACACAGTAGAGTAGGCAGATCTATTTATTTGTTTTCTACCATATCCAGGCTAGCAGTGTCAAAGTTTAATCGTATGTGTGTCCTTTTAAGATGTAAGATGCCCCTTGATCACTAGGAAAGCTGAGTGACTCTGTATGCATGTATTTAATTTTTTTTTTTCCTCACCCTTGTTCCTTTCTCGCCGTTTGCCCCAGGGAATCCAGGAAAGCCATTGGAGCCCTGCAGGGCAAGTAGAGAAAAAAAGTCAGAGAGAAGGACTGAGTGAGCAAAAGGAGAAATACATTCACATATTCGAGAGCATAAAATAACACTCTGCCCTGTAACAATGTCAGTGAGACTATAGAAGAAGTAGCAGCAGTCCTTTTGCACTTTACTGAACAGGGCTAATTAATAAGAAACTGTACAGTCCTTCCACATAAAAGACTAACTTGCCAGCCGATTCATATCAGTGGGTGTGCAGTTTATAGTTTGTCATCCCCTTAGAAAAAATGAACACCTTCTTTTTAAGGCATCAAAAGAACCCGGTCACTTTGACACTTTCTGACACACAGACAGACAGACAAAGGTGTTGTTAGGTTGTTAGCAAAGTGTCTAGTGAGGAGGAAGATAAAACTGGCAGTGTGAGTAAATAAAGACAAAGAAAACGGAAACGGTGGATTCTCTTTGTTACCCATCAGCAATTTAGTTAGTGGACTTTTGCAGGCTGTGCTGTATGATAATGAGAATGGTGCCAGTCAAACAAATACTAGGAGTGTAATCACTGTTGGATGAATTAACAGGAGTACCAAGCAGCTTACCAATATAGCTTCCCTTCATGCAGAATTAGGCAGCATAATTATACGTTCAACCAATTTAAGTTAAACATTTCTCTGACCCAGCTGTGCTCCAAGGTCACGGACATGTATGGGTGTGTTGAGTTTAAAACGCTCTCTGATGCACAGTATGATGCACTATGCGGTATCCATAGTGCTCATTATTGCACACATGCATATGTATACAAGGAATAATTCTGTGCAGTATGGGCAAGGGCGCCACAACAGGGCAGCGTGGGCAGAAACGCAAGAAGTAAACAGCTCAACATTGTGGAGACAGCAGGAAAGGGACATCTATGCTGCTTAATTTGTTTTTCACAGAGGTGCAGTTATGGTAAACTGAAAGGAGAGCTGGTACTGGACAAGCACGACTTGCACCATGGAGATAAGACTACTGAAGCTCTTGCAAATGGCATCCAGAATTAACAGTGTGGGAAAGCTGTTAACAGAGAGTGATGGGGTGCAGCAGCCAAAAACACAGCCATTGGAGGGATTCATGCACAGGCTGATTGAGGGGGATAAAGGCTGTTAATGGGCCAAGACTTTGACCCTGAACATACTCCTGAGGACGATTTGACATTTTATAACACTGTTGATACTTTGCAATGGAAACATGGGACGAGCAGGTTCTGTCTCATACAGCACATGATCTATTTTGGGAACAGAATTTACTTTTTGGGAACTATGGAAGTCCAAAAAGGACGGTTGGGTTCCAGACAAATATATATTAAAAAATTATTTAAAAATATTTAGTCTATGTATTTGAAAAGTCAGGATGTCTTTATTATCCTTTGAGGACTATATTTGTTGGTTTTGCTATGATTACTAGCACTGAATAACCTTTACTGTACTCTGTCTATTACACAATTGTAAAATGTCAAATCTTGAAAAGCTCCATTCTAGTTAGCATAGACAGTAAATGATTTAAAAAAGTAAATACAAATTACCGAAATATACAGTTTAGAAATTTCAAATGTATTTTGTAGCTTACTCAATTTCAGGAATATCCACAGCTCACATTTTGCTGACATTAACAGAGCAGTTCCTAAATGGATGCTCTAAGACAAGTTGTATCTGACCCATCGTATCAGTGCGAGGGTGTCAGTGCTGACAGCAGCAGAGAGGAACCAGCTGCAGCAGCACATTGTGATAGTGATGCTGTGGCACAATGGTCAGCTGTTGGAGTATTCCTGGATTTTAAGGAGGGCGGACAGCTGATGACTACAGCAGGTGACCGTGCCAGTTACGGCTTCTAAAAGAGGCCTGGAGAGTGTACAGTAGGTGTCTGCTTGGATTTGTGTTTATGAATGTGTGAGTCATCAGGTTTTTGAAAGGCACGTGGTAAGAGGTTTAGATATGGGTCAGTGCTGATCAGCCAACAAAATGTTGTGAAGTCATAGAGAAAATCAATATAGATTTCTGTACATTCATATATGTAAACACATGGAGTCTGTGCACAGATACACACATACAAACAGCTTGATACTGAAGCTGAATAGTGAGTAAACACAGTGACAGTCATGCTGTGTTGTCAACCATCTACACTGCCCTTGACCAAGACACTGAACACCAAAAGCTGGAAATTATCTTCAGTATTGGATAAAAAGGGAAAATCTATGTCACACACCTTTGGCCCTTGTCTTCCAGGGTAACCAGGCAATCCAGGAACTCCAAGTTTTCCCTAAAAAAAAGAAGAAAAAACAACATAAAGGGAATCAATTGACATTTACAAACACTGGCAGTCAGACCTGTAAACTTCATTGAAATTCACAGAAGCATTGTAAAATATAAAATTTTATTTCTGGCATGTGAAGGTTTTCAATCCCACATTTATGAAACTGACATGATCCATGCAGAGGCTTTTCTGCTAATTGTGAATTCACTTTGGTCCAATCTGGTCATCTCGGATGGCGTATGGTCATTAAGATTTACACAGAATCTGATGCAACTATCCCACATGCTTTTAAAAAAAATGTTTAACCTGATTTTTGTTTCTAAGAAAAATGAGAGCCACATATGAGGATATTTGTTTCAAATTTCAATATAACAGTAGCAGTATAATGTCCTCGTAAGTGGATATCAGGCCCTTGAGTATTTTGGTCTAAATAACAGAAAATGTGATGTCCACATATGTGGACGCCAGGTCCTAGGAGGTAAAGATAACTTTTTAATATTTACAGATAAGCTCTTGATCAAGTTTATTACTGTATTTTTCATTAGAATATGGCTAGTATGAAAGAGTGCCCACCTACTTTAGGATACACAACTGTGATGTAAATCTTGTTATAGTTATAGTGTTATTTACTTGTTATGTCAATAAGAGTGTGTTAGACTAAAGTATGACGTAAGAAAGATGACAGCTCCATGAAGAAAGTTCATGGATAGGACTGTTCTAGTGCTGAAGACAGGTGGCTGCAAAGTAATAAAGTCTGAAGACTGGATAATAAAGTATTTATGTAATATGTGTTATAATGAAAAGTTATAAAATTGCACTCGCACAACTTTATCTTACACAGTTATAGATGAACTTCAACTTCAGCACAACAAAAAACATTAAACAGGAATCTGAGATTTTATATTTTAGTTCCTGTAGGTATTGGCTCCTTACCTTCTCTCCAGCTGACCCCATAGGGCCAGACTCCCCAGTCGGTCCTGACTTTCCCTTAGGACCCTCAGGGCCATCCTCTCCTCTGAGCCCTAGTACGCCATTTTCACCCTAAAGACAGCCAAAACAAAAGTAAAAAATGTTTTTTAATAGTCCTGTCAGACTCTGTAACTGCAAACCTCAGCTGTCATTTTGGAGATGATGGTTTACCTTGTCACCTTTGAGCCCCATGTCACCTTTAAATCCTGGAAATCCATCTTCTCCCTAAAGACAAAAGACGCCAAGCACTCATGTTTAAAACTAAGAGTTTAAGATACAAAATTGATCAAATATAATATATCATATGACAGCTAAGCTATGTTAGCTATAAGTAGCTAAGATATGTATAGTGGAAAAAAAACCCACTTAGCTGTATTGTTATTTAAGTGACAAAATCACAGTGACAGTTTACCACAAAAGGCTTTGTGTATGAAAGTTACATGTTGAAGAGTGTCAGGACTCTATAAGAAAGATTTATAGTGACATCTAGTGGTCGTTTAAATGAAGCATTGACACAGGGAGTTTTGAAGTTATTTTGCTGACACCTGGTGGTTCAACTTGAGAAAGCAGTTTTCAATATTTTGTCGTTTTTATTCTTTGCTTCCGCTACTGATGTCAGTATTCAGAGATATCACGATGCATGAAACCACTAAACCAAATACTAATAAATCACAACTAAGTCAAATCGTAACTTTGCATGGGTAAGAAGAGCTATGCCACTGGATTTTATTAAGGCAGAAGCATGAAAGTAGATGATTTTCTAAGAACATGCTATGAATTTTAAAGTGATGGGAAAATGGGATTTAATAATCTGACAAAAGACCCTAAAACTTACACAGAGCGAGCAATGGGATAAGTTCAACCAATGCAATCTCAGGAAAGAATGGAAACAGATCCATCTGCACTGAGACCGCTCTACAAAGCAGCCTCATTCTAGTTTAATGTTCCACACTCCATTACAGCTCAGTAGCACGAGGGTTTAACTGCCAGTGTGATGGGCCTTTAAGAGTTTTTCCACTTGCTGGATTCGAAGAAAGCCTCATTTGGGAAGAAATTACTACTCTGATGGGTCCATTTTCAAAAGAATGACATCTGTCAACAAGGGTGGGTAAAAAAAGAGGCTGGAGCAGTGTTTACCTTTTCTCCTTTGTCACCTTTAAGGCCTCTAATTCCCTCAGCGCCCTGAAAAAAGTGAAAAAAAAAAAAGAAGTTTAGGGAAAACTTTAGGGAAACTTTTCATGGCAGAGTGGTATTGTATGTCTGCAATGGCACATACTTTCACACCGCGAGGCCCAGGGTAGCCGATAGATCCCATAGGACCTGGATGACCCTAACGATTTAAAGAAATAAAACAGGAAAAAATGAGAAAATTCTGTAACTCTGTAGATATTTAGGTTAATAAATAAAAGCTAACAATGCTAATTTGACAGGATAGGAAAGAAAAGACATTTCACAAGTTAAACTGCAAATTGCATATAATAGCACAATTTCAATATTAACACTGATAATACCGTATTATTAACATATTACACTATTATTAATACTTATAAAGAATAGTAATACTGTATCTTTTATTCAGTCTTTTATTCAGTTTTTATCATGCTATCTAAAATGAGAGTATTTAGTGTTTAAAAATCCATGAAATAATACTGTAAAACCTCTTTACTCACTCAATAAAAACTCTGAGTATGTTAATGCCAGCTTACTGTGGTTTGTAACACAGAACAAAGTGACTAATCACAAGCCACTATGTGTGGGTCTGGTATTTTCAGAGGCAATTTACGTGATAGCATCTGAATTGCCTGCCTACATTTAACCTTGAGGCGCACTATGCAGACTAAACTGCATCTGACAAGACTGCCAGACCTCCCTTCCTTTGTTGTGCTACTTTTGATACATTTTAGGAACAGCTGTAATGAGACACTTCTCTGTAACACTAAATTAGCACCAACTTGCATCATACTTACAGCTGCTCCTTTCTCGCCTGGAGGACCCTCTTTTCCTGGGTGACCCTACGGAAGGATGTTTAGAGATTTTCAACAGTTGGTCTTTAGGATTTTGTCAAGATGACAGAAAAAATGAAAAAGTAATCAGATGTGTTACTCACAGGAGGGCCATCGGCACCAGCTAGGCCATGCAGACCTTGCTTCCCTTGAGGTCCCTACAAAGAGAAAGGAAACAGATAGAAAGAGAAGCAGATAGAGGGGGAGATACAGACACACAGATAGCTACTTTTAGAGAGGCGAGTAAGGCCTATAGCTCAGCAGTATGTCTGCAAAATCACTTAAGAGGTCCTGACTGAAACATTTGCAGTTGTGGGGGAGGACTAAGAGGGAACTGGCTTTACTTACTTTTTCACCAGGAGGCCCGATTGGACCTTGAGGACCAATGAGACCCTGAAAGGTAATGCAGATCATATTTAAGAAGGCTTAAATGATGTGGGAAAAGAAGTGATTCATTTTGAATAAAAACAAACACCTGATATGTCCATTTGGGGAAACATATACCCTATTTTATGGTGTGCTATGCGTCACTTGCTTGGTTGTAACAGATTTTCTTTTTTCCCCTTTCATTATTCCAATCATTTTACCTTTTCCAACAAGTTCAGATCTATTTATTCAGCTCTATAAATGGTTTATTATTTTCTGCAGTGATTTTAAAGTCACACTTCTTGGAGACTTCTTGACAATTCAACCAGCAAAGAATAAAATGTTAATAGCAGTTTTTCTTAGAAGCAAGCTGTGTTATTTTTCAAGGGGCCAATGCTTTCACTGGAAGGCATCAGTTTGACTTTAGCCAGGTATTAACTAAAAAGAAAGAGTTATTTATTCAACCTGTATACCATCAGGACAGGTTCCTACTAATACTTTCCAAGAGAATGACGTCATCCTGTTCAGGCTGCAAGTGTCAGCAGGACTGAAAATCTTACTTGGCAATGGCCATTTAGCCCTGGATAAAATACCGAGAGCACTGTTTTGTATTAAATATGACTCAATAATGGAATATTTTTCACCAACTGGACATTGTAATTAGGTTAAGTTCTGTCAAATGAGTACAACATGTCCAATCTTAACTGGACACAAGAGATGCTCTTTTTTGTGGAAATAACAAAACAGTGTTATTGGAAATCTTTCACTCTTCCTCAGTGTGAGTTTTCTGTCAGAATTACAGCAGCTAAAGAAATGAACGTCATAGAGGGAGAAGCGAGAGGAAGGAAAAGAAAAAAACACATCTATGGACTTTTGATTGAAAAAGCAGAGGTGCAACTGATCATTTGAGGTCATCGGGTTCCCTGCTGCACAGTGGATATGGCAGAGAGAGGATAGAGCATTAAAAGGAAGGGAGCAAAAGGAGGATGAGAGAGAGAAAAGGAGACAGTTGGAGAAGCAGTCAGAGAGACTGATTGATCAGTAAAGTTTTAAATAAAGAGACAGATACAGAAAACAAGAAAGCAAAGAAAAAAACTTACATTTGGACCAGGCATACCCTGTTGCCCAGGAGGCCCTGCCTCTCCTTGTGGACCCTGCATTTAAGAAAGAAAACAAAAATGAAGTTGCAAATATCTCCAGTGATCGCAATGAATGCATTTTTTTCCCAACTGTATGCTTTGTTACGCACGACTATCAATGGAAGAATAACTAGTCCAGGGGAAATTGGATACTTCATACTGAAAACAGTCAAACAACAATCTGATTCACTCAAAGTACGAAATGGAGAAAGTGATGAGGTATAAAACTAATCGGAATGGTGATGAGTTGTTTGGCATTTCTGTTGGGATTCAGTATGTCACAACGCAAATACATAAAAAACAAAAGAAGAGACCCATGTGAAATCTACTCCAGCTGTTACAACAAACAAAATAAAGAGGCTCTATTCACAGTGTTCCAGGTTCCCTGACAGTGCATTTAAATAGATTCACCCACTGTTCTTATGTTCCTCCGGTAAAAGGTGCTCTAAAAACCCCCATATGGTGGAGAATTTTGTGTGTGCCATAATTGTTTAGAAACCCTCCTGGAAGTCCTATCGTAGTGGTAATTTTAGGTTTCTTGTTTTTTGGAATGTTGAGCTCAACACCAACTTTAAGACGTTAATGAGAAACACACTGAATGCCTATTGTTCTATACTCCTCTTCAGCTGGTTGTTTCTTTGCCTTGCTGACTCAGTGACCACAGACAGTATGTGGGCTTGTTTCACTGTCTTGACCATTGATCTGCAAACCTCACTCACACATCCCACTGAGACCCTACAGGCAGATAAATCCATGATGGGACCATTGACATACAGACTTTTCCATTTAAACCCTTGAGTGCGCAGAAAGTACGGCAGAAACTCTGAGGAGCATGATTTAACTATTATCTGATGACTAAAAGGGCCTGATTCCTGTTAGAGTAAACAGGGGTTAAAAGCCAATGACATGTTATACAGCAGAAAAAGAAAAAAACCCTCAAACTGCTTAGTTGGTTCTGTACATATTCATTGATCTTTAATATGAAGAAAACATTTCTTACCATATTTCCTTTAGGACCAGGTTGCCCATCAAGACCAGGAAGACCCTAAAGAGATCAGTTTTTGATGTTGTTTAAGAAGAAATAGGACACGATAAACAGTTTGGAGATTAAGTGATGAGGATTTACTATACTTACACGCTGTCCTGCGGGGCCAGAAGACCCTCTGGGGCCAAGCAAACCTCTAGGACCCTGTATTTTAAGACAAATATAAACTGAAGAAAACTGTATAAACTAATGCATAAACACAAAGTTCTTATACTGATTGTTTATTTGTTTGCTTTTGCATTTCCAGTGTATCTGTGCAGATTAAATGCCTAAATTATGGCATCAATGTTCTATGACTTCCCACACATGTGAAATGCTGACCTCATGTGGTCATCTATGAAAACTACTGCACAGAATACGCATGAGAGCAATTTCTCATGTCAAAAGCCTAAAATTATACACTTAGAATGAGCGCACTTAGTCTTTCATCTATTGACAGTGGATGATGAAATTCTGCACAACTGGCCCTTTAAAAAGATTGTGCTATTTTTGGGTATACCAGGGAGCAAACTATTTCTATTGCAACTCTATGCTCCATTTGAAGAGCACTGGGCAGAATATGTCAGTTTCTGGAAAGTAATGACTGAAAAACACATTCATGGTTCTATTTTCTGATCTGTTATGTAAAGCCTTTCTGCCATGGCAAGGTCGAGAATACAATGGTAATGGTCCTTCCCAGAGAGGAACGTCATTATAGCTGGAGTAAAGAGAGGATTGCAGAGCTATAGGTTTATATCAGTTAAACAAGAAAAGAAAAGAAGAAAGTTGATGAATGAGACCTGTGTTAGTATGAAAATTGAGCACATGGTTATATTTTCAGCAAATTCTGATGTTTGACATGGTGGTTTAATCTTGTTTTGACAGCTAATAAATGCACTTACCATCTCTCCGGCCACACCTCTCTGTCCAACCTGGCCATCTTCACCCTTTTGTCAGAAAAGAAAATAGTAGATTATTAACAGATGTTATGTAATTTTGAAGAAAAATGTCAACATGACTAGCTAGATTTTGAATAAAGTGCTAGAGTCTTACTCTTGGGCCATCTTCTCCTGGGGGTCCTGGAGGACCTGTCGAGCCCTGGTCTCCCTGGGGAAAACAATCACAGAAGAGAGATATCAAAAAACATTAGGATGTTAGGGTCAAGAAAGAATCTCTGTAACTAAGAAAAAAAAAAAGAAACAATCCTTTAATTAAAAAGGCGTAACACGAGCCAAAAATTGAGAAAACACAGAAAATGCTGTTAAAAAAAAAAAATCAGCAACAAAGCTGCCTTTAATCTACAGTAAGCACGGTTACCACAACTGGCATGGACCTATATGGTTTGCACTATTTATATACTGTTAAGGGATTGGCCTTGTAATTACTTAGTATAGGATAAGACATGAAACCCTGTCTAGAAATACCTCTCTGTGATCTTTGTCCTTTCTTTCTGGGCTCTCCATATAGCCCATGTTACACAAACACTAAAATCAGCAGTCTTCATCTACCACCAGGACCGGTTAAACTCAGCCCAAGTGGTTTTTGAGTTAACCCCATCTTTCATAACTGGGTCAAACGCCCTAATGAGTTCCACTGGTTCAGAAGTTATGTCTGTCAGCACTGGGGTGCACATGACTTGGATGGAGTGGCCGTTAAATGACAAATCAGCACCGATGCGTCGTTCAAGGGCAATAAGTGTTTGGGCCTAAAGATGACTTTGGGACTCTGGGATTTTTATTTTTGGAGTCAGATATAAGTCTTCTGTGATGTCTGTCCTCTGACTTTATGCATTTAACAAGAGACAGATTTGCTCCTTTGATACTTACTCTATGTCCCTTCTCTCCGGGAAGACCAGGGAGACCATCAAAACCTCGATCGCCCTGAAAAGGCACGGCAAGAATTGGTAAGGCGTATCAATCAGTATGACAGGTATCACTTTGAAGACACAGCGAAGCCCAAACAATGCTTCAAACATAGCCAGTTTACCTTGCCTCCCGCTTCTCCTGGCATTCCTCGTGCACCGTCAGCTCCATTTCGACCCTGGAGAACATGCAGATATCACGTAAAGTTCTACAGAAATCTTATTCGAAAAATATTCAGTTACTGCAGATATTTGCTGAAAATAAACAAAGTGATGATGCTTTAAATTTTTTTAACTACTTCATGCTTAAATAAACACAACTTTGAGTTTAAACAGACAATTATTGGGTGCAGCTGAATTATTTGAAATGGAGCCATGCCTGAAACGAAACAGACTTTTCTCTCTGGAAACTGTATGTGCTGTTCATATTTTATTAAATATGAGGAATTTAAACATATTCTTCTATTATAATGCAACATTGTTCTGGAGAAGATTAACCATTAAAAACTTGACAGTATAGAGACCTAAGACCTTAGGGAAAGTACTCTTACCCTTTTTCCTGATTTTCCTGGTGGACCAGTTGGGCCTTGTAGACCTCTGGGTCCCTATGGAAAAGATATATAAATATTTCAATCAAGCAATAACAAAATTAAAGAAAAGATAATATAACAAAGCATTTTCATCCTACCTGTGGCCCAGTATCACCACTGTCACCTTTAAGTCCAGGAGCACCAGGTCCACCCTATTTAGAATGAAAAATAAAAAATACAGATACAAAAACACACACCAAGATTGTTTTAGTGAATGAACACATCTTCAGTGATGCCAGACATTTTGTCATTTCATTATTTCACTGGGAAATCAGTATAATCCCGGTTGGAATGGAAACTAATGTGGATGTAAACACACAAAATGTAACATCTGGATGACAGCACTGGTCGTTTCCAAGACACAACCAAGACATAAAAAAAAAAATCACAAGCAAGTCATTTGCAATCATTTAAAATGGATAAAGATCGATGAAATTAAATCAAAACTGGTGGTAGTGTGTGGGTATGAGTGAGTCGATACATTATCGGCGAGTGTGGAAGGAAGCAATAAAGGATTTAAGGAGAATGGTAGACAATAAGAAGTTCAAATTATTGACTGTATTTCTCAAGCTTAAAATGTGCAAATGTGTGTTAAACAGCACTTACCACAGGCCCAGATCTTCCTGCCATGCCCACTGGCCCTGGAGGACCTCTCATTGTCAGCTGTGGATCAGACAGAAGCAACCTATAAACAGCTTGTCACCAACTGCAGAGGCACTCTTGCATCCACATTTGTCTATTTATCTATCTAGCAGAGCTTGAAGTGCTTTGTTTCAAATATTGAATCGGCTTTGCATGCAAAAAAAAATACCTGTACTAAAGCGTGAATTTATCTTGGCACCATAACAGTTCTGCAACTATTAAAGAAAACGCTAATAAGAACTCTTTCTTTTAGCCTCTGTCGGACATGGAACCTTACAGAGTGCAAACTTTACTTTGTTCTTGTTCACGGTTTGCCACTCGGCTCATGGTTGACCACAGCATTGTACTGCCAAAAATGATGTCTGGAGTTTATTTGCAGTGTGACTACTGAATGAAATAAATTGCTAATTTAAAGAATGCTAGCTATACTAGTATGCTATACCAAGACTGAATCATGAAATTTGTTAACTTATGTGTATTTTCAGGAAAACAACTAAATACAGAAGCACTGAAGAGCACTTCACCTTTAACCTTCTCAAGGCAGACGTTGCCGATTTGCAACAGTTAACTCATTCACTGCCATTGACGTCTATAGCCGTCAATTGCAGTGAATGAGTCAATGGGTTTAACTCATTCACTGCCAATGGCTGGCAGTGAATGAGTTAAAAACGAACAACCTGATTACCCCACATACATATTTTATGAGTTTTTTTTTACTCAGAAGTACCACTGCAGGACTTGGTTGCGCATTAGCAACAAAAAACTTAATTTGAGCCTGAGAGGGTTAAGAATCGGCCCTGAATAATTAAAATTTGTGAAAATAATTCACGCTCAGAACATTCTGGGCCTTTTTGTTTATTTCCTCCATCAGACCAAACCTTTGGCATAATAGACAAATATAGAAAGGTGACAAGTGCTTTCTAGACATTACTAAACTCCAGTGTTGGTAGCCCTCCAACTCCACAGAATGTGTTAATATATAGTATTTGTGCAATACTTAATGAACTCCATGTGTTCAACCTGTTTTTCAACAGTGTTATGGTTGTCTGGATCCCTGAGTGGGTGTGAACATCTGTGCTGGATTTATATACTACCAAACATGACACAGGTCCATATCTTGGAGTTCAGGATTTATGAATAATGATTCCTTCTGGTATTTTTTACTATAATTTCTGTTAT
Source organism: Copadichromis virginalis (assembly GCF_057382275.1). Classification (NCBI taxonomy): domain Eukaryota; kingdom Metazoa; phylum Chordata; class Actinopteri; order Cichliformes; family Cichlidae; genus Copadichromis; species Copadichromis virginalis. Next base: position 12,556,968 of record NC_140635.1, read on the forward strand.
TTAATGGTCATTTTCATGGTCTACATGACGTTACTGTATCAGTTCTATGTAACCTACTTCTGTCATCCTTGAAAACGTACCGTTTGCCACAACAGTCAGTGCCCTTCCAGTTGACCCATACATACACCTATAAGCTACTTCGTTCACAATATCAACCAATCAAGGTGTGATTGGAGTGCAGACTTTCACATTTAACAAAATTATTGGACTAACTGTTTAGCTATTACAGCCATTTTTATACATAGTGCCCTATTTTCAGATGCTCAAAAATAACTAAACATAATAAAATTATTATAAATACAAGGATTGTTTTTAATTGTTGAATGAAAATCCTTCATTCAAGTCCAAACTCTAGAATCAGTGAAGCAAGTCAGTAAAGTCTAGACGGCACGGAGATCACTAAATACTTCACCCTTGAGATACTCTGCAACTCTGCTAGGTCTTCACTGCAGCTGCTCCTTGTTTATGGGTCTTTCTGCCTCCAATTCTCTTTTTAGTAACAATGAATGATGCTCTATTGTGCTGAGATCAGGTGAATGACTTAGTAAATGAAAAATATTTCATTTCTTTGCTTAGAGAAACTCTTGGACTGCTTTTGCAGGATACGTTGGGTCATATGTGGTGTGCAGAGGCTTTAGCCCTGTACATTTCAGTATTCATCTTACTACTTCTATCAGCAGTGACATCATCAAAAATCACTACTAGCCAAGAAGCAGTGGCAGCCGCGGCAAAGTTTGCTATAACTTTGTCTCCATCATGTTGGCTAGATGGTGCAGTATGTCACAGATCATAAGCTTTTCCTTTCCTTCTAAATATTTTTTTCAAGTTAATTTTAGTAACTCTGGGCTCATATTTACCAATGATACTCACCCTAGCCTGAGACAGAATGGCTTGAGCCTGAGCTTCCTGGGCTGTAATCACAGGTCCTTTGTGTGCTTCACCACCTGCGCGGAACTGTTAGCCACAAAAGGAAGAAAGCAACATGATTAAAAACAAACTGACTTATGTTGTTTTTACAGTGTGACACGTCCAATGGTCATCCCCGGTGAGTGTGTTCAAATCTGCACTGTGTTCTGGTAAAACGTCTTACACACACCACAGTCAAATATCTGTCACCTAGCCTTTATGGCCTCAGTCACTGGTTCTACTCCATTGCACTGGCTGACATTTACAAGGTAGGTGATTTGTAACCCAAAGAAAATAAGGCTGCAATCCTTTGGCCTACTGTTGATGCAATGAGGTAAACTTACTAAATGTAGCAAGTTCACAGGCTAGTGCCTGAGATGAAAGGAGTGCAATATGACCAGCTCTGAAAGCAGGAAGACTTACTGGAAGCATCAGAATCGTCCCTGGAGGCCCAGGAACACCATCTGAACCAGGAATACCAGGACGCCCAGGAGAGCCCTGGAGAACCACACGAGAGAGGAGAAATCAACAATCAAGCTAAAGTAACAGAATACCAATTAACTGCAAAACTGTAATTCAAAAGATTTTAATATACAGGAGTCCAGTTAACTAACACCCCCCAAATTATTGAATTCAAATCAGCCAGTGCTTCAGTTAACTTGTAAGCATGCATGTAACATTGTTATGAATAATTAATATGTGGTTAAGATAAGATATGCAGTACTTTACTTATCCCAAAGTTAATCCCATATCCTGAAGGGGCTGAAGCAAAGTCCAAATAATAATAATAATAAGAGAAAACTCCTAATAAATAACATCTGCAATAATTACAAGGCAGAAACTAAAGAAATCTCTGTTCACAGTAAACCCCTGTTTATCTCCAACAATCACTTCAAAGCCAAAGTCTTCTTTCTGTATTGTTGTTCTTTATTCTGAAAACAAAAATTGACTAATCCTACTAAGATTAATTCAACCACAACTAAAGTATTTATTTATTATTATCACTGATTTTACCAAGACTAAATATCCACAGTTGTGGCCTTGAGAGGAATAAGGCTCATTAAATTAGAGGGATTTAAAATTTCTTCATTGAATGAAAAATGGAGAGTGTTTTGCTAATTTTAAAGTTCACCCCAAGAGAGAAAGAATATTTGTGGCCAACGGGTAGAATCTGAGGAAATACATAATTTGAAAGGGATAGATTCTTTTAATGCCATTGGCCAAACTGACATTGTTAATTTAAGACTGAGTTTGGTCAGCCTTTAGCTCCATCTCTTTCATATCCACATACTGTCTGCTTCAGCTTAGGCACCAACATGCACACTTCAGCTTTGCATTGTAATACTCCTACCTTGCTATATTCAGATGCCACCGACAAGCATGGAAAGTTATGGTGTAAGCTTGCAAAATCACTACTATTGTCACTACAAATTTGATTAAGATTTGTCAGCATCTGTGCCAAATTTTTCTGTATTGTAAACACAATATGTAAAAAAAAAAAAAATCGGCATAAAAGATAACAGTATGAACAGAAGTGTCAATTTTTTACATATTTTTGATGAAAGAAAAACAAAACAAAGAAATAATCTAAAATAAGATCAAGCCTAAATAGTATCTCCTGCTTCTCAGGAAACCAGCATCGACTTTGCAGTCTAGTCATGCACGACAATCTCAGACTACTTAAATTGATGCCATGTGTTCCCCGTGCTCTGATCTGCATTTTCTCAGTTCCTGTGAATATGCTTCATCCATTACCATTATTGTAAGCATAGTGGCCTCTAGTGTTAATGAAAGTCCTATATGGCTGGGAAAATGTTTCAGTGGAAATTAGGGAGGTGGATCATGAAAAAAATGAGCAGATCAAACGCTGAGTGCAGGCAGATCCTACGCAACGGAAAACCACCAGACTTAAGAAACAAGTCACTTTTAATGCCCCTGTCAATCTTAAGCAAGACCGTTTCTCATGGGGTTGTTAAGGGAGGGGGACAGGACTTCTGGACTAACAAAATATTTTTGATCACTGTTAGTCAATGGAACAAAAGGCCTTTTTGTACTGGCCATACTGACGGAGGCGTGTTGGTGTATTTTTATGTTGACAATTATATGGTTAATCTCTAGTGAGAGAGTAGATGTGCTAAAAGGCAGATGAAAGGGGGGCTGCAGAGCATTCATCACATTTGGAAAAATGCAAGCTGAGCTCCAGCTTTCTGGAGGGGACAGACACTTATTATGTTGCAGCCAATCAATCAAATAAATGAGCCACGTGGCTGAGAAAAGAAATGTTTGGGGATAATTTATGCTTCTACATATTTTACAGCCAATTCCTTGCATTTCTCACCAATCCTTAAGCATACCAGGCCTACTTCTCAGAACCTTTCTTTGTTGCTATATTGACAGTTTATGGGCATCTCATTTCCCTGCACCACTCCTCACTAATCCCTCCTACTGCCGCAGTAGCAAGCTGTGTCCAATGGTATTATTCATTCCATGGCACTGAAACTATGCTCCACAGCTTTCCAGTAGAGAAGAACAGAGAAGGATAACAAACACAGGGACATTTTTTATTGTACTGAACCCAATTATCCCGCATGAAGAATTAATGGCTATCTAGAGCTTAGATTACCATATTTTCACAATGTAACATAAATAAAGTAATAAATTTAAATATTTTTATAACAACGTCTCTGTAAATAACTAGTCAAAGGTGCAGATATGTTATCTTTAATTTAACAACAAGTGTATTTTAAGGTTTTATAACAAGGAGAAAACAAAAGCTTTTCAAATACATCTTTAATTAGTTGTACAATTATTGCAACCTTCACTCACCCTCTGACCAGGGTCTCCTGGTGGACCTGGGGAACCTTGCAATCCTGGGTTACCAGTAACACCCTGAAACCAGACGTGGATACACTTAGCATTTTATCCAAGCTACTGCTAACCAGCATTCCCACCACAGTCAGTCTATCCAACGCTTTATATGTATAAGCCAACAAAGACAGAAGCAAAGACACTGGTTTGAAAGACATAAGCCTCAAAATGAAACAGCCTCATACCCCCTTCCTCCCCTTGCATTTCACAGACACAGACATACACACATTCATGCACAAGTACACATTCTGACAGTCTCTCCCAGCTCAAGCTTCACTGGCGATCAGGACTGACGCTCTTTCCATAAAGACATTTTTTCCTTCTTTAGCTGTTCTCCATCTGTGGAAGCCAGACAGGAGTGTGGGAGAACGTGATACTCACTGCTGGGCCAGGGGCTCCTGGGGGTCCTTCTACAAGCATCCCCTGAAAAAGGAAAAAGTGGATGCAGTAGCATTATAGGGCATCCTGTAAGTTGTTGCCCACAGGCAATGGAGAGTGAAGCAAAAAATAGGAGACATGCTTGTTTGATGTTGAGGATCTTACTCATAGCTAAATGACCAGTGCTCTAGTTATCTGATACTTCTAAATGTGTGTGTGTGGTCAAAATACTTGAATGGGAGCCTGTGGTGGTACAAACAGTATGGGAAGAGAGATGTTAACTACTGCTGCTATTTTGGACACTGTTTAGCCTGTTTAAACTGTATAGGTTGAGGGACTTCTTTATGTGACTGTGGTTGTATATACAGCCTATATGTAAATCTCTCCAGAAGGCAAGCTACCCATGGCTGCCACTGCCCTAAGTAAAATCAAACAGCTAAAGTTACTTTGCACTGAAGTAAATTAAGGCACAGACAAGAGTAAATCAAGTCTGAAAGATGTTTGTGATCTGATGAAATTCCTCTAAAACAATTAAAAAAATATGCAAAATAATTTGATTGTGACATATAAATCACTGCGTGCAAGTAACATAGTGAATAGATATGAAAGTAGGCTGAGAATAATTATGAAAATGTGCTACTTGTCTGAAAAATATGTTGGTTAGAATAACAAAGAAAATATAGTGTACCAGACACAGACCAGTGTAGAGTATTAGAGTATTAGGATCTCTACAATTAAATTATTCTTAGCAATATGTTTGTTTCTTAAATATTTTACTCAGTTAGTATGTACCTATTTATTTAACTTGAACCTTTAATGGAAAGGTTTATTCTCAATAAGAGAAAGATGAGAAAGACTTTTCACTTACGGGCTCTATGACAGCAGGTTCGCCCTTCTCTCCTTTTTCTCCCAGGTACCTTTGACCTCCATGCACCTAAAGACATAGGACATACCAGGTGAATTTCTTTACAAAATAGAAACAAAAGCTTGACTTTTTGTTTCTAAAGACAGACCATCAGTGGTTTAAAGAACAAAAATGCAAATTGTGATATCAATGAACAGCAGATGTCTTGCCTGAAGCCTCCTATACTTAAAATAGTGACAAAGTAAAACTTTACCAAAATGATGACTAGTGTCCTGCATATTTTTTCAAGGCAAAAAAAAGGTGTTTTTTTCTACTGGAAAAAAAATATCAAATGTCATTTTGCAAAAAGCTATAATTTAGGATATGGTCTGACTACTACTTATTAGTTATCCCAAAAGCCAGGAACTGCCCAAAAAGACCCTACTGAGCATGAATGTAGAGGTCGTTAACTGACACTATCCATACAATGACTTAACATGAGAAGAATTCACAAAGAAACAACCACAGTGTTTCCAAAACCCACAAGATTGTACAGTTCAACCTAAAGAGGAAACCAGTACTTAATGAGAAAGTCATAGAGAAAGGCTGAGACTGTGCAGTGGAAAGCAAAAACTGAGCAGTTAAGACTGAACCTAAGGAGACAGATCCCAAGCCAAGATCCAGACAGAGCCTGTGTCACTTCCTGATACTGAGAATCCTGAGGCAAAGTACAGGGCTGGAAACAAGTAACAATAGACACTAGGTCAGCAATTTCTGTCTGGCTTTATAGTTTGATCTAGACGGATTTAATGAAGAAAAGACATATTTGTAGATTTTGACTGACTACACAGTATGATCTAAAATCAAAATTGGTGTGACAACTAGTGTAAAGCATCTTTGGTAAACATTCAAGGTCACTGAGTTCAAGAGGTCATAGAAGGTCAACATCTGCTTATGTGTAAAAGACAAGGTGTGTGTTTGTGCTCTACTTGTGTATTTAAGTTTTGTCCCAGAGTAGGCAGAACGATCCAAGCTAACATTAGAAACAACAAACACAAAGGGCACCGAGAATACTCCATCAAACAAATGCTATCAACATGTTCTCCATCCTTCCACATTCCTGAACACCACCTCTACCCCCTCCATGCCCGACCCCCATCCCTCTCAGCATGACTCCTAAGCAGTCCAGCACTTACACTGCTCTCTTTGATATCTGTTTCAGCTGGAGCACCAGGGCCAACATGTTCCTCATGTGGTACAGATGTAGGCTTGGCGTTGTAGTCGAATTCATCATAGCTTTCATAATTATATTGCTTCTCTGTAAACTCTTTGTCGCCATATGCATTCAGGTCGTATTCCTTAAACTCATACACGTCAGTCCCTGGATCCACCTTCTCCTGGGTGTCCACTGGGGCAGCAGTTTCCACACCAGTAGTGGGATCTACCCCGACCTGTTCCACACCAGTGATGTAATCATCCACTATTTCCTCTACGTACGCCTGGGATCATTCAAGGCAATGCAAACAGAAGGAACAACAAGGTTTGGTTAGTGAAATGAAACCATGGGACCAATGACAATTATTCATGTGTTTTACAAAGTCAAAACAGTAATAAGCACTCTGTTTGAGCAAAAGTACTATATGGCAACTAATTTTCTAGTTAGTTCTACACACATGTCTAATTTGGTACAGCTAAATGTACAAATCCACATGTGTATTGTTAGTAAGCAATGTTACTAAGATTAACATCTGTAATCACATCAATATACCAATATTTTACATTATATATCATCAATATAGCAATTATTTATTCCTTGCAAAACAGCTGGAGTAATTTCAAACTGATATATTTTTTTTAAAAACCAATCACATAGGCACAATATGATTCAAACTAAAAGCTGAAACAACAAAACAACAAAACAAAAAAGGGGGTAATTTAGACAACAAAAACAATAATTTAATCCAATTAATAATAATAATGCAAATGCGTATATACAAATATTTTGAAGAACTTTGATCCGATGAAGAATAACTCAGGACTAAAACAGTAAAAAGTAATGTAAGCGCAGAAACTGAAGCACTGCACTGATGTCAGTCACAGTCAAACACAATGGGAAAATATCCAAGCATCTCATAAGCACAGGAGTTTCCACCAATACGCTTTTGTACTTTAGCATTGTCTGTCGACTACACCGCTGTCCTCAGTATTTAGGCATGCATTCCTACAAAATTTTTTTTTTCCCTCGGATACTCCACCATCCCATCATTTTAAATTAACCCGAGTCCTGAGCTAATTGAAGCTGCATTGTCTATCTTAAGGTACACACAAAGCAATCAGCGATCATTTGGCTGCCAGAGAACAGTATCATATTGTTTTGGTTGAACCCCCAAATGTTCCTCATTATCTTGTGTTTTGTGTGATGGTTTAGCACAAATTAAAACAGGATCTGCCAAATTCAGACTATGGAAGAAATATAGGGGATGTGCCTGTGTAGTGATTTTCCATTGGTTACAGTTCATTAAATGACAAACTTTTCCTGCTTTTGTCTTTATTCAAACTCTGTTTGATGGAGGCTGTTTCTCATGGAAATCAAGTAGTGGAGTAGGCTGTTTGATGTTAATGATGCCGTGTTGGATTGTGACCTCCAAAGATGATCATAAAAATCTGTCTTGTTGCCAGTGATGCCTTACGGTTTTACTAGCATTTCATTTTAAACCCATTTACCAGGAATTGAAACAAAACTGGAATCCAGATGTTAAATTTCAAATCAATGACACACAGATAATTTTCTACATTCAGAGGAAGTTTATCCTGCAGGGCTTATTTTAACAAACACTTTCATGGTTATGAAATTGATCTAATTTAATAAAACCAAAATTTAAGGTAACACTAAATTTAATATCCTAATGAGATTATCAACCAACCACTAATTATGTACAGTCACAAACAAGTTTACGTAGAAATCCGTGATAGTTCCCAGAAGTTTCTAATAGCTCTTCACCACAATCTATGGTAATCTTTCCAAGGTTCCTCGTTAAAACCTGCTGATTGCTCTTAAAAGCAAAAAGTACAGCACAATAAACATTTTGCATAACTAACATCATATTGTGTGGAATGACCATATTTGACATGTGTGTATCCAGAAATAACTTTCACTGTGCCTGTACCTCCTGATGGTGATCAAACATGGTTATAGAATTAAAGTAATTTTATAAGATATAGACCTCAGGACATTTTCCCATAGCTTAGTTATCAAACATTTTTAAAATCTCAGGGTTTTAAAAATAAGCAGTTTTAAAAAGTTACCTCGCCTTGTCCTGCAGTATCAGTGGGATTCTCAGGTTGACTTCCATCCACTACGGTGTAGTCATACTCACCTGTATAATAGTCTCCACCCACATTTGTCTGAAATTGGAGCAAGAACAACACAGGGAAGGTTTGTAACGGGTAAAATACAGTAATTATCACCAATCTTGGTGATGTAGATGTCTTCATCTGCCTCTAGCACACCCTTTCTCAAACAAAGAAACACAAAGAGAGCTAATTTTATAATTATGATTGTAATAGACATGTGAAAATTATTGCTACAGAATTAAGTATATCCAGAATATGTATCATAATGAGCAATAAAAGCAACTAACAATTGCTCCAATAAAAGAAATGTAGCCAAGAAATACAACCAACAGAGACAGAGAGGGCAAAAATGAGACGATGAAAAACTAAAAATAAGGGAAAAAAGGAAACCATACATATATGTCGTTCTTGGTGACACCCATAATAACTGCTTGTCAAGTTTTACCTGAGTTTTGGCTGCTTCAGTAGGGGAAGGGTCAGTGGTTATCTCTCCCTCACTGTAGTCATAGACATCATAGTTAGGGTACTGTTAAAAAAAAAAAAAAAGGAAAAAGAAGAGGCATCCACAATCAATTAGTTGGTCTGATCATGTAAATAAAGCAGCACGATGTCTTCATTTACAGACAATGTACTTCATTTACATGGCAAGTAAGCGTTCATGCTTCTCAAAACTGGTTAAAATCCAAACTTAAACCACACAAAACATTAAATATATAGCTTCTTGCTATTTTAAAAATAGCAATGGCTGGTTGATGTTAGGGGAGATTTTACATCCATATGAGGAAATGAAATCCTTTAGCACATGGATGAATGGAACATTCCTTTATCCTTCCCCTTCCTCTGAGAGACCCTCCTGAACATAAGCAAGCAAACAACAATTAAAATTCCTGTTTGCTGCTGACAGGAGGTTAATAGGTTAATGCAATGCCAGTGAAAATGTATCTGCTTCTGCCGCTTAATTTGAATGCCAACAATTGCTGGCGGCTTTCATTAGTGGCTCTTTAAAAGACAAAACTCAAGCTGTACAGAATCACCGCAAGACGGTAAATTATGGGGAGCATACAGGATAGAGCAGCAGGGGATAAAACCATTGTTCCTCTATTTTAAAACCTGACTCCTATAAAAAGAAAAACACTCACACACCCACTGGGGTATTGGAATAGTCATCGTGAAAACAATGCATTTATCTGAACAATGTGTGCTCATCAACTTCAGATGGTGATAATGGTGATGTGTGCATTATGTTGCTGTTTATATACATTTTAAACATTAATTCAACCTGCCCTGACCTGAACCTGAGGAAATATCATAATATACACTCTGCAAGACTGAGTCAAATTTATCTTATTCTCCTTAAGATGAGGTAGAGGAGCAGATGAGCGCCACTCTTAAAGCTTGTCATTAAATATCAAGCTGCAGCCTGGAGAAAATTGCCTTAGCTTAGGAGAAACACTCAAGGAACAAGGAAACATTTTTATCTTGGCTGACTTAAGACAAATCAATAAATCATATGGTCTAAATTATCTTTAAAATGTATTATGCTCATCATCTTTTGGCTTTAACTTCATATTTACAGTAAAAAGAGCAGACTTCTATCTACTTCTAGCTTCTTCTCATCTAACCCTAGACCAAAGAAAGCAGATGTGTATTATATGTTTAAATACTTAAAATCACCATTTAATGGGCATTTATTGTGATACTGCCCATAACCAACAAAGTGTTATGCAAATGAGTCACTGTAGTCCTTTAAAAGAGAAAAAAGAAAAACTTTTAGTTGTCCTAACACTGTCAAAACAGAGGCAAAGTAGATTAAGTTACCAGACCAGCCCCTAATGCTACACTCTATGCGCAGGAATAAATATTAGTCCCTGGACAACTGCTAAGCTCATAAAAACAATAAAAGAGCCACGGCCTGCTGCAAGGCTGGCCTGGCGTCCGTTCAGCGGCCCAGAGAGGGAGAGGTCACAGAAGAGAGAAGTTCTGGCCAGACTGACTGAAATGGCAGAGAGGGAGAGGGAGAGAGAGCGAGAGAGAGAGAGAGAGAGAGAGAGAGGGGGGGGGGGGACAGGGTTAGATGGAAATAGGGAGGGAGAGAAAGAGAGGGAGAGATAGAGAATGAAGAAATAATTTATAAAGATTTATGGTGTTGAAGTGCTTGGCTGAGCTGAAGGCCTTCACCACAGGCATGGATGAAAGACGTAAATACTAAGGGGTGCTTATAAAAAAGAGCACTCCCCCCAGCTTCCTTCTCCATCACTCCGCTTGCTCTTTTAACCAAGCTGGTAACATGTGGTTCATGACCACTTGCTTCAGGACAAAATCATTTCACCTAACAAAGGTAAATGTAACAGTTTGGGCTAAAAGATCACAAAAATATCCTTTTCAACAGTGATTTGTCATTTTCAGGAAATGTTTTTCAGTTGTGCATGAGTACATAACTTTTTTTAAAATACTGATCTGGAATGAAGGAAGAACATTCTTGTTATAAGTGTACAGAAACCAACAATGAATAAACCAGATTTACAAGGTTTTTAAAGCCAAAACATTCCCTGCTGTCTATTTGAATTGACAAGCTCCTTGTGTTGCTGCCGAGAACTAACCTGATGATGAAGCAACATTTTCCAAGACCCATACCCACTCTACAGCCAATATTTCTGAATAGAGAACCAGCTCCTGATTTTTTTTCCTTAAAAACCAAGAATCTAAAGTCGACTTTTCCAGGTACTGGAAGTCTAGCTGGGGAAGGGATAGCTTAAATTTCCCTGGGAGTTTGGGCAGAGCCTGCAGAACTCGTTAGTGATAAATCACGGGGCCACTCCAAAGTGGGCTCAGACTTTGTGGCAGAGAAAAAAGAAAGGTTTCCAGTGTGAGCTCATCAGTTATTTAGTGAAATACTGAAGGAAAATGTCAGCCGGCAGAACAGCTTGAACTAGCAAAATAACAAAAAAATGAAGATGGAAAAAAAAGAAGTCCTGACACAAAGCACTGTATTTCAATTAAGAAATATGGCTAAAGAAACAACAAGTGGTATTTGGGAGCCAGTGGTAATAAAACTTGCATTTCAAACTAAACCATGTATTTTGATATGTCAGCATGTTTCCACTAGTAAAACACAAAGTGGAGAAAATGACAGATTTAGAGTTGACACAGAAACCCGTGCACGTACGTTCTTATTCATGGAGGACTGTTTGTAAAAAGTTTCCACACAAATTGCTGAAATTATTATTATTATTATTATTTTTGGTTTATTTCTCAGAGACTGAAACTGAGCTACATTAAACCAGGGCAAGTATACAAAACTGCACAGACACCTGGTATGTAATTACACCTTACACCCAGCCTTTCAGTTCTTCCCATTTTACAAATTTAAATGTCATTTATCCCAGTCTCCTTTTTTGTCCTTTTAACTCATCTTTGACTCTCTTATTAAAAACATCAAAGAATAAAACCCTGTTTCTAAATTCCTGCTACTACTAACATATTTCCTCCCTTCCTGTTTCCTTAATTCTTTCGCTTACCACAAATATTTCTCTCTGCCTGCCTCTTCTCTATAAAATCCTCCCTACTTCCCCCTCCTCTCTCCCAGCTTTCTTTTTCTTTTTTGCTTCAGTTAAGCAGGAGATAGTGCTCCCACCTGATCTCTGTTTCTAAAGCTACCCCAGTACTGACCTCATACTCAGGTTCCTGAGCCTGTGGGGTGTCTTGATGGTTGGGGGTTTCACAGTCGGGGCTGTAGTGTTCACAGTAGTCATAGGCTGCCCTGGGGTCTGCCACTATCAGCAGCTGCTGGATGTCACCCTGGAAATGGAGGAGAAGAAGACTTTCAGCGAAAGACAAGTCAACAAAGTTTTAAGATGACAGAGTCACGAATTAGGATGCACGTTTCCCTGCTGCAAATTCAATTACCAGACTTTTTTTTTTTATTCTGCGTATCCCTCAACATAAACGTTCTGTTGATTGTTAATTCACAATACTATATGAGTTGGTCAGTAGTGCTATTTAGTTCAGTGTAGTTTCTGCGAAAGCAGCTTTTTTCTAGTTTGGTTTGGCAAATAGCTCCAATACCAGGAAGCCTCAGACACTGCTGAGTAGAAGCTAGTCAGGGGCATGAAAAAGAGCTGAACAGACCACTTCCCATCTGCAGCTGGAAACAAAAAGCTTAGCACAGTAGCCTAATCTATCTTCATTTAATCCAGAATTCAGCCCACTAAGTTTAACTGTATTGTCCAGGTCTCTAAACAGCACAGAAGAGAATTTAAATAAATTAATGTTCCATGGGGTTTGCATTTAAGATTTTGCTTTTCACATTTCCCATTGCAGGATTACATCTTGGACCTTTTCAATCAATAATCCCTTTTCTTTCAGTCATTTGTTTTTGTCAATCACATAAAGCTTATTGAAAAAAAGGAAAGAAAAACAAATTTAATGTCAAATCTTTCAGAGAGTCTTCTTTGCAGACACCACTAACGTTTCTTTCTCTTGTCTTTTTTTCCCCACAATTACAAATAGAAACCAAATGTTAACGCCCATGTAGCATACACCTATTTCTTCAGCTTTACACCAGCACAGTGATAATAAAATGTGACAATAAAACAACAAGGCAGATGTTGTGCAGTACCAGAGGCAGTAGTCTCTTGACTATTAATTAAGGCTTTAGGGGAGTCTGTAAGCTTTTAAAAAGAGCTATTGTACAGTTCCCCCCCAACTCAGCCGTGAGGGACGGCAAGTCCCCTTACACAGCAGATAAATAACCAAGGCCTGTACTTATCTAAGGCTGTCTGTTTTTCATGAGCTTTTGGAAAAGGAAATTAGATCCCCGCTCCCAACTGTTTCATCAGCCAAAGGCTCTTTTTCCATGATCGTCTCCGAAGGAATTTCTAAACCAGGAACTGCTTTACTACTGATATGAAGCATTCTATCTATACCCATCTACCATATGGGCACCTCAGCTGACTTTTTCAGAATCCACATGGACTAAGAAATTCAGTGGACAAACAAACAAGGAACATAACCTGAGTGCTGCATGAAGGTGAAGAGAGGCCACAAACAGGGTGGCCCCTAAAGAGGAAGCACATACATGCACATTGCATTAAATTACAAGAGGCAACATCTGTATAAGCTTAGATCTCTGGAACACATTAGAGACTAACCGCCCTGTGCTCCCATCATATGTGACCAGTATATTTCAACAGCCTATTAAACAACCAAAACAACAACAACTAACATACGTAAATAAATTTGACATATGGCTTAATGAAAGGATGTTAATGGCATATGTGCCATTTATTCTACAATTATCATAATTATGTTTGCCTATGACTCATTTGAAAATCCATCTTTCCATATGCATACATAGATTTTCCATGTAAAGACGATAACCTGTCTAGAGAAAGAAGGTGCTGGTGGTAAATGTTGGTAAAGCAATAGGAAAGAAAGAGATTACCTGCACCTGCTGTAACACTGACTGAAAGGAACAACAAAAGCTACAATGACAAGTCCCCCCTCAAACTAATACTCTAGCTGCTTGCTTGTTCTTTTTATAATTTACTACAAATGTATCCAAACTCAATGGTAGAAGCTAGAACCGTTAATAACACAGACATACTGATTTTAGCAGAACTTCTTTCTGTTTCCTCTTTCTTCTATGAGTAGACAGTAACTTTTCAATTTCATGCTTTTCCAGTTCCTTCACTTAAGCATAGTTTGGCACTGGACAAGGCAACAATATATTTACTATAACAAGAAAATATGCACGAGTCCAAAAATGTCACCCAGGGATTTTCAAAAGACCACACACACTTGGCCCATTTATGAAGCCTGACAGTGATTCAGTCACCCCCAAATTCCACAATCAGCTTCTCATTCCTTGCCCTCCTGCTCTACCCCACCCTGGATTTATTCCTTGTCTTCATCTTGGTGCATTTGTTGATGTTAGTGTCTGTATTGCATTGCACAGCTCTCTGGCATTTTTTAGTTCTTCCTCAGAGTTATAGGAATGATCCACAGCAATGGTGTGGATCTCCTCAGAGTTGGCATGGACATAATGGGATGAATCATCTGTCTAAGCCACACTAGAATAAATCAATGAATGGATCCGCGGACAATGTGCATGTGTGTAAAACAACAGCCTCGACACATGTTAACTGTCATCTCCTGCTTTCACAGCAAACTTTAACCAAAGAGCAGGACATAAAAAGGATGAGCCACTAATCAAAGAAAAGCTCTGCAAATTTATCTTTAATGCACAGGAAAACCATTTAATTCACTAAATATTTACACAAGAGTAAGGAAAATAAATGTGGGCTGTTTTGTTTCTTAAATGTGCACATTTCACATTTGATGTAGCTTGCCATCATCAGTGTGTGATTGTGTGTGTGAATGGGTGGATGACTGGATATGTAAAGCGCTTTGGGGTCCTTAGGGACTAGTAAAAGCGCTATATAAATACAGGCCATTTACCATTTGATTTTAAGCAAAGAGGGATAAAACAGAAGACAGACACTCTTAGATGTCCTTGGGTCTATGACCAGGGAATTCTAACATCTGCTGCAAGTAGTCGCCCTTGCTAACAAGGAAAAAGAACTGCACATGGAAAATTACATGCAGGCGGACGGTTTGTTTCTTATCTATAAAACCCATCCTTACTTTTTTTTGTTATGAAATATTTACTTTTCCTAGAAATGTTAGCCCTTAAAACTGACTTTCTTTGCTATGCAGATGACACCCACCTATATTTCCCCATAAAGTTTGGTGCTACAGATACATCTTGAATTATCTCCTGCTAAAGATTGGCCTCTTTCCAGTCCCTTTTAAACCTCAGATTTATTGTATGGGTTTGTATCAATTAGTTGTAATATTAGCTGCATTATTTAAAATGTTTTTAATCAGTGTGCCCCTTTTATGTTGCCTCAGAAATCTTTTTTGTTTTTAATTGTTTATGTTAATGCTTTACCCTGCTTTGAAGTTTTAAACTGTTACTCTTTTGTATAATATCTTGTCTTTTTTCATAAAGCACGTTGTTTTTAACACAGGTATGGTGTTGATTGTGATGATATTTGATAATTAGCACACATTTCTTCATCCATAAGTCTCAACATTCATTATTTATTTAATTTCATTGTGCATCCTTTTAGACATTATTCATTCTCATTTCACATATATTTTTAAGACTGTGAAGACTTTTACTCTTAACCGTAATACTGCCTTGATTTTTGTTCCTGCAGACTGTGTATATCTGCAATTGGTTAAATAAAATGACATTGAGTCAGGCTGTGCAGGATATTAAATTCAAGGTGGATGTCCACAGTTTCTAAGAGAAATCTGTTTGTATTTAAAGTATTTAAAAATATGAAAACTAGAATGAACTGCAATCCTAAAACATAGACTTAATTCAACTTAATTTATGAGTTATTGCCAGAGAAAAAGACCTGTCCTATAAAGATGTGAATGTAGTGTGATGTAGTCTGGTATCTGTTCTGATTAGTCAATATAACGACAGGTTATTTTTCTTTGTCTTTGGGATTGAGAATGACTGACCAAGAAAACGGAATTTGCCACCATATGCTCAATCACTTACACAAAAAGACTTGACCTTGTAAGCGTGCTAAGACATGATCCATAGTTTCCTCTATGACAGTAGGTAAATATGGCACTAAATGTTACTGCCTGTGGACAGGTATACCAGGTAGTTTTAACTTGTGGAGGGAAAATTAATACACAGAGAACACATAGTTATGAAAACACTATGTAAGCTAACAGCTAGCCTTACTTAACATAAAATTTGGGGTGCTCCAAATATTTCACTGAGCCAATAAAACTTTTCACTGGAATTACTTTGTAGAATAAAATAAATAAAACTTCAATAAAACAGCAGGTGAACCTCTGAGGGCACCATGTCCATCGTGCATAGGTGTTATTGCAGATGTTTTAGCTTTTTAAATTAAAAAAAGCATTTTAAATAGACACTGCATATAATTATTTTTATTTTTTCTCACAGTAATTCACTCGAGTATTTTCTTTACTTAACTTCTCACACATACCTCTGAACAAGCTTGGCATACTGATCATATGCAACGCCTATTTTTCCAAACTCTGGGGAGGGAATACATCTTGAAAGAGCCAATACACAAATGGAATTTCAAAACTGTACAAGTACAACAATTAACCAAGTAGCACAAAGGAGGAAAAGTGTATAATACTCTCCAGATTTCTTACAGTATTTCATCAAATGCAGACACTGTGGTCAGCGCAGGGATAACGTTTCTTCTCAAGCACTGGGGGCATACAAATGTCTTGCACCCTTCAAATATTAAAACATTTGGCCTGCCAGTAGCTCACAAAACTGTTGAACTATTTGAACCATCTGTTTGCCTGTCTGCCCACACTTTCCTCACTTCTTTCTCTGTCACTTTTTCCTTGATCTGCTCTTTTCTATCAGGCAGTTCTTTTTTATTACTTTGCTCAAAATACAAAGGTAACAAATGGTGGGACTGAACTATATGCAATTATATATGTAACTAGGGCTAATTTATAGGGAAAATGCTACAGAACAAAAATGTTCTCATTTACAAATCACAGTGAACAAAAAACATAAGCAGTGACTGATGACATTCTCATCAACCTTGACATTAAATACGAACATTCCTATTACACAATCTTTACCAAAACATGTTGTGACAGATATTAGAGGGTGAAAATGACTGAGGCAGATGAGAAACACTCACAGCGCTCAACTTCTCTCAAGCCAATCATAAACAATGATTCACTTTAAGGCTAAGAGCACATCAGACTCTTGTTATATTCCCCTGCCAAGGACTGTCCTGCTTGAGGGACAGTGTTTTGGAATGAAACACTGTCCCTGTGCAGCAATGACAGACACATACACAAACCATCTCCGCCTCTCTCTCTCCGACATACACACATGGACGCTCACACTTTTTCGCACAAAACAACACAAACGTAAACACAGAGACAGACATCTGGCACAAACAAAGAATCCTTTAAAGTCTGAAAAGTCGATTTGCGTAAAAACAAGAAGAGGAGATGATTTTACTTTGAATATCTTGTGGCTTTTATTTCAAAGAAGAAAGAGGGGGGGAAAGGCATTTGGAGACCCGGTCAGTGAGCATATCTCTTAAACAGCTGTGCAATCCTAGCCAAGACTAAGCACACACTGATCATATTTTCCCCTAGCGTTCACTCTTCGGTGCGCTTCCAGCTTTGACACCTGCTTATGCAATCTACTGCAGTAAGGTAACCTACTCACAGCAACTGGAATGAGAACGCATCATAGTGTAATTACACATAAACACAAGCTTTTTTTGCTCACCAGCCACAATTAGTATTTTAGATTGAAGAAGACTGTTCAGTCTAAGAAGATTGTTTCTTAGAATTGCACATTATCAAATCTGTTAACCTATCTGAAGGTTTGCTGCAGGTAAACTAAGTAAACTAAGTCTATGGTGTCCACTTTTTGTGAGTGTGAGACCAAAACGTGGACACCATAGCTTAATAGAACTTTAAATAAATGGAAACAAATTACATTCTGTTTCTTTATGAACAAATGATCTATTTAAAACACGTGGAGCAACTTCGAGAAAGTTAATTAATGAATTTATCTATATCTGAAGCTTTAGAGGATTTGGTAGGCATCCTTTAAAACTTCAAAGCAAGTCAGGCGTAACTCTTACTCCCAGCCGTCACGCTACACTAAGGTGAATGACTCATAGCTCTGTATTCAGTATACAGGCATGAATGTTATCAGGCACCTCTTAGACTGAAAGCATTTTTTAAAAAACACAATGTCTTCTCCACCAGCTATGTAATCAAGTCAGATAGAAATCCAACTGAAATGAATTCAACATTTTAGAGTGAAAACATCATTTTTGGTGTACCTCCACAAATTTTTAACATGAGTACATTTTATATATAAAAGACTATGAAAGAACTGGTCTGCTGATTGCAAAGCTGTTTCAAATTTTCACAATACATTTATCGAGATAGTCCGGAAAGTTTCCGCAGCCTACAAGGTATTCTGTGATATGCCTATAACAGCTGTAAATTTACAAAGAATCCCAATGCATAACTTAATGAGCAAACTCTAAACATAGCACATGGCTTTCATATACTTTCAAACACGCTTTTATCTATAAGAATATGCTAACAAACAACTTTGTGGCCAGTAAGAATTTTTTCCAAAAACAGTGCAGCTTGCCCACAAGTAGCAATTTTAAAATCAACACGTCTTGTGTTATTACACTTGAAGTGGAAATAATTACAGCTTAAGATACAATTCTAGCTGGAGCTTACTGTGTGATGCACTGATCAAAAACACCTTGCAAATCATAAAAAACGTCTTGGAACACAAGGAATCATTTTCTTCTTTCTAGGTTTTACAAAGAGCGCATCCTACATTGCTCTGTAATTTAATATCATTTAGCTTATTGTATTTTGAAACAAAGAACACTCACGCAAGCCAAATGAGAACTATTAAATCAGACTTAAAAACAGAAAAGAATGACTGTGGTAAGTTTTCACTTTATCCCCTTTAATCTTATTCACCTTAATTATATTAACCAGAAATCACTTTGGAATTCATTCATTCATTATGACCTAAAACTAATTTATTTCATTATAGTTAATGACATATGCATAAAAATAAAGCTGTAAATTGACATGGGGAAAAAACATATAAGTGAAGAGAAGCAACATCACAATTTCAAGTGGTTTCACTGTGGAAAGGCATCTCTGACCTAGAAGCAAACTTTTTGCTGACTGCCGAACTTAGCAAGCATTCTACATTCAGCTAGCCTCCAAGCAAGCCTAATGCGTTTCATGCCATCATTTATTTCACATCTGCTGCTGAGCACAAAGTTACCAGTTCCCAGAACCATTTTATCACTGTCCTCTTAATTTTGATTCTGCTTCTCACAGTTACTGATCAATTGTGACACAATTAATTCATAAAAAAACATAATATAGTTTAGGCAGTCGACATCGAACAGACCCCTTTATTTCCTTTGTAGTTAAATATCCAAATCAAATTAGTGCTGAGAGAAAAAAAAAACACATTGAGTAGCACACTGTGCAAGTAGCCTTCATAATAACATTGCCTATGGCTCTTGCCAAGTATACAAAGCCAATATTGTTGTTCTGGCCAATAAAATTCCCTATTATATATATGCACACAGAATGAAAGGCAAATAAAATGTCTGGCCTTAAAGCTTTTGGACTCTAAGTATTACAAACTACAATTGTCACAGTGTTAAATGGAAATCATTGAGAATAATACTCACAATGTGCGTGCAATTAAGCTTAAACAGAAAAGAGAAATTGTTGGCATCTAGGTCAGTTTTCTGTAATAGTTTCAAGGCTTAATGAATGCAATCTATTGGTGAATGTCTGCATTACACATATGTAAGACATTCCTATTGCAATTATGTGTAAGCAGGTTTTTACCTGTATAGCACTGAATCTTTGCAAACTTTGTACACCCATAACTCCATAAAAATGATCATACTCTAAAAAAAACTGTATTCAAGTCTTCTGCCCAGATGCAGCCTAGGAAAGCAATAAAGCAACAATATGACTGCAACAGGCTTGCAGCTATTCACACACCACATGGTATAAGTTTCTCTTGTCTTATCACCTAGCTTGCTGTAAAACAAATTAGTCCCAAATTTGACAACGGTCTTTAAAATAATTTCACAACATAAACACCACCAACCACACAGAGAAAATACTTCAGGTGAGAAGATATTCAATATGGCCGTCATACCTCAAAGACCTCTTCATCTAGGATTCGGGTGCCAAAGACTGTGATGCCCTCTGTGCTGATAATGGCATGGTCACTTCTGGCGAGTGGTCTTGTCACCTTTTTCTTACAGTCCACAATGATGGTAACGCTCTTCTTCTCCACACTGATAGCTACACGATGCCATCTGTTTAACAAAGAAGGACATCAGAAATACAACAATGACCCTCTGAGTTTTAGGAAAACTGCTTCAGTCCACGGCTAAGGGAATAGTTAACATTTAGTTTAGGAAGTGGAAACGCTTACCAGTATTTGCTATCACATCTGGAGTTGGATATGAAGCTCTATATGATTATACTGGTAAATACAGTCACAGGACTTATTAGCTAGATCAAGCTAGTACTGGTTTAGACCTCCGTTTGCCTTCAAAACTGCCTTAATTCTTTTGAGGCACAAATTTGACAAGGTACTGAAAACAGAGATTTTGGTCCATATTGCTAGGACAGCATCCATCATATGTATCTCACATTTCACTACATCCCAAACATGCTCTATCGGACTAAGATCTTTAGGTCAGTATAGTGAACTTATTCACTTGTTCAAGAAATCATTTGAGATTATTTGAACTTTGTGATGTGACACACTATCCTGCTAGAAGCAGCCATCGGAAGATGGATACACATTGATCATAAAGGGATACTCATGGTCAGCAACAACACTTGTAAATGATGCTGCTGCTTCCAATCAGATCAAAGGCCATTCTCTGTAAACCCTATAGATTATTGTATATAGGGAAATACCACTAGATCAACAGTTGCTAAAATATTCAAACCAGCCCACCTGGTACCTACAACCACACTCAAAGTCACTTAAATTGCCTTTTTTCTCCATTCTTATGCTTATTTTAAACTTCAACAGCTTATCAGGATTAGCTGAAGTTCAAAAGCAGTTGAGCTGGTCCACTGAACAAAGTGGCCAATGAGCGTATGTAGCTTAGCTTAACTTAGTCTAATGTGTAGAAGGATAAAACAGCTAGCCTGGCATCAATGTACCAGCTTGCACTGGCACAGTGCTATTTGCCCTGTGGCATCTGGAGAGCTATGCATAAATTTCCAAGAAGTACATGCAAAAGTTGTTTTTTTGTTAACTATGAAAGTATTCTTCAGTTTTTGCCAGAAGAGCATGTGAGTATTTTCAAACTAGTTGGACTAGTCCTATGAATGGATCCACATTGATTGAGCTGTATATTTTCACTATTTATCACCAACAAAGAACAACTCATGAAATCGCTGCAAGGCATTTCTGTTGGCATTTATATGAAAGATTGCTGGCAACTTTTAACAATGATTTGTTTCAGCTTCATTGGACAGCTATGAGAATCCTGTCCTTTACTGCATATCAGTGTATAGCAGTGTAGCTGTAAATAATTTAGAAAGGCTGTCATTAAATTGTTGCCAGCAATTTATTTGCCATTACTGTCTGAGTTGTTCCATATGGTGTTAATGACTGAACAACATATGATGATAATAAATGTGCAGAGCTGCGTGTCAGTTTACCAGGCTGGAAGAGTTAAGTATGCACTGAGTGCCTGAGAAAATACTAACAGAGCGGTTCTGCTTAGCACAAAATATAACCTGAATCTTTTAAAATAGAAAAAATTACCCTAAATGTACTGCTTGTGAGCTAACCTCACAATTTCCATAACAAACAAACTCCAGATTTTGAGATATTGCTGAGATAA
Organism: Copadichromis virginalis; assembly: GCF_057382275.1. Lineage (NCBI taxonomy): Eukaryota > Metazoa > Chordata > Actinopteri > Cichliformes > Cichlidae > Copadichromis > Copadichromis virginalis. The sequence goes on from NC_140635.1 coordinate 12,578,811, forward strand.
TGGGATAACTGCACGTGGCATAGAAAATGTACTATTTAGGGGACACAAAAGTCTTTCATCTACATTTTCTCTTCTAGTGTGTTAAAGCGCTCCGTCACTTACTTGCCATCAGAAAGTTTGACGGAACGGAACAAAGGGTACTCGTCTGGGACAGGCTTGCCATGCTGGTCCTCATATTGGAAGATAGGGGAACGGCCCACCTCTACTCCAAGCTGCTGCACGCCTTGCTGGTTGTACACAGAAAGCAGGAAGGACTGGAGGCCAGCCTTGGGCTTGATGGTAAACACTATAGAGAAATCCTCTGGGAATACCCCCCCTAAAGGTGGAACACGTAAGAGAAATATTGGGCTGTCACATTAGTAAAGATGAATATAGAGTTTATATAGTCCTAAAATTGCTGAAATGAACATGTTTTACACCAATATTCTGATTAAGAGCAATGTAACGATAAAACAGCAGACATGAAAGCTACATAGCAGAACCAAGATAGATTTAATAGTTTAATAAAAAATATCTCTTATGGGAACTTTATTATTTCATTTGTTTGGTGTTTATCAACACTTCTTTTTGCCATCTCACTGTGTACAATGATATAATGAACATAAACAGAAGGACATGATAAATTAACAAACATGTCAGCGTTTTTACTTGCTCATGGGCACAGAGTGTGTATTTTGCTTGTAATAATTAAAAACTTTCAAACTGTCCTCCCTTAAGAAGCATTTGTGCTACTGGAGACTTCCTTTTACCTTGTGCCCTGTCTTACAAACCTTCTTCTGATGTTATAACTAGGGCAATTGTATTGTAATTAGTAGAGAGAACTGCTTTTGCTCCAACTTTCTCTCCTCAGATTAACCCACAAAGTCTAGACTACTGGACGCGAGTCCGTTTTACTGGGGAAGTTAAACGAAACCTTGGCATGTCCTGAAAGGCCTTGGTAGTGGTGATGCAGCCGTATTAACTTTATAAGGGCTATAAATACAGCAACTCAAACAAATGTCATATTTTTGTGAACATAATAGTTTGGTTCAATGAAAAAATAACTAATACTAGCCAAATAAAAGTCCAATTATTCTGACTGAGGACATTTTGACACTTTACTTCATGACACCTCCAACACCTCACCTCTCAGGCTCACTCAATATTACTCAAGTTTCCATTAGTGAACATGAGCATGCTGTCCAGTTAAGCCAAAAATTACACAGGCTTATTTTCTAATTCCTTCAATTACTGCATTTTAGTCTTTCTTTTTGCTCTTTGAAATGTAGCCAGATTCAAAAAGAGTAACACACACTGCACTGACTGGGACATTTCATTTCACAGCAATGAATCCTTAATAAATTTCTCTCACTTTGCTGGAAGTCCATTTTGAGTAAGTAAGCAACTGGGGACCATTTCTAAACTTTGCCCTAGTAGTAAATGAATAACAGGCCGCAAAGGGAGGCATGATTTGTTTGAGCAGCCATGCAAGCAGCAGTGGTATATTATAATTTGGGGGACTAGAAAGAGATCTCATATTTTTTTTCCAGATTAGCTTCTCCTCACTGCCTCCCTGTTAAAACCAGAGGTCTCAGTGTGCAGCTCTACTTGTGGTTCCTCAAGCTTGCAAAAGGTAGATTGGGAGGCAGATGCTTCAACATATGGTTCTCCTGCACCAAGCTTCCAGTTTGGGTTTGAAAAACAGACTTCCTTTCTACTTCTGAAAGTCAGTTTAAATTTTGCTTTTTGATAAAGGATATAGTTAGGTCTAAATCAGGTGAACGATCCCTTCATTGAAGATACTCTATTGTGGAAACAGACACTGTGGCCCTAGCCCAGATTCATTCCTATCTGACTCCTTTCACTTCCCTGTGACAGGGTGTAGGTTGGTGCATTGTAAAGTCTCTTTGAACAAGTCCACATGGTTACAAAAAGTGGCAGGCACATGGATGTCTGCTTAGAGCTTCCTGTTCACCAACTGATGACAACATTTATGCCACTCAGACCCAAGAGAGGCCTAGCAAACCTGCAGATGGGGAAACTAGAACACACATATTAGTTTTGCTGCTATAAGCTCAGGCTGCTGGGGAACTTCCTATGATACACTGAGCATTTCCGCTTCCCCTTATCACTCTCCATACTTTTATAGGTCACTCCTGCATGTGAATACATTTTGTCTTCTCTCTCCCATAGGTTGCCCTATGTTTTACAGGAACACCATGATTTTCTAATATTTCAGACTTAAAAAATCAACTAAAAATTTGACATTTGGCAAATTTGCTTCTGTTAGTAGATAATAGGTTTTGTTCTCTGCAATTAATTACTGAAATTGGGATTTGCCGAGTTTTGTTTAAAATCTACTTCCTAATAAAATAAATATGGATTAAGTTCTCAAAAACAGCCTAATAAAATAAATGTGGCCTCTCAAAAACAGAAGGGCAACACACTCCAAATGCACATACAGTACAATATGAAAAACCCTTCTAAATTTCACTACCTTAACCACAGACTGAGCATCCACATCTGCCAGCAATTAAACTTGAGGAAAGACACTTTGTTGGACAAGAGCAGTGTACAAAACAATAGACATGCTTTTGTTGTTTTTTTTGTAACAGATTTATCAGTTTTACCAAAATATCAAATAACAAAAATCTGGTGCTGCTCCGCTTACTTTAGCCATGTGTTTACACGCACCATTGTAGATTACCATCCCCTATGGGTTCTTGGAGCAAACTGAAATTCATTGGCATCCTCTAGAAAATGATTCTGGAAAGTCTGCACTGGATTTTAAATGACAGACTTTAACACTAAAGGATTTTATGAGTCATTTATCAAATCATTCTTTGTTATTTTTTGTGAAATACAATCATCTTTAACTCTTTTTTAAAACTTTATTATTCAGTGGTTCAAGAAAATAAAACTTAATCATCATACTTTAATCCAAACAACAATTGGCTTGAGCAGCCATGCAAGCACCATAGCTTCACCGATATCTGCCACCCTAACACTTTTTTCTCAGCTAAAATCTCTATGCCAGCATTGGATGAAGTTCCATAATACATTCATTTATTTTCCACGTTGGATGAATTCTAAAAACTGCTAATTTGGCAACGTTTCACCCCCAAATTGAGTCAGAATTACAATGTCTTTGACCTAAAAGCACCAAAACTTTTTAAATCAACCTTACTTACTCAACCTTACTTAACATTAACATTACACTTTACATCACCTGATGCCTTCAATTGCAATAATTTTACAATGGATATATTAGCAGTTGTCTAGAAAGCCTCACAAAGTTTCTAGTATTGTTGTACAATGTTAGTTGTAGCTTATCTTACAGGAAGGCTATTTTAAGTGCTTAAGTTTTTATGCAATATGATGGCAATTTCCATTACTAATATCTGAAATGAACTGGTCAAATTATGTAAAAACAGTCAAATTAAAGTGCATATTCCACACTACCACAAACATATGTGATCAATAAATAAAGTTCTCAACAACTTGTGTAATCCTCAAGACTCATTTTATAATCATTCTATGGTCTCTAGCATTTAAAATTGGGAGTGTTTGTTTGTTTATCTGCTTTATGGAAGACCTACTATTGTACTACTGTTTCAGTTCCAGTGTAAATACTGAGAAGTGAGGAGTTTACCTGGGAAAAGCTGCTTAGTCGGAGCACTGAGCTGAGTCCTTTTTCCCACTCGATAAGCTACGTCGGGTTTGGATCCTCTCCGCACTGTGCAGAAGCCTGCTGTTTTCCTTATTCCTTCAGGAGAGCTCTGAAAGTCCAGCACCTTCAGTACATCCACGGGTTCAGCTGTAGAGAGAGAGAACAATGAATTGATAAAAATCATCAACAATTTTTCTTATACAACAATTAGTAATGCACTAAAACACAATTTTTGCCACCACAAAAAATAAAATCATTACTTTATTAAGACTCAAAATTTATGTCAGATTTTCATGTACAGTTGTGAATTTTAGTAGTTGTAAATAAAACTACTTCCATGATGAGAAGCCCTGTAAATGAGATACTGTTACAAAGTTGCAACTCTTAAAAGTTGAGTGAATAAGTGAGTCCTCAGTCTGAATGACCATATCGCCAATTGCTAAACCTATACTAAGTGCTGCTGCTATGTAAATATAAGTAGTTAAATAAAATACCAGTTGAACAAAATGAAAGCTGAGCTGATTTATTGATTAATTAAATTTTTATTTTATTATGTTTTTAGTGTCTATGTTGCATGTAACTTTACAGTACACTATAAGCATAGTTAACAGAAAGTCTAATCCAACTTGGCATTTTGATGATAAATCAGCATTTACACTCATTACACCCCTTGCTTTTTCAAGCTTTTTCTTGGCCAAACCTGTCAGTTCAACCAGTTGTTGCTTTATGAGCTGCCTTGGCAGAGGAGCAATAAAAATGTTAGGAACCAGCAGACATAATTGCCCCCCTCCTTACCTCCCCGGTTACCCCCACAGCTAAAAGCCACAGCATCTATGGGATGATAAAAATCATTGCTGCTGATCACAGGGTCTTTGGAATAAGGAGAACACAGCAAGGGGTAGCTTTACAAGCTTCTTAACACTACTAAGCTCTTTTCTATCAATGGATCTGAAAGTCAGAGGTGAAACTGCACAGAACAGCTATAAAAACTATTTCCCATTTGCTCTCTCTCCTCCAATTATCAAACGCTTACTCCAACCTAGTCTTTTTTTTGCATGTCTCCTTCTCAAACAGTTTTTCTTCTTAAAACCCTATCTTGAGGCACATCATTAGTTACACTGTAATTACAGGGGATTTAGGTAGCCTAATAGTCTATCTTTAAGGTTTGTGTATATACGGAAGGGTTGACGTCCAGAAGAACGTAATTTGTTGATTAATGCATATCTGCCCGAGGCTGCATTTGCTGAAAAATATACAGTAAGAAAAAGTCAGCATTCAAAGATAATTATGAGTGCTGTCTTGCATGGGAAAGTAAATGGAAGAAATGTGTAGGCCTATCAGCAATCACCAATGCAGTCTAGTCATTTTACAGACATTCAATACTGCAACATTACTTTCTTTTAAAACAACGATATGTGTTTTTAAGGCTGGCTTACATAGTGTATTTTAGACTGACACACAAAACTTAAGTCGTATCTACAAAAAGCTAATATTACCCTTACCATCACACCCTGACTTCATCAATCTTGTGCTAGTAATGGACAGCTCAAATTTCAAATGCAGGTGCCAACCAGTTACACAGAAGCTATTTGAAGGTAATATTAGCTAACATAAATATGAGCTACCACAAGCTACTGGTAATACCATAACAGCAACAACAAAACCCCCGAAAGTAGTGGAACAGCTTTAATGTTTCAGTCCTAAATATGTCGTTTTCTTTCAAAAGTTACATAGCCTGGCTTTATATAAGAAGTCAATAATAAAGCTATGATTGATTTTTGTTTGTTAGCGCTACGTTTGAAATTTTAGTTGCTAATAATATACAAGCATTTCACAAAAATTTAAATATCAAACACTTCCCATAATTTAGCTTTTTTAATGACGCACACCAAATGTTATATAATCTCTGCATAGTAAATGTTAGTTTACTGAGACAAATTAAAACTTGAGCGCTACAAATGTTCTGCAGTATTGGCGAGAAACATGTTTTTAACCAAATCTTAATGAAACATTAAAAGTGGATATTTAATTTTCAATGGGGACTATCGTGCTTTTGCTTATTTTCGGTCTTGTGTGTATTGTTATAGTGGGTGTTACAATGAGGTATTTGCAAGTAATCCCTATGAGCCAAAAGCACAACCTTCCAGGAGCTCCATTTCATACGGGTTTCTTTCTACTCTGGGCAGATTTGCCTAATATGGTCATTTCAGGTGCACAGTTTTTTGCTGTTAGCACAGATGCCCCAAACTTCTGATGAACACACCTTGGAAGGGCCAACCAATCAGACGAAGAAGAGCTGGTCTAAGGAAGTATAAGGGAGCTCAAACAGATTGTTTCAGATACTGAATAAATTAAGCAAATTGTGAATCATGCAATGATAGTTGGTAGACTCTATGAATAAAAGCGCATAGGTTGAAATAAGCAAAATAGGTCTCCTTTAAACTTGGGTTCAGCGCAGTTCAACCGCCATTACAAACCAAGTATATACTTTCCTTTAACAGCTACAGAAACCACAGAAATAAAAACCAGGACAACTGTGTCCAGATATCACACAACACATTTGTCTTTTGAATGAGTCAAGGATGAGTGAGTGAATGAGTCTTCAAAGGCCCAGTAATGATAAACAATGTCTGAATGGTCAGCTTAAAATCTCACAGGGACCAGAAGGACTTTAAAGAAAGGGAGATAATAGGCTTAAAGGGAACTCTCCCTTGCCAGGAAAAAAGCCTAGATTAATGTGTTTGATACTGGCAAGAAAACTTTGTGGGAAAATTATTAAAGGGGATCAGACAAAAGCCTTTCATGAAGTTTACAGTGCCGAAAGTCTCCTCATTGAACTTACACTACTCAGCTAAACTCTATGACATGGGAGGGAAATTTGGTTAAAACATATGAAGTAAAGATCAAAATCGCACATACATCATATTTCAATAACTTTAATGTAAAGTTTCATAAAAACAACCATTTGGGGTTTTTTTTAGGCAAACCACAGCCTAATTTGAATTGGCCTTTCACCATACCTTTAGATTGTGTCTTTTCTCAAAACATAAAAACATAATGCTGAAGGAATTATTATATAAATATTCAGCTGTACATTTTCCATTTTTTTAGTCATGTGGCACAAAAAGACAGGAAGTGCTGATGTAGCAGCTCCTGTTCACTTTTAGGAACCAAGAAAAGGTCTAATGGGTGGTGCTATAAGTTGACATGCTGAAACCATTATGGCTTTTTATACTGGCACCACTCCCTGTAGCCCCCCCCCTAACTAAAACATACACGAGACTAAAGTGAGAAGGCCCCATCCCTGTAGCTACTTCTCCCGTGACCAGAAAAATAACAACTTGAGTGGAGAATCAACCCGCTCATGCTCAGGGGTCGGGTCTGAAATTTTAGATCACGCGAAGCTTTCCAGATCTGCTCCTCGAGGCATTTATGCTGATATTGCTCCAGATAATCTGGTGCCACAGTGCACAATTCTTGAATTTCATTTGTTGAGCATGTGTTAGGCAAGCTGCTCTACTAAGAATCTATTTTTTAAGGCTTTTTTTTTTTTTTGCTGACACTGCACAAAAAGCTGTTTAACAGACGGAGCGACTTCTGACTCAAACACAGACAGACTTAAAAAAAAAAAGAGAGGAACTGACTGCCAGGTTTTAAACCTCACAAAAAATGCCTCATAAAAAGCAATACAGTCTGTGGCTCTTCTGAGTATTGTCCCAAGTACAGAGCTACTGGTTCTTGAAAAAAGTCAAGCTTGGACTAAAGGTCTCTTTGTGAGTTTCAGAATGCCTTTCTGCATTACTGCATACCTCAAGGCCTCATATATTCCAGATGTGCTGAATTGGCCAGGAACCCCCCACAGACCCACCCACCAGCATCCCATCACCCCCCTGTCCTCCCCCAAACTTTTCAGCTCCTTTCCTTCCACAACCATTCTTTCACAGAAGCCCTGAAAAACAGGCAATATCCCAAAACCATTAAAGATCCCAAATGAGTGGGCACAGCTTCATCCTGCCAAGGAGGTCGAGCCAACATAGCGTATACTGAAAAAAGATTCCCATCTTTCCACCCTAAAAAGAAATAAACCATATTCTAATGATAAGGATGTAAAACCACAAGAGAGAGAAGACAGTTCTCTCGTGCTAAAGGTACCAACGCAGTTTCAGACTCTCCACAGTCTAGTCTGAGGGGTAATTTGTCGGTCTCTATGATTTTTAATGACAGATCTTCTTATTTGCTGTCTGGGACCTGTGATATACTATCTGCCATGTTAACGATCTACTAACATGACAAACTTTGGTGATTCTTCCTCAGGCAATAAAGCGTGCAGTAACATGAAAAACCTCTGTTACATTCATTAAAGCATTTTAACCAGCAGACTCTAACACTATGAAATACATTTTTTTTTGGCAAAATGTCCAACTCTCCTCATCCCAACACTTCTCAGAGCAATACATTTTGATGTTTAAGTTTAGACTTGTGATTAACTTAATCTGTGACATTCTGACTTAATGTCTTTTGTGGCTCTGTGGTCATGCAGCGGCATCTTGGGATGACTTGTCTGTCTTTTTCGTGTCGCTGCCATCTACTGAGAGTTGGCAGCATAGGCAGCAATTAGTGTACACTGGAAACCCTGTAAATGTTTGCTAGCACATCATGCAATTATGGTAAGTTTAAATATCTGTCAGAATGAAGGAAGATGGGCAGTGCGAAAGCTGTGCCACTTAGATATTTGCTTTCATAATCTTTTCATTTTGCTTCTCTGCAATTTTCCCTCTGCTGAATCACTTTGTTGTGTATCACAGTACACAAAAAACAATGATGAATGATGATGGATTTAGACAGTGGTGGGCTTGTCCAGTTAGCATAAATTAGCCAAAATTACGTGTTACAATATATCATCTTCTGATTAGCATAGCCACTTAAGACACATTTTTATTTTCTGTCGCCATCTGAAAGGATCAATAATCACATATCTGGTATCAAAATAATACAAGTGTTTAAATAAGTCTACCCAAACAGATGCATAGTTCTGAAACACACACAAATTTATCTTGGCAAAAGCCACAGTTCACTATGAATACCTATGTGATTTCATTTGATCTTCAATTTCATCGTTTTTATGACCCACATATGTATTTTCAAAACAAAGAAAAATACTCCTTTCTTTTTTCCACCTCCCTCCCCTCCCTCTTCTTTTCCCCCCTCCTTGGACTAGGAGCCCAGATAATGTGGAAAGATGGTGATCCTTCAGGCCAGAATATGAGTCTCCCTCCCAGATTTCCACAGTCTCGTGCCCAGTTATTATATAAACTTACAAAACCCATCACAAAACCTATATGTTTAAAATTATACTGTGCTACTGTAAACTCCGTTGACAGCTGTCAGACTGTGAAATAAACATGGTAGGCTACAACTTTTCAATCAAAAGAACCAAAGTTTTCCACCACATTTAAACCATTTTGTGGATTTGATTAAAGCACTGGACTCTTGCTACATATTTATGCTGTAAAAACGTAAAGCATTATCCGTGGGCTCCTGGTCATTACTACCTAAAGTCGAGCGTAAAATTTCTGCGTAAAACCTGCAGTTTATTTTGTCTGAAGAAGGATTTAAGAGCCCTCTCTGACCACACCTGGATGGCATCCATCACTCACTCACATACTCAGAGGAAAGGGACATCTTCGCCTATGTGTGCCTATGTGTGCCAAGAATCAACTCTATAGCACTTGCGATATATAGCTTTAGATGACTTTAAAGTCGTTTCAAAACTATATAACTCTCTATATGTAGCTTTAGATAATTATACAAAGTTCAGACACATGTGACCGGGAAGACCACCTTAAAGATTCTGAAATCTTGAATATGTTGGAAAGTCACATGATACAGCTTCATTTTGGTGTCAGCATTTATGAAAAGAAGAATCTTTGGAATTCTTATGATACTTCTGATAAATGTATTTACGTTTTTTAAATAATATCGTTGACAAAAACAAACAAATAACAAAACAGGCAACGAGATTGAAAATGTTTACTTGGCAACTAAAAATGTATATAAACTGAGTTAAGGTGAGTTTAAGTGATGGCGCCCGGGACACCGGGCATTAATTGAAATGAAAGCTGAGACCGTTTATAGCTACCGACTAAGCCTACTGGCATCTGGGCTGCCTGCCAGCATGAGGCGCTTTCAAACTGTCAGGGATGCCCTAGACCCGGCACAGTGACTGAGGTGTATAGGAACAGCATCTTACCTGCTCTAACATTGGCAGCCTGGAGAATTAAAATAACTGTGACCGTAACGATTAGCGTTGAATCCCATAGCCACCTTTTCGTTTTCCACCTGGTGGTCCATCTTTGCATCTCCATGGTGAGCGCCCCCAGCTATACGGAAAACGGGCGACTTTCTTTACAATTTGATCCCGTCGACAGTCCACAAAAATGTGCTTATACTACAGCGCCATGTGGGAAAGTACAAGGATGCTTCTTACAGCCAGACTGGGCCCTTCAGATCCGATTCCCCTTTAGCCCAGCTCTCGCACTGGTGGCAAAGGGCTTTCATGAAAAAAGCGCAAGCCACTCCGTTCCCTGAGAGTTGTGCACCGTGAGGAGGCTGGACTAACGCCGCAACACTGAACCTGAACCGGCTCTGAGATACTGACACTGGAAAATCCTTCCTTCATCAAATCACCAGTTGGGAAAGTTGTCTCTGGGCCCGCCCCTTGTGCTTTGGATGAGGTCTAAACAGCAGCACGTAGAGCATCACTACATCCCAGTGCAAACTAATTATAGAAGACAGTACATGCCCTAGAGATACTACAGCCCGACAGTCTCAGTAGCATCTATCCTTAAAGACTGTACTTTATGGAGTTATGGAAAAAAAGAAGAAAAAAAGCGGCAAATAAGGAGAATTCCCTCATTTCCTAAATTTTAACCTGAAAGAAAAGAGCTTATATTAATGATAGAGGAGATACAGAAGTGGAGGCACTAAATGCAAATGAAGCTGTGGGGGGGAGCTGTTATTTTAGACGTTTCCTGAAAGCAAAAGAATGTGAAAAGAGTATGAATAGCTCCAGCATGGGCCAATGGTTAATATAAAAGCTTCTGTGGCCAAAATGGAATATTTTCCAGACTCCAGGAGTTTCCTCCAGAGCACTTAGATTTTCTTTCGGGTTTTTTTCCCCCTGCTGCCTGATAATTAATGGCAAACGATGACTGGAACAAGGAATGGGAGCACAGGTGGAAACTATAGTTCCCCTCCTGATTTGTTTTTTCTTGTGTGCCAGACAGATTTAACAGTACAATGGAAACCATTCTTGAAGAAACCACATTTTATAATATTTGTCAGCACAAATATTTACTTATCACAATGTAGGAAGTAGAGCTATTGGCTGAGAATGTTTAGTGTTCTGGGAAGAGATGGCTTTGCACAGGATTTGCAGTTGTGACCAAACTTAGTTAATGTATTTCTGGAATTAGGATTAAAACTGCAGAAAGCAATTGCAGCACAACTAAAATTCCTTTCAAAATGAGGTCACATACCATTTTTGCATGTTCGTGTTTTTGCTTGTTTTCTAAACTCTAGGTTGCAGGAATAGTGGTCTGATAATAGGTCCCACAAACATGGGATTTTAAAAAAAAATCTATTTGTTGTCTTTCACTACTGGTTTCTTTTTTTAAACCTTGTTCAACCTTTTTTTAACATCGATCAAGGCAAAGAGCCCTCTCTGCTCATATATTTGATCTTTCCTTTCCTCTCAGGTGGGAGTGGGCAGGTTCCACCCTGGATTATGCCTGCTGTTGGATCCACCTGTTTTTCTGCTCTTTAGCTGATGCACCTGTTTTTCATCTAATCATAACTCAACAGCACTTAAAGACCATCTCAAACAACTATTCTCTGCCAGTTTGTTGTCTATGGTTGCACTAATCAGGCTCTCTAATGCGCTTGTCTGTGTTATTTTGCAAGCTGCCTGTGCCAACATCATCTCTTTCGGTTTCAAGTAGTTTCATCCTATCAGCCAAAGAGCTTTCCCTCTGGATCAGACTCATCTGCCTTTTTTGTTCTTGCAAAAAAGGAATTGTGGGTAATTCACATACCTGTCCACTCTACACTGACCCCTGTCTTCTGGAACCTAAAAAAGTATTCATCTATCCATACATGGAATGGCCTTCTGGATCCTGTGTTTGAATGTGCATTGCATTTAAGATGTTCCCTAAGCCAACACTACCACCATTGTAGTTCTTTTAAAAGGCACAATTAAAAAATGGGAAGGTTAGTAACATCATTCCAGTTCTTCCTCACGTTCCCAGGAATTACTGTGCCAAATTCCATGGCAATCCTTCAATTACCAAAACAATAAACTGCGATAAAAAAATATCAAATCTATGGAGGTACCTAAAGGTTCAGTTAAATTTTCATGCCTGCCTAGTTGATGCTGAAATATTTTATGAAAAAAGAAAAAAGCTTTGCTGACTTCTCTGAAAGTCAAAAAATCAACAGTGTCATTAAGCTCCGGGAAATATGAAACAGAATTTAATATTAAAAGTATGTATCAAACATGCACCTGATGTAGTTCTGAACAGTAATAACAAACTTCATGATAAATCACTCTGCCATATCTCAGTCAAGCCGTCAGAAGCACATTGCAACAAAGTGCCAATGCACAATGTACAAGAAAGTAAATAAACCATCAATTAAAGAATGAAAAAATAAGAAAATTCTTAGAAATAGCCTTCATAAAATGTAAATCTTATCCTACAAGAATGAAATATAAGCAGTAAAGAAATATAAACAGCCACAGACCTAATTCAGTCACATTTGACTGAATTAGGTCTGTGGCTAATTATAGCATAAAATGGATTGGACAAATGAAATAACTGGAAATAAAATGTTCATTTCTAATACTTGAAAATCCTTTGCGGGCAATGACATCTTGCCTGAAGTCTTGAACTCATGGACATTGCCAGATTCTGGGTTTTTACCTTTTTTTTAGGCCTTTACTGCAGCAGCTTTCAGCTGCTGTATGTGTGTGGGCCTTTCACTCCAAAGTTTAGTCTTCAACAAGTAAAATGCATCATCAGTTGGATTAATACTTGACCATTCAAGAATATTTCACTCCTTTGCTTTAATAAACTCGTGGATTGCTTTGTATGTATGTTTTGGGTCAGTGTCCATCTAGATTATGAAATGCCACCCAATCAATTTGGCAGCATTTAGCTGGATTTGAGCAGACAGTATGTCTCTGAACACCTCAGAATTAATTCGACCTCTTCTGTTCATGCAGTCTTCACTTTATGGTAGACTTGGATATCGATATGGAGAGTGTTGTTCACTGGGTTGGCTGTGTTGAAGGGGGGTCGCCATTGAAATTATTCTGCGATCATCCACCACTGTTGTCTTCCATTGACATCTAGTCTTTTTTTGTGTTGCTGAGTTCAGCAGTGCTTTTTTTCTTTCTCAGGATGTAACAATCTGTAAATTTTGCCATTCTTACTATTGTAGAAATTTCTCGGATGGGCTTTTTCTGTTTTTACAGCTTAAGGATGGCTTGTTTCACAAGGGGAGCCTTTTAGACTGCATGTTGTCTGTTTATGGAAAAATAATCCAAATGCAACTACCAAACCTCAAATTAACTACAGGCCTTTTATCTGCTTAATTGATAATGACATAATGGAGGAATTGCCCACACCTGCCCAGGAAATAGCCTCTGAGTTATTTACTTTTGGTCCCTTTAAAAAGAGGGTGGCACATGTTAGGGAGGTGAAACTGCTAAACCCTTCATCCAGTTTAAATGTGGATACTGTAGAAAATGAAAGCTGAGAGACTACACATAATTTCCATGTCCTTTATATAACTATAATTGGAATTTGTTTAAGTAAGCAGGTAAAAAAGAAACCCAAAAAAACCTTGCTCCAGTGTCCATATATATATATATATATATATATATATATATATATATATATATATATATATATATATATATATATATATATATATGAACCTAACTGTATGAACCTAACTGTATTTTAATATAACCCAGCTTGATAGCCTTGTGACCTTGTGCTTGCTCAGCAGTAGAAAGCAGCCTGCTAGGCTATGCATATTTGTTTCAGGCAGATGGCTGGCCCTTTTTTTCCTCTTGCTTTTTTCTTTCAACTTGTTTGGTGGAGAATGTTCTAACCTCTTGTTCATGTTGCTTCCTGGGACTCTAGCCCAAAATGTTTGGTTTAATTCGTGTAGCCCTCCACTGGAATTGAAAACATGTACAACCAAAACTAATGTCTTCAGTTTCGCTTTTCAAACAGACTGGCTCAGCCAGCCGACAAAATGTACTGAGAGACGTCCAGTTGCTCCTTATATGTTCTAGTTTCTTGGGCAGTCTACAATTTTCAGAAAGGCCTAGCCTTGGAGCTGCCTCTTTGTAGCTGGAACCATATTATTACAACTGATGCATTTGCTACCAGTGTGTACCAAGATGACATTGTATAATTATTCTATAATAAGTCTCTGCTCTATGCATGGTTCAGCCCAACACAGCTATAAAAACAAAAATGTCTTGAAAATGTTCCCCTGTGGCTTTGTTTTTCTATCAAAAGCAGCTTTTAATCAGAGTACTTTCAAGTTTCAAACTCAAATTATTCTTTCTGCTTTCCAGAAACAGATAGGATTGGAAAGACGCCGCTCTGAGTAGATATTCAGCCAGTGAGTTCTAGTCTAAGAATCAAAGCTATTTCAAATACACATTTTAGATGTTTTTGAAGAAATGTACATTTCAGCGACTGCAAAATACACTGCAAAAAAATTAACATCACTTTTATTAGAGATGCTTGGAATATTAGAGACACAGATCAAACCATCTCTGTAATGTTGGAAAAATCGGTGAACCAACACTGGCAGTGTGCACTGGAGGGCAATCTCTAACATACACTAAAGATGGAAAATGTTATTTCCACATAACTGGTTTGCAGATAATGAAGACCACAAAAACAGTCATATGAGATGCGCTTTTTAAATGATGCAAAATGGGGTGGTACCAGTTATGGTAACACAAAGTTTGTCAACACCTTCACTAATAAAGTATAAAACTTTAGACCCACACACTGAAGGATCAGGACACGTGATTTGCAAAGGCTCCTGCACTGCTGAAAAATAACTCCTTTTTCACGGGTTCTCAGCCTGAAGAAGTGAGGAAACCAAGGCGTGGGCCAAAGTTCTCTCCATGACACACTGCAATAAAATGACCATTAGCAGTTTGATATGGCATACATTTTCTCAAAAATCAACTCAAACATTTCTACATTCCACATGCTGCTCTATGTGCATCGCAGTGTGTTCTGACATGCCATTGTGATTTTATGTATAATTTTATCCTAAATCAGAGCACTTTATTTTTATTGTTACCTCTACAGAATCACATTAAGTTGTCAAATACAGTAGATTATTTGATGTAATTTCACATTTTTGTTAACTAATCACAAAAATATTTGCAGCTACTAGGTTGATGGAACTTACAAGGTAATTTGGGTCAATAAAAAAATTAGATAAGATGTAAGACATCATGTAGAGCCTATAAGTTACTGGAACCATTGTGAAGCTACAGGTAGATTTAATAGAAGATATATAACTGAAATTCTACCAAACGATGGCTGTGAAAGGAATTTAGTTTGTAGCACAGCAAATTCACACATTGCAGTGTTTATAGTTTTCTCTGGAACTATTTTCTTATGAAAGCTCTCTGTGGTCTAGTCTGTAACTTCTAGCCAAAGTGGCCAAGGAATCCTTCTCACTAATAACCCCCCATGACCTACTTTTTTCTTACTGTTCATTTGATTATAAACATACAGATATCTAATGACAAAGCAATTTAAATAGGGCCTAACATACTTTCATACAGTCAAATTTCACTTTGGAGGCATGAAACATCTTGTGCTGTCCTGGAAATGTCATGGAGAACTTCAGTGAGTACCCAGAGTTACTTCACCTGGAGCGACAAGGAGGCTTTGAATCACAGTTCCCTTCATAAGTAAGCCATGACCTGCAATAAGAACGAAGCAATCTTAGATTTTCTCTACCAGACTAAGTCGATGTAACGTCAAGCCTCTCATTGCTACAAATTATCCAGCTAGAAAGCCCTCTTTGGCTGGATGGGGGTGGTGAGGGACGCATGCTAGACGCTGAAAACCACATAACCACTCAGTGGAATGTATGTTTGTCTGAGCATGTTTGTTATAATTTCATGTGGCATTCAGATGGCTTCACCTAGTGGGAGATTGTCAAGTTGTGGGAAGGTGTACTTTCAGTTTCCAATGTTGTAAAGTTACCTATTTTAAACTGCAAAGTCATTACAGGCTAATAGTGTCTCTTACTGCAAACCTTTTAAAAAGGAGATCAGCAATACTGATCATAACATCTGTACAAATCGAAAATAATATTTTAAAAGTCTACTGCAGAAACGCTGAGGTTGCAATTTTATGCTGTAGTTGCATGGTGATAATGTACAGGAGTACTGTGAGAAGAAACATGATGCTTAAAAATAAATCTTCAGATTTCTGGATGATTACCACACAGAAGAACGGCTAAAATAACAGTTTCTCTGATAGCAAAGAGGAATTCTCTGTGGGACACCAGTGTCATTTACATATTGGCTTTCATGTCTGTGTAAGTGCATTTTTGTACCAATCTAGTGAATGTAGGAAATTTTACTACATAAGACAATGCTGGTTGTGTTATGCAAAAAATGTAATCACCCACCGGGAACCACAAACAGACTGTGCAAAATATCAGTCATAGTTGCTGAGACGGTAAAACTGACCCTTTTGCAGCTCATATTAAATGTGCATCATAATCTACTGTATAAAGGGAAAAACCATGATAAAAGGGTTGCACTCTAGACTTATCCAGTTATTGCAGAAGTCAACCTACAAGTTTACTCGATATTTACAGAGGCCATCCTATTTTCATGTTTCTTGTCAACTAAATGTGATGAATGCTTTTGCTGCTTTCAGCAGTCAACAGAGTGTTATGGCTAGTTAAGTGGAGAGGTCTGCAATAATCTAAACATGCCTGAAGTGGCTCACATTTCATGAGTAAAAGTCTCCTGGAGGCCTTTCTCTGGCTGACAGCAGTAAAAAGTGATAGAGGAGAGGAACTGGCTGACACTGAATGTAGAGGCTGATAATCGTAGCTTGGCAATGGGAAAAAACCCTACTGTACTGCTAAGTCATGTCTTTTTATTATACTTCAAGGTAAAGAAAATAAAAATATGAACGCTTAGCTCATTTAGCAACACCTGACTTTTGGCTTTTTAAACTTCTACAACCAATGACACACTCAAAAATAACTGAAACGATGCTGCAAAAGATGAGAAAAGACAAGAGAAATAAAGTAAAAGAAATAAGAGCCAAAAATAATGACATTGCTGGGAACTTGGCACATGTGCATACATGGCTTGTGCAACGAAGACGCTTGAAATCATGAATCTCTTTGGATTTAGAGCACTTAGAGTCGCTGTTTTCATAGGCCATGAATGTTTCTCATTACTTTTGTTTGTTGTGATCAAACATAAATCTCCGAGTCATCTTTGATCCTTTGCTTAAAACTTTTATTTACAGAATTCAGTTTCACTCTGACATTTCTACAATAGCAGCTGTTTTGATTGAGACTATTCTCATAAACAGTCTGCAATTGTAGATCAGTCTTTAGAGAGGGATGGGGTCTGGGAATACACTATAAATCTTTCAAAGCATATAACAGCAGATCAGCAACATTCAGCATTCTTTAAAGTTATACTAGTAAGTATTTGGTACATTTATAAAAAAACAGCATCAATGCACTGTAACGTTTTTGTTTACAGTTTTCAGTTTATTTGTGCTCTCTTTAGAATTCATTACAAATCTGTTGTACATATCACATGTGTATATATATTTACCAATTCTGTATATTTGCATTAAGGTGTTTACTGTAGCATAATTGCTAATATTAAACATCACAGCTATTCCTACACCTAGAAAGATAAAGATTGGTCCAGCCCTGAAAATATAAGTGGCCAATTCCAAACAGCACCAAAAGAAAATGCAAAAGTGCCCAGAAATATCAATTCTTTTCTGTTATGCACTTGACCCTCCCCTTCAAAAACAACAACAAAAAAAACAGCATGATAGCCCAAAGCAAGTGTTAGAGGTCTACTCTATCTATTGTTTGGCTGAAGGCTGCTCTTATACTACTTAATGCTGGAGTTAGAGTTTGTTTCTCACAGATTAGTGACTAAGCTTGCCTGCTGGCTTTTTATTGCAGCAGGTATATCCCCTCTGACATCTTAATGAGTGAGTACATACGTAGGTTTCCAGTCATAAAATCAGACGCTAGGGAAACTCCTTTTCCAACCAGCCATCAACTTTTTAAGATAAAACTTGCACTCAAATACATATAGGCATTTACTGAACCCAGCTGTGTGCTGAACTGCATCCTGATGATTCATTTTAACTTGGTTTTTAGCAGTCGCAGGTTTCTGGATGCATGCTCATAAGTTCTTAGAAAAGAATTTGACATTGCAGGACTCAATCCTGGGAATGAAACCAGTAACAACTGGGGTTCCAGCTGTGTTCTCAAATAAAGCTGAACACTTTCCCTAGCTTCGTATGTTTTTTCTTATGACTGAATAATTTTTATTGTCTAAATAAACAAGAAGAAAGCACAGAAATAGTTTATAGAGCTTTGTCTGCTAAATTAACAGCATTTAAACTGTCTCAAAATGTGGTTTATTTATCAAACAACTTCAGGATTTGATCAAGGTTCCAGGTGCTTAGATTATTCACTGAATGGAGAGTAACATAAAAGGAAATACAATAAACTTGTAATTGAGTAACTCTTAAGGAGCTTTGTGTTGTAATTACGTATTTGCAGCTCCGGCTGGCATTCTCACTAGTCTCTTTAATTATCTTTTATGCAACTTTAAACACTGCCTAATTGTGTGGATGCTTTAAGCATCCACACTATTGAGTTCCTGTTTCTCTTTATTGTGTGGATGCTTTAAGCATCCACACTATTGAGTTCCTCTTGGGACTTCCGTACACTTTTTGGCACTTAACTACTTCCGCAATTTTCAGCCGATTTTCACCGTTCAAATTTTAAACTATTCTGCTATTTCTGCTAATGTGTGCTATGTCTTTTGGTATTTTTCACTATTATACTTTTTAAAATATTAAGCTTAATTTGTCCCATTGAAATGAATGGGAAACTTCTGCAATTCTGCTAAAATTTGCTTGTTTCTGAAACTTAACTACTTCCTCATATTTTCACGTAGAACAAGCATTCAAACTTTAAAATGTTCACAAATTATTGGGCTATTCATGTGTGATTCAGCTTTTTCAAATCTTTTACCGTTTTACTTTTATGCCTGTTAAAGTTTTGAGTTGCACAATTGTGATTTTTCACAAAATACATGCGTTGTTATGGTTGCTATGCTCTTGGCTTCCAGTGTGCCACTGAAGCTTTTGCAGTCTTCTCTTCATGTCCGAACAACTGTTTGCTACTTGCTCAATTTTCACTCAACTTCCACAAATTATACATCAAAACGTAGGTATTTTTGCTGGCTTTCAGGAAATGTCACTATCATTGTTGTGGGATTTATAGAATTTTGGCAAATCTCCTCAGACCAACACAAACTCTCAAAACTCTGCATAGAAAGTCAATGGAGAGCTTGTTCAAAATCATCGCTGGATTTCTGTAATGAGAGGCATATTTGAATCGTCATATCTCCTTAACGAAGCGACTTTAAGACATGAGGCTTGTCCCGGTATATCTTCAGACACTCCTGACGCTCACAATTCAAGAATTTCTTTCTCACCTATTACCGTTCTGAAATGAGTTGGACTTGTTTGAGGGTAGGAAATTCGTCCGTCGCACAGATTTCTTCAGATTTCAAACTCTGGAAATGAACCACTTTTTTCTCTCGTCATAACTTTTTGTTGGATTTCCACAGAGACCTGAAAATTTCCATGACTGTTCACCAAAGCCTGCTGTCTCTTACGGTGAAAGAATGATATCAATGCTCCAAATAGATTTCGAGTTACAAAGCGTTGTTTGAGGGCAAGTCAAGGCAGTTTTTGCTTCACTCTACTCAGTTATGGTGCATTACAAGTCAAATATCTTTAATAATTCATATTTTAATGATAAATTGTTAACACTGGAAGATTCCCCCATCTCTTCTGAACAAAACGGTGTAAGAATGACCGCTCTAGCCCCTACGGTTAGGAAATTATGGTCATTTGTTTGAGGGGAGTCGTCACTATGAGAAATAGACTGCAATAATCCTGTGCCTCTCTGTGCTGCCTGTGTAAACAGATGCACCTGTTTTGGCGGGAAAACGTAAACAGCCACTCTGATTGGTGGATTCAAATTCAGCAGCTCCCAGGCTGACCTAGAAACTTACTTCTCTCTCCCTGTGTGTGTGTGTGTGTGTGTGTGTGTGTGTGTGTGTGTGTGTGTGTGTGTGTGTGTGTGTGTGTGCGTGTGAGAGAGAGAGAGAGAAAGGCTTTTAATGGGATGATCTCATTCTAAGATTTAAATTCAATATATTTAGACTGGTTGACTGAATTGGATCTTGTGTGTGTGTCTCTCTGTGCATGTGTGTTTCCTTCTGTGTACATATTTCTGATTGTGTGGCTGTTATATATTTTTTTTGCTGATTTTTTTCATTTAACAAGTATATTTGAGGGACTCTCAGCATGTTCAGCATTTTTTCAGCTGTCCATTTTGCTTTTCCAATTTTTCTGTTTAACTTATTACTATTGTGCTAAATCAAACTATTTCTGCTATTTTATAAGATTTGTGCTTAATATACTATTTCTGCTTTTAATAGGATTTGTGCTTAATATAGTATTTCTGCTTTTTATAGGATTTGTGCTTAATATACTATTTCTGCTTTTTATAGGATTTGTGCTTAATATAGTATTTCTGCTAAATGTAGTATTTATGCTTAACCCTTTAAGACCTACCATAGAACCAAGTCCGCCAGAGCTTATATTATATTTTTACATGCTGTGGAGCCATTTTTGGGAGCATTTCAAGTTGCTATACATCAATACAACCATTATAGCCCAGATTTTAATAATATGTATTCATTAAGTGCATAGTAATTACATAAATTGCAAAAAAGTGCAATAAACTACAAAAAAATTGAAAATCGTTTTTGATTTTTTAACATATATTTGTAGTTAGAGAAATTTAAGAGTCTTATCCCTCAAAACTGTAAATACAAAAAAGTTGCACAAAATACTTTCCCACCACAGGAAATTTATTTTGAGTGTCTTCATAGTTTTATTTTTGAAATACACCAATTTTTATACACTGCAGGAAAAATGAAAATAAATATTATACTGCAAATTTGCAAAAAAGCAGCATATGCATCAAAATAAACTATTTCCAGCAGTGCAATATGAGTCCTAAGAATCCCAGAAACGACACAGAAAGTCATAAAGTCAAAGATAACTTTTAAAAAGAGCAGTATAGGCCCTGAGGCCCTGATCGCAAAAAAGACTACATTTCCGCGAAAATGACGTCACTTCCGGTTTCGGGCAGGTAATGGCGGAAATGCAAAAGTTCGCGCTGACGTCTATTCCAACGTAGGAAGTGTTTTGAACAGCTGATCAGATCGGTAAAGCGTGTTTCTGGAATATTATGTTTTTGTTCCTGCAAGCGCTTTTTATGCAGTTTTTGCAAAGCTTTATGTGGAAGGAAACCGTGACCTAGGACAAGCTGATGGCATCAGATGTAAGTACAACTCCTCCGGTTTCATATGCAAAAAAAATTTTTGCGCTAGCTTACGTGGTTGCAGTGCTACTGGGATTTAAAAATAGTTACGCATAACAGAGCGTTCCCGCTCCGATCGGCTCTAAAGGGTTAATCATACTATTTCTATATATTTCTGCCAGGCAGCCAATCCTCTGTGCGAACTCAGACACATATCACATATCAGGGCCTGCACGGCTTCCCAGCCAGCCAATCATGTCTGAGGTCTTCCGTTTCCTCTCTCGTCATATCTCAGCGACGGTTGTACAAAGAGCAATGAAAATCGCAGTCAAAGTACACCAAAGTCCGCTGATTCACCCAGCACAAGAAATATGCCTCTAGTCCACCTAGTTTTTGAGTTACACAACGTTTTGTAACTCCAAAAAACGGCGTTTTTCGCCTCTCACCGCGATCTAATTCTGACTCCTCATCACCCTGTTTTTCAAGACGGCTCCTCTCTTTCCCAGTGGCGCAGTTGGTAATGACACGGGTCTGCAAGCCAAAGATCGTGGGTTCGATTCCACCTTGGTCAACATGTTTTTTTCCCTACAAATTAATACACTGTCACAGACCAGTAATTCATATTCATCATTTATTACAATTCTGCAAACTGTTATGATTTTACCAGCTTTTCTAATATGGACCTCACATTCTTAACACTCCATGGCACAAATACTCTTCCCTTTAGGCTCTGTGTATGTGTGTGTGTATCAATATTTCTCCCATTTTAAAGTATTACTCCTCTATAATTGTATTTCTGTTAAATCAAAGTACTTTTACTACATCTTAGTACTTCTGCTCAATCATAGTATTTCTGCTACTTTTTGGTACTTGTGCTAAATACAGTATTTCTGCTAAATCATACTATTTCTACTATATTATATTTTTCTTTCTAAATATAGCATTTCTGCTATATAATTGTATTTATGCTATGTTATAATATTTGTGCTAAACCAGAGTATTTGTGCTGAAACATAGTATTTCTGCCAAATGATAGTATTTCTGTCAAATTATAGTATTTGTGCTAAAACATAGTATTAATTTAAAATTACAATATTCATAGTTCATCACAGTGTCTCTGGTAAATCACAATATTTCTGCTAAGTTCTGCTATGCTATTGTATTTCTGCCAAGTATTATGTTTCCTCTAAGATATTGCAGTTCTGCTAAGTTATTACATTTTAGCAAACTTCTTTTGCTTCTGCAAAGTTTTTACAATTTCTGCAACTTTTCAGCTTTTTCAGCTAGTTTTTGCAGACAGCTTCAGCTTAAAGCATCCACACTGCATTTTCGCAGGAAATGCAAATTTTTCTAGTTCTTTATTATTATTGTGTGGATGCCTTAATAGGCATCCACACTATTGAGATCCTGTTTCTCTTTCTTCTTTATTATTATTCCGGGTGTTTCCGTACACTTTTCGCCGTGGATCTACTTCCACAATTTTTGTGCTATTTTCACCGTTCAAACTCTAAACTGTTCTGCTCTTTCTGCTAATGCCGGCTATGACTTTTGGTGTTTATTACTATTATACTTTTTAAAATATTACACTTTTTTCCTTTAATTTGTCCCATTGAAATGAATGGGAAACTTCCACAATTCTGCTAAAACTTTCTTGTCTTTGAAACTTAACTACTGCCTCATACTTTCACCTAGAAACTCCATTCAAACTTTAAAATGTTCTCAAATGATTTGGCTATTCCTGTATGATTCAGCTTTTTCAGATCTTCTACCGTTTTAATCTTATCCCTCTTTGAGTCTTCAGTTGCAAAATTGTGATTTTTCAGAAAATACATGCGTTGCTATGGTTGCTATGCAATTAACTCAGAGGGGACAGTGAAACTGTTTGAATTTTCTCTTCATGTCCAAACAACTTCTTGCTACTCGCTCAATTTCCACTCAAGCACCACAAATTATACATCAAAACGTAGGTATTTTTGCTGGCTTTCAGAAAATGTCCCTATCATTGTTGTGGGACTCATAGATATTTTGCAAATCTCCTCAGAGTAACACAAAGTCAGAAAACTCTCCATATAAACTCAATGGAGAGTTTGTTCAAAATCACCGCTGGATTTCTCTAATGAGAGGCATTTTCAAATTGTCATATCTCCTTAACGAAGCAAAGTTAAGACATGAGGCTTGTCCCCGTATATGTTCAGACACTCCTGACGCTCACAATTCAAGAATTTCTTTCTCACCTATTACCGTTCTGAAATGAGTTGGACTTGTTTGAGGGTAGGAAATTTGTCCCTCGCTCAGATTTCATCAGATTTCAAACACTGGAAATGAGGCACTTTTTTCTCTCGTCATATCTTTTTGATGGATTTCCACAGAGCCCTGAAAATTTCCATAACTGTTCACCAAAGCCTGCTGTTTCTTACGGTGAAAGAATGATTTTGATGCTCCATATAGATTTAGAGTTACCAAAGCGTTGTTTGAGCGCAAGTCAAGGCAGTTTTTGCTTCGCCTCTACTCAGTTACAGTGTATTACAAGTCATATATCTTTAATAATTTATGTTTTATCTCTGAATTATGAAGACCTGAAGATTCCCCCATCTCTTCTGAATAAAACGATGCCTGAATGACTGTTCTAGCCTCTACGGTTAGGAAATTATGGCCATTTGTTCGAGTGGAATCCTGAATGTCAGAAATACACTGAAGAAAACTCACACCTCTCTCTGTGTCTGTGTCTGTGTGTGTAAGGGCTGACTACAGCAGGTGCAGCTAATTTAACTGACCTACATATACCAAGCCCAGACTCTCCACAGCTCCTGTTCCCTTTACTGTCTGTGTATGTGTGTCTGTGTATCAATATTTCTCCTATGTTTAAGTATTACTCCTCAATCATAGTATTTCTGCTAAAACAAAGTACTTCTGCTACATCTCAGTACTTCTGCTAAATCATAGTATTTTTGCTAAATCATAGTATTTTTGCAGAATCATGGTATTTGTGCAAAATCATGGTTTTGAGGCCAAATCATAATATTTCTGTTATTTTATAATATATGTGCTGAATATATTATATGTGCCAAATCATAGTATTTATCCCAAATTATAGTATTTATGCCAAATTACAGTATTTCTGCTAAAAAGCAGAAATAGTCCTTTTTAGCAGGAATTTCTGCCAAAAGACAGTATTTATGTTAAAACATAGTATTTCTGCTAAATCAGAGTATTCCTGCCAAATCATAGTATTTGTACTGAAACATAGTACTTCTGCCCAATCATAGTATTTGTTCCAAAGCATTGTATTTGTATGGAGTCATAGTATTCCTTCTAAATCATAGTATTTCAATTAAATCTCAGTAGTTTTGTTAAAATGCAGTATTATTGCCAAATCATAGTATTTGTACCCAATCATAGTATTTTTGCCAAATCGTGGTATTTGTGCCCAATTAATAATTCTGTTATGTTATAGTATTACTACTAAGTCGTAGAATATCTGTTATGTTATAGTGTATCTGCGAAATATAGTATGTGTGCCAAATCATAGTATTTATACCAAATTACAGTATCTGTGCTAAAACATAGTATTTCTACCATATTGTGGTATTTGTGCAAGAACATTGAACTGTTATGTTATAGTATTACTACTAAGTCATAGTATTTCTGCGTTGTTATAGTATTTGTGCTAAAACGTAGTATCTCTGCCAAGTCATAGAATTACTGCAATTTCATAGTTTTTTTAGGAAATCTGTTATGTTATAGTATTACTACTAAGTCATAGTATTTCTGCCAAATCATAGTATTTGTGCCAAAGCATCGTATTTGTATGGAGTCATAGTATTTCAATCAAATCTCAGTAGTTGTTGTTAAAACGCA
The DNA here is from genome assembly GCF_057382275.1 of Copadichromis virginalis. Taxonomy (NCBI): domain Eukaryota; kingdom Metazoa; phylum Chordata; class Actinopteri; order Cichliformes; family Cichlidae; genus Copadichromis; species Copadichromis virginalis. The sequence goes on from NC_140635.1 coordinate 12,604,063, forward strand.
GTATTATTGCCAAATCATAGTATTTGTACCCAATCTTAGTATTTCTGCTAAATCATAGCATTTGTTCCAAATCATGGTATTTGTGCAAAAACATAATATGTCTGCAAAACCATAGTATATCTCTTATGTTATAGTATTACTACTAAGGCATAGTATTTCTGCCAAATCATAGTATTTGTACTAAATCATAGTACTTGTGCCAAATCATAGTATTTGTTGCACATCATAGTATTGGAACCAAAACATAGTATTTCTCCCAAAGCATCGTATTTGTATGGAGTAATAGTATTTCTTCTAAATCATAGTATTTCAATCAAATCTCAGTAGTTGTGTTAAAATGCAGTATTATTGCCAAATCATAGTATTTGTACCCAATCATAGTATTTTTGCCAAATCGTGGTATTTGTGCCCAATTAATAATTCTGTTATGTTATAGTATTACTACTAAGTCGTAGAATATCTGTTATGTTATAGTGTATCTGCGGAATATAGTATGTGTGCCAAATCATAGTATTTATACCAAATCACAGTATTTGTGCTAAAACATAGTATTTCTGCCATATTGTGGTATTTGTGCAAGAACATTGAACTGTTATGTTATAGTATTACTACTAAGTCATAGTATTTCTGCGTTGTTATAGTATTTGTGCTAAAACGTAGTATCTCTGCCAAGTCATAGAATTACTGCAATTTCATAGTTTTTTTTAGGAAATCTGTTATGTTATAGTATTACTACTAAGTCATAGTATTTCTGCCAAATCATAGTATTTGTGCCAAAGCATCTTATTTGTATGGAGTCATAGTATTTCTTCTAAATCATAGTATTTCAATCAAATCTCAGTAGTTGTTGTTAAAACGCAGTATTATTGCCAAATCATAGTATTTGAACCCAATCATAGTATTTCTGCTAAATCACAGCATTTGTGCCAAATCATGGTATTTGTGCAAAAACATAGTATGTCTGCAAAACCATAGTATATCTCTTATGTTATAGTATTACTACTAAGGCATAGTATTTATGCCAAATCATAGTATTTATGCCAAATTATAGTATTTCTGCTAAAACGCAGAAATACTACCTTTTAGCAGGAATTTCTACCAAAAGATAGTACGTCTGCTAAATCAGAGTATTTCTGCCAAATCATAGTATTTGTACTAAATCATAGTACTTGTGCCAAATCATAGTATTTGTACCCAATCATAGTATTTTTGCCATGTCATCATATTTGTGCTGAATCATGGCATTTTTGCCAAATCGTGGTATTTGTGCCCAAATAATAATTCTGTTATGTTATAGTATTACTACTAAGTTTTAGAATATCTGTCATGTTATAGTGTATCTGCGGAATATAGTATGTGTGCCAAATCATAGTATTTATACCAAATCACAGTATTTGTGCTAAAACATAGTATTTCTGCCATATTGTGGTATTTGTGCAAGAACATTGAACTGTTATGTTATAGTATTACTACTAAGTCATAGTATTTCTGCGTTGTTATAGTATTTGTGCTAAAACGTAGTATCTCTGCCAAGTCATAGAATTACTGCAATTTCATAGTTTTTTTAGGAAATCTGTTATGTTATAGTATTACTACTCAGTCATAGTATTTCTGCCAAATCATAGTATTTGTGTGAATTTGAATACTGTATTATCACTGTATTATGTAGTGGCTAAGTAGGGGCTGTTTACTAAGTGCATCAGTGTAAATAGGTCATCTCTTGTGTTGGAGTGCCCTCTTGTGGCGCCTTTTGGGTAGTGCCTTAGTAAACGGGAACCCTGTAAAAAGTGGTATCAGACTGATTTGTAGTGGAGGAATTTGTTGCCAGTTTTCTTAATCTTTAATCTGTATGCATGTTGTAATGCATACCCTGTTCTTAATCATAGAAACCACACCATATCACCTCTCCACATCCTCCTACTGTATGCCATACCTCCCTGTACCATCCATCTGACCGCAATAAACTCCACCTGTGGTAATCTAATCCCTGGATGTCAGCCTCTCCTTCTGACCGAGGATAGTTACTATTGCAGCACCACCCAGCATTAAACTGACGTACACCATTCTGTACAATAGTATTTGTGCTAAAAAGTAGTATTTCTGCCAAATCATAGTATTAATGCTATTTCATACTATTTAAGCGAAATTACAGTGTTTCTGCAAAAACACTGCATTTCTGCTAAATCATAGTATTTCTGTAAACTTATAGTACTTGTACTCAATTATAGTATTTGTGACAAAGTGTAGTATTTGTTCCAAAACATAGTATTACTGGTAAATCATAGTATTTGAGCCAAATCATAGTATTTGTGCTAAAACATAGTATTTCTTCCAAATCATAGTATTTGTGCCAAAGCATAGTATTTCTTCCAAATCATAGTATAACTGCACAATAAAGGTTCTTGAGCCACATCAGTGTTTGTGCCAAATCTTAGTATTTCTTCTAAATCCTAGTAATTCTGCTCAATGATAGAATTTCTGCTATGCTGTAGTACTTTTTTCCTAGATTGTAGTACTTCTGCTAAGTCAAAGTATTTCATGTAAATCATAGTATTTCTACCAAGTCCCAGTGTTTCTACTAAATCATAAATAATGTTTTAGCACAAATTGTAGGATTTGGCAGAATATTCTGTGTTCCAGCACAAATGCTATGATTTGGCAGGGAAAAAAAATATTATTTAGTTTAAATACTAAGTTTTAGCAGAAATACTATGTTTAAACTTTAAAATATTCTGCTATTTCTGCTGATGTTTGTTATGACTTTTGACCATTGAAATGAATGGAACACATTATCAATGGCCTCACTGATTTTGCATGCTGGACTGAGTTGTGTTTTAGCTCAGTGAGATAAGCGTCCGTTCTCAGACTGGGAGGCCTGGGTTCAAATCCCGCTTATGGCAACATTTCTTTCAGTCAACAGTTAAACTTTGTTAACTCTTTTCAACACAAATTTAAGCTTTTTCACCCCTTTTCAACACAATTTTCGTTTTTTTCACCACTTTTCAGCACAAATACCAGCTTTTTCAGCTGTTTTCAGCAAAAACCTCTTTTCAGCACAAATTCTGCTCATTCAACTCTTTTCAGCAAAATTTTCAGTTTTTTCTGCTGTTTTCAGAAAAAAACTCTTTTCAGCAAAATTCTTCTGATTGAACTCTTTTCAGAAGAAATTCTGCTGATTGAACTCTTTTCACCAAATTTTCAGAGTTTTCACCTCTTTTCTGCCCAAATTCTGCTTATTCACCTCTTCTGAAACATTTTCAGCCTTTCCACCTCTTATCAGCACAATTCTCAGCAGCTTCTGCTCATTTCAGCACAATTGTCAATCTCTCCACCTCTTCTTTGTGAGAATGACTTTGGCTCAGTGAGCTAAATAGCTGCCCTTAGACCAGGAGGGCCAGGTTTGAATCCTCCTCAGGGCAACCTTTTTTTTTTTTTCAACTTTTTCAGCTTTTTTCTGCAGACATCTTCAGCGTTAAGGCATCCACACAGCATTTTCGCAGGAAATGCAAATTTTTCTAGTTCTAGTTGCTTCTGTACACTTTTCGCCGTTAAACTACTTCCACAATTTTCAGCCGATTTTCACCGTTCAAATTTTAAACTATTCTGCTATTTTTGCTAATTCCTGCTACGATTTTTGCTATTTTTAACTATTATACTTTTTAAAATATTAAGCTTTTTTCCTTTAATTTGTCCCATTGAAATGAATGGGAAACTTCTGCAATTCTGCTAAATTTTGCTTGTTTTTGAAACTTAACTACTTCCTCATATTTTCACCTAGAACAACCATTCAAATTTTAAAATGTTCACAAATTATTGGGCTATTCTGGTATGATTCAGCTTTTTCAAATGTTTTACTGTTTTACTTTTATGCCTCTTAAAGTTTTGAGTTGCAAAATTGTGATTTTTCACAAAATACATGCGTTGTTATGGTTGCTATGCTCTTGGCTTCCAGTGTGACACTGAAGCTTTTGCAGTCTTCTCTTCATGTCCGAACAACTGTTTGCTACTTGCTCAATTTTCACTCAACTTCCACAAATTATATATCAAAACGTAGGTATTTTTGCTGGCTTTCAGAAAATGTCACTATCATTGTTGTGGGATTTATAGAATTTTTGCAAATCTCCTCAGACTAACACAATGTCAGAAAACTCTCCATATAAAGTGAATGGAGAGCTTGTTCAAAATCATCGCTGCATTTCTGTAATGAGAGGCATATTCGAATCGTCATATCTCCTTAACGAAGCAAAGTTAAGACATGAGGCGTGTCCCCGTATATCTTCAGACACTCCTGACGCTCACAATTCAAGAATTTCTTTCTCACCTATTACCGTTCTGAAATGAGTTGGACTTGTTTGAGGGTAGGAAATTTGTCCTTCGCTCAGATTTCTTCAGATTTCAAACTGTGGAAATGAACCACTTTTTTCTCTCGTCATAACTTTTTGTTGGATTTCCACAGAGACCTGAAAATTTCTATGACTGTTCACCAAAGCCTGCTGTCTCTTACGGTGAAAGAATGATATCGATACTCCAAATAGATTTAGAGTTAGAAAGCGTTGTTTGAGGGCAAGTCAAGGCAGTTTTTGCTTCGCTCTGCTCAGTTATGGTGCATTAGAAGTCTAATATCTTTAATAATTCATATTTGTGTGTGTGTGTGTTTAGTGGGAGAGAGAGGACCCTGCCCTTATTTGGCAGCATGTCATTGTAGGATTTAAATTGAATATAGTTAGACTGGTTGACTGGATTAGAGCCTGTGTTTGTGTGTCCCTCTGTGCATTTGTGTTCCAATATGCCTCCATATTTGTAATTTTGTAAGTTATTACTATTCTGCTAAATCATACTATTTCTGCTTTTCATAGGATTTGTGCCTAATATAGTATTTCTGCTAAATATAGTATTTCTGCTTTTTATAGGATTTGTGCCTAACATAGTATTTCTGCTTTTTATAGGATTTGTGCCTAATATAGTATTTCTGCTTTTTATAGGATTTGTGCCTAATATAGTATTTCTGCTTTTTATAGGATTTGTGCTTAATATAGTATTTCTACTAAATTATAGTATTTCTGCTTTTTATAGTATTTGTGCTAAAACATAGTATTTCTACTAAATGTAGTATTTCTGCTTTTTATACTATTTGTGCTAAATTATAATATTTCTGCTTTTTATACTATTTGTGCTAAATTATAATATTTCTGCTTTTTATACTATTTGTGCTAAAACATAGTATTTCTACTAAATGTAGTATTTATGCTTAATCATACTATTTCTGCTTTTTATAGGATTTGTGCCTAATATAGTATTTCTGCTTATTATAGGATTTGTGCTTAATATAGTATTTCTGCTAAATTATAGTATTTCTGCTTTTTATAGTATTTGTGCTAAAACATAGTATTTCTACTAAATGTAGTATTTATGCTTAATCATAGTATTTCTATATATTTCTGCCAGGTCCCCAGACAGCCAATCCTCTGTGAGGACTTAGACATTCAAATTTTCAAATCAGGGCCTGCACGGTTTCCCAGCCAATCATATATGTGTCCTGAGGCATTCAAATTTGCATATTGGGGCCTTCATGGCTTCTAAGCCAGCCAATCATATCTGAGGGCTGAGGAATTCAAATCCACAAATCAGGGCCTGCACGGCTTCCCAGGCAGCCAATCATATATGTGGCCTCAGGCATTCAAATTTGCATATTGGGGGAATTCGTGGCTTCTAAGTCAACAAGTCATCCATGTCGTATATCTCTAAAGATTCACATTTTAATGATAAATTGTTAACACTGGAAGATTCCCCCATCTCTTCTGAACAAAACGGTGTAAGAATGACCGCTCTAGCCCCTATGGTTAGGAAATTATGGTCATTTGTTTGAGGGGAGTCCTCACTATGAGAAATAGGCTGCAATAATCCTGTGCCTCTCTCTGCTGCGTGTGTAAATAGATGCACCTGTTTTGGCGGGAAAAAGTACACAGGCTCTCTGATTGGTGGATTCAAATTCAGCAGCTCCCAGGCTGACCTAGAAACTTACTTCTCTCTCCCTGTGCATTTTTATGCTGATTTTTTCATTTAACAAGTATATTTGAGGGACCCTCAGCATGTTCAGCATTTTTTCAGCTGTCCATTTTGCTTTTCCAATTTTTCTGTTTAACGTATTACTATTGTGCTAAATCATACTGTTTCTGCTATTTCATAAGATTTGTGCTTAATATAGTATTTCTGCTTTTAATAGGATTTGTGCTTAATATAGTATTTCTGCTTTTTATAGAATTTGTGCTTAATATAGTATTTCTGCTTTTTATATGATTTGTGCTTAATATGGTATTTCTGCTAAATTATAGTATTTCTGCTTTTTATAGTATTTGTGCTAAAACATAGTATTTCTACTAAATGTAGTATTTATGCTTAATCATACTATTTCTATATATTTCTGCCAGGTCCCCAGGCAGCCAATCCTCTGTGAGGACTGAGACATTCAAATTTTCAAATCAGGGCCTGCACGGTTTCCCAGCCAATCATATAAGTGTCCTGAGGCATTCAAATTTGCATATTGGGGCCTTCATGGCTTCTAAGCCAGCCAATCATATCTGAGGGCTGAGGAATTCAAATCCACAAATCAGGGCCTGCACAGCTTCCCAGCCAGCCAATCACATATGTGGCCTCAGGCATTCAAATTTGCATATTGGGGAATTCGTGGCTTCTAAGTCAACAAGTCATCCATGTCATATATCTCTAAAAATTCATATTTTAATGATAAATTGTCAACACTTGAAGATTCCCCCATCTCTTCTGAACAAAACGGTGTAAGAATGACCGTTCTAGCCCCTACGGTTAGGAAATTATGGTCATTTGTTTGAGGGGAGTCGTCACTATGAGAAATAGACTGCAATAATCCAGTGTCTCTCTCTGTGCTGCGTGTGTAAACAGAAGCACCCGTTTTGGTGGGGAAAAGTGCACAGCCTCTCTGATTGGTGGATTCAAATTCAGCAGCTCCCAGGCTGACCTAGAAACTTACTTCTCTCTCCCTGTGTGTGTGTGTGTGTGTGTCTGTGTGTGACAGGGAGAGAGAGAGAGAGAGAGAGAGAAAGAAAGCCTTTTAATGGGATGATCTCATTGTAAGATTCAAATTCAATATATTTAGACTGGGTGACTGAATTTGATCTTGTGTGTGTGTCTCTCTGTGCATGTGTGTTTCCTTATGTGTACATATTTGTGATTGTGTGGCTGTTTTAGATTTTTTTGCTGATTTTTTTCATTTAACAAGTATAGTTGAGGGACCTTCAGCATGTTCAGCATTTTTTCAGCTGTCCATTTTGCTTTTCCAATTTTTCTGTTTAAGTTATTACTATTGTGCTAAATCATACTATTTCTGCTATTTCATAAGATTTGTGCTTAATATACTAGTTATGCTTTTTATAGGATTTGTGCTTAATATACTATTTCTGCTTTTTATAGGATTTATGCTTAATCATACTATTTCTATATATTTCTGCCAGGTCCCCAGGCAGCCAATCCTCTGTGAGGACTGAGACATTCAAATTTTCAAATCAGGGCCTGCACGGCTTCCCAGCCAATCATATATTGGTCCTGAGTCATTCAAATTTGCATATTGGGGCCTTCATGGCTTCTAAGTCAACAAGTCATCCATGTCATATATCTCTAAAAATTCACATTTTCATGATAAATTGTCAACACTTGAAGATTCCCCAATCTCTTCTGATCAAAACGGTGTAAGAATGACCGCTCTAGCCCCTACAGTTAGGAAATTATGGTCATTTGTTTGAGGGGAGTCCTCACTATGAGAAATAGACTGCAATAATCCTGTGCCTCTCTGTGCCGCGTGTGTAAAAAGATGCACCTGTTTTGGCGGGAAAACATAAACAGCCACTCTGATTGGTGGATTCAAATTCAGCAGCTCCCAGGCTGACCTAGAAACTTACTTCTCTCTCCCTGTGTGTGTGTGTGTGTGTGAGACAGACAGAGAGAGAGAGAGAGAGAGAGAGAGAGAGAGAGAGAGGCTTTTAATGGGATGATCTCATTCTAAGATTCAAATTCAATATATTTAGACTGGTTGACTGAATTGGATCTTGTGTGTGTGTCTCTCTGTGCATGTGTGCTTCCTTATGTGTACATATTTCTGATTGTGTGGCTGTTATATATATTTTTTTGCTGATTTTTTTCATTTAACAAGTATATTTAAGTGACCCTCAGCATGTTCAGCATTTTTTCAGCTGTCCATTTTGCTTTTCCAATTTTTCTGTTTAACGTATTACTATTCTGCTAATTCATACTATGTCTGCTATTTTATAAGATTTGTGCTTAATATACTATTTCTGCTTTTAATAGGATTTGTGCTTAATATACTATTTCTGCTTCTTATAGGATTTGTGCTTAATATACTATTTCTGCTTTTTATAGGATTTGTGCTTAATCATACTATTTCTGCTAAATGTAGTATTTATGCTTAATCATACTATTTCTATATATTTCTGCCAGGCAGCCAATCCTCTGTGAGGACTCAGACTCATATCACATATCAGGGCCTGCACGGCTTCCCAGCCAGCCAATCATGTCTGAGGTCTTTTGTTTCCTCTCTCGTCATATCTCAGCGACGGATGTACATAGAGCAATGAAAATCGCAGTCAAAGTACACCAAAGTCCGCTGATTCACCCAGTACAAGGATTATGCTTCTAGTCCACCTAGTGTTTGAGTTACACAACGTTTTGTAACTCCAAAAAACTGCGTTTTTCGCCTCTCACCTCGATCTAATTCTGACTGCTCATCACCCTGTTTTTCCAAGCGGCTGCTCTTTTTCCCAGTGGCGCAGTTGGTAATGACACGGGTCTGCAAGCCAAAGGTCGCCGGTTCGATTCCACCTTGGTCAACATTTTTTTTCCCTACAAATTAATACACTGTCACAGACCAGTAATTCATATTCATCATTTATTACAATTCTGCAAACTTTTGTGATTTTACGAGCTTTTCTAATATGGACCTCACATTCTTGTTAACACTCCATGGCACAAATACTCTTCCCTTTAGGCTCTGTGTATGTGTGTGTGTGTATCAATATTTCTCCCATTTTAAAGTATTACTCCTCCATAATTGTATTTCTGTTAAATCAAAGTACTTTTACTACATCTCAGTACTTCTCCTGTATCATAGTATTTCTGCCAAATGATAGTATTTCTGTCAAATTATAGTATTTGTGCTAAAACATAGTATTAATTTAAAATTACAATATTCATAGTTCATCACAGTGTCTCTGGTAAATCACAGTATTTCTGCTATGTTGTACTATTTTTCTAAATCATAGTGTTTCTGTAATGTTTAAGTATTTTTGGCTAAATATATTCTTTCTGTTATCTTATACTATATCTCCTAAGTTCTTGTATTTTTGAGAAGTTATCATGTTTCTGGTAAGTTACAATATTTCTGCAAAGTTCTGCTATGCTATTGTATTTCTGCCAAGTATTATGTTTCCTCTAAGATATTGCAGTTCTGCTAAGTTATTCCATTTTAGCAAACTTCTTTTGCTTCTGCAAAGTTTTTACAATTTCTGCAACTTTTCAGCTTTTTCAGCTACTTTTTGCATGCAGCTTCAGCTTTAAGCATCCACACTGCATTTTCGCAGGAAATGCAAATTTTTCTAGTTATTATTGTCATGACTAATAAATGTAATTGTCACATGCTGTTTTATTTATTTTTACATGTAAGTCATGTTGATATCTTTGCCAGTACACATTTGAGCACCCAAAATACAAGTACATGTGAAAAAGAAGTTGAATATGAATAAAAAAGTACAAAAAATGTGGATTACAGCAGAAGTCAAGACTTGAATCTGACCTCTAAACGAGCAATTTAAGTATCAAGAATTTAAATCGGGATTTTGGCTTCCAAGTTGCACACACTGGACCGCATTTCTTTCTGCTTAGTCACATTTTGAAGGGTTGTCCAACTATAATTGTGTTAGGAAAATGTTGCAAATTAAGGATTAAATTGCTGAAATAATGCTCCCATTTTTTTTGCGGGTTTCTTTTACTAATCTTACTGTTTCTGGAATCAGTTCAGTGGTGTTCTTTTATTCTTGGCCTTTTTGATGAAAAAACCTTGTCATACACATAGATAGCTAAATGCTGCACCATCAAGCCAAAAAGATTCAAATGTGAAGCACTGAATGAATTTGTGGCCAAGATACAATGTCACTGTACCTCAAAGTAAGAAGTGGCTAAAGCGCAAACCACACTGGCCTAAGCCCTTGCCTTCACCAGTGTATACTTCCACTGAGGGCCGAAGAGACAACTGTGGTTACAATTATGGAAAAACAAATGAAGCAGATTATAGAGTAGATCACTCATATCATCCACAATGCTGAAAATATGAATGGGCCATTTGTTTCCACTGACTACATCTTCCACTGATGGCACTATAACAATACATGGCTGGAGGAAAATACCATAAAATTTGGTCGATGAGTAATTTTGGAAGATAGCCTTCATCAAAGTCATCCATCTTTACAGCAATATTTTTTTTATTAATATATTTCCTCCATCCTGATTGTTAATTATATTTAGAGAGACAGTTATAGTGGAAAAGGTAAAAGCAGTAGCGGCAGTAGCTTTCTACTTTCCACGGTCACCTCCCACAGTGTATTCACTGGGTGATTTCCATCATAGTGGTTTTGGGTTAAAGAACTTGCCAGCTGGATGTAGCTCTGTTTCCACAGTGCCTGTAATCTGCTGAATATTGTGCGTCCATCCACAAGCTTCTTTAACAAGCCAATCAAAATTCTGTATTCTTAAAAACTGGAGTGGAAGAGTGGGGAGCAGAGGAACCATACGAGTTTTCCATCAGTTTATTAAAAGTTTCGTTTTTATTTCACTTGAGCATAACTCTATATTGCTGATACAGTATTTATTTTATACGTATTATTTAAACAAAATTGCAGTCAAAAAAATAACTGAACTTAAGTAATTAACATTTACACGTTTATTGCTAAATGTTTCCAATAATGGGGATGTTGCCAATATATGAGTAAATGCTGCATCACTTTTACAAGTAAAGCAGTGAACAAGTTAACAAAAAGCAGTCTCCTTACACACATAGACCCAGCATTCATTTGGATTATGTTTTGGACATAATGTCTAAGCCTTAACCTCTGTTAGTATTTAAATGTAGTTTTTCTTTGTTGTAATGTTGGCTATTTATGTTCTAAGTTTCTTTCAAACACAGAAAGTGTGATTGGCTCAAAGAATACAGGCAAGAAGACGATTGGACTAGAGTAATGATGTCAGCATGAAGACTGACAGCATGGGAAGATGGTTTCATGCACCCTAACACCCAGGAAAGCAGGCAGGTGAGTATTTATACATCTTGCTTCTTGAACTTGTGCATTAGCTTCATTTCTCATAATTCAGAAATTGAACAACTGTTATTTCAAAGCAGCTCAAATAAAACTATACTGTACTACAGTTTGGTATTGTCATGTAAGCAGGTGTTTGGTAAAAAGGGTGTGGACTGCAGGATTTACCAAAATGGAACTAAACTCAAATTCACAACTGAAGGAAGGCATAAAAACTAGAAGGTAAATACAAAACTAAACAATAACAGGACATAATACAAACTGAATAACTGCATAATAACACAGATACTTTTTTATTGCACTGTGTCTGCACTGCCTTGTGTCTGCATTGTTCTGTTGCTGTTGTTGTTCTTGCACTTTATGTAGTCCTGTGTTGATTGTCTGTTTTATGTAGCATCATGGTCTTGGAGGAACGCTGTCTTGAAATGACAATAAAGCCACTTGACTTACCTCGACTTGGCTTGAGACAGGAGACTATCAAAATAAAACAGGAAGTAACACACACACACACACTGAGCGACTTAGACAGAAGAGCTCGAAAAACACAGGGATGATCTCTGATGACAAGACATAGAGACGAGACTAGGAACATACTGGATATGAAAGGGAACTAACATAAGAACCAGAAATAACAAACTCAGATGCGCTAGAGAATACAAAACCTGAAACTAATTAATGCAAAACTTGAATATAAGTATTTTATAAGTTTATGAAAATGAGTAAGGAGTACAGAGCAATCTCAAACCATGATAGTGGATGTACAGTACAGATAGCTACTCTAATACAGAAACTCTTAAAACCACATGGTTCTGTATACGTACGCCCTAAACCAGTTCTAATTTAACTACTAAATACTTTAGTAACTTTGTCTACCTCCTGCTTAGTGCTTGGAAATTAGCTAGTGGAAATACCAGAACGAGCACAAAAATGCTAAAATGTCCCAGAGCTAAGGCAAACTGCAGGTTTTAGACATAATTCTCACTGGATTTGTTGCTACCACTAACCGCTGTCATGTACTCAGTTATATGCAAAAACTCTGTTTGACTTTAAGCCACTTCAAATAAGATTTTTCATGTTTTTATTCAACACATCAACAACATCTGGCTGTCTAAGAATGCCAACTCATTGGTTTAAGAGCAGAAGGCTGCTGGGTGGACAATGACATAAAAGACCAGTATGAAGATATTTGAGTGATGCTCATCCAGCGCTTTTCCAGAGGAGGTACTTATACTTTGAGCAGAAGGGACAGAACAGCTGGGTGTATGTTTGATTATTCTTATGCTATATCTGATGTATCTTTCTGTGTAGAGGGTGGGTGAGATGGGAGCATTCATGCTTCTGTATATTTTTTGATATACTCCTGCACGTGCTGGCTTGCTCCCTGTGAATCCAAGTCAATCTGATAAGAAAAGCAACATGTCTGGAATCATTTAACCAGAGCGAGAACTCACTCCCACATGTGGAATCACTCCTCCCAACAGGACTGTCATTGTTTCCAAAGCCTTCTTCCACTATGATTCAGGTAGCATTTTTCCACTGTTTTCATACTTCCTATCAGTTATGCAGGCCACAAAAATGCAAGGATGGGATCCACGTTGAAGATATACTGTAACTATTGTGATGACCCAGTTTGGTGAAACTGAGAAAGAAAAACATAATCCAAAGTTTTGTAGGTTATGAGAAATTTTGATGACATGACACAGTTTAATAAGCAGATAAAATTTAAGCAACAGCTCTGCAACTGATCAATACAACAACGAATGCTGATATTTTCTGAATTATTAGATCACTTTTCATTTTGTTACTCATAAAAAACATCCCATGACAGAACCTCTGAACACCTTATCAACCAATGCTAGATTTCCTTTTTTTTTTTAGTTCAATATTTTAATCCTAAAAAGTTTTGCAATAATGTGTGAATTTGTCTAACAGTACTTTTGGTCATGGATTTGATGTTCTAGTGAGCATTTACAACTCCAGGATATGTATGTGTATCTGACTTGACGTAAACCGCATGTGTTTATTGTAACAAATCTGTCATTCAGTTCAGCATACTCTCTCCTAAAAATTGGGATCAGTACACTTCTTCATTCCTCAGGTTTCCTCTCACTCTGGTTCACTGGGAACTTCCAATAACTATCAGCAGAAATGATCCATGTTGGTAGGATCATGTCATAGTTAGTATATTTCTCTTATTCATAAAAAGACTAATACCATGTTCAATATTCCAATATCAGGACTACTTTCAATCTATCTTCAGACAGTCAAAGCTCAGTAACATGCATGTGCATACAAAGGAATCCTCTGCTTTCATATATAGGACATATCGAAGAAATAATGTTCTGTTTTTCAGCAAGGAAAACATACTTGGTTCATCTTATTCTTTTGGCTGGTCCCTTTAATGGGTTGCCACAACAAATCATCAGCCTCTATCTCACCCTACACCCAGCATCTTCCCCTGTCACACCAGCCCCCTGCAACGTTCCCTTTCACTACATCTATGAATCATCTCTGTGATCGTATACATTTCCTCCTGCCTGGCAGCTGCATATTCAACATCTTTTGTCCAGTGTATCCACTATCCCTACTCTGCACATGTTCAAACTATCTCAGCCTTGGCTCTTCAACATTGTCTCCAAAACGCCAACCTGAGCTGTCCCTCTGTTGTACTCATTTCTAATCCTGTCCATTCTGGCTACTCCAAGTAAAAAAAAACCTTAACATCTTCAGCTCTGCCACCTCCACTTCTGCCTCTGATATTTTTTCAGCATCACCATCTCCAAACCACACATCATATTCGATATTACTACAATCTTATAAAGCTTCTATTTTGACTCTTGTTCCTATCCTTCTGTCACAAATCACCCCTGACACTCATCTCCACCCACTCTACCCTGACTACACTCTCTTTTTCATCTCTTTTGTGCACCTGTAGTGCTCTTTCTCTCCATGAAATCATACTGCTGCTCATTGATTATCACCTCTTTTCCTAATATAGTTTCAACAGCTATTTTCCATATCTTTGTGGTATGGCTCATCAACTTCATCTCCCAGTAGTTACTTCAACTCTGCACAATGAAGAAGTGTAGTGGTACCGATTTTTAAGAACACCCTTGTTCTTAAAAATCGGTACCACTACACTTCTTCATTCTTCAGGCCTCCTCTCACTCTCCAAGACTGTATTAAACAATACCTTTAAAACATTCACTGCCCTCTTATAGACATTTCCATACCTCCACAGGTCATCTGGACAGTTCCCTTCTTCCTCTTATTAGTTCTCTGTGCTTCCTGACTCACTAACTGTCATCTCTCTCATTTTCTTTATTTATTAGCTCCTCAATGTACTCTTTCCACCTTCTCAACGCACTTTCTTCACACATTAGCACATTTCCATCTCAATTCTTAATCACTCTAACTTGCTGCACAAAAATTCAAGCTCAATCTCTCTCCCTAGCCAATAGATACAAGTTTTTAACGTCCAGCCTCACATACGACTCACTATAAGCCTTTGTCTCTGACACCTCTCTCTTTGCCATATGCATAGCCTCCCAATACTCCTATCTACATTACTTATCTTTCTGGCTATGTTTCCCTCACCACTTAAATATATTACTTACTCTAAAGAAGCTTTGAAAAACAAAATCTAAATTCCCAGCTTATTCAGTGTCTGATCTAATCGAGGATGATATTACACTAGACTTGCCCTCTATGAACCTGTTGGGGGAAAACTCTGTAAAAAACCCAGGAGAAATAAAGACACAATGAGACAAAGTTACTTTCTTTATCAAATGTGTACACGGGTGAGCTGCTGAGAACAACTCACACCATGCACAGTGGCTTGGTAATTTTTATAGGCACAGAGCACAGAGACAGTGAGAACAGGATAACAAATAATAAACAGATAAAATAAAACAACTCCATATATGGTGCTAGTCTCGTCAGCAGAGAGCTAGGGAAGATAAAACAATCTAAAACAATATGTCCCAGAAACAAGATGTCTTTGCTGGGAAAGTCTAAAAAGATAATTCTAAACTAATCTAACCATAGGCAAAGGGCAGACAAAAGGCATCTTTGTACATTTAAAAGAAGGTAAAGAAACATAGAATCATTTTTCCTGTAACAGAACCCCATGGATCTCTGTTCAGTAACGTCATATTATGACATTAAAGTTTGTGAAAGATATGTCTTTAACTTAAAACCACCTCCACTTAAAACCAAAATTTGCTTTGAAGCTTGACAACCTGATGCACCCCTTTGTGGCCCTGTGTCTGAGAGTTGCAGTTGACTCATACCAGTCAAATCCATGGCTCCCCTTGTGGTGCCATGGGCGGCTAGCCACATAGTTGCCTGTGGTGAACACCACTGCACAGGCAGAACGGGAATAGAAGCTTATTACTGGCCACCAAGTCAAGCCCTGCTCACCAAATTGATACTTTGGAACAAATATAACATAGAAAATCACATATACGCGTAAACTATGAAGCAAACGCACACCCATGTGCTACTACATTTGCGGAGGGAGATGCACACGTGACACACATACATATACACACAAAGTTACAGGCTATACTTTCAAAGTTCCTGTTTAGGTGTAAGTGGGTGAGAAATGTGGGCACTTTGTTCAGTCTCTAAGAAAAGTTTGCGAGGAGAAAAAGCTAAAATAAGATTCGAAGATTGAGGGCTTTCTAAGAGATTGAAATGACGGAAAAGGGCACTTGCACACACAAAAAAGTGATGTACATACAAAGAATCTTCTGCTTTTATATATAGGACATATTGAAGAAATAATGTTCTGTTTGTCAGCAAGGAAAAAATGGTTTCATAGAAAGCTCTTACTGCTTTGAAAAATGTGACAAGTGGACTCTTCAGCCCCTCATATTGTCAGTAAAATTGAAAACTTGATGTCACATCAGTGTCTTATAGCTGCAGCTGTTTAACAGAAGTTGCTGTCACCCACATTTCCTTATATTGGGTGGTTTTGTTTGACAAGCTCTAGATGTGTGCTACACATACACTTAATAATCGTCCGGGCTTAAGTTTGGCTCCAGACATTTGGCTGAAGCTTGATCACACTCAATAAAGCAGCAAATACAACTAACTGACAGACCACTTTTATTGCAATGTTTTATTGCGCTTCTAACAACACGGAAGTTATGATGAGTTGAAAATTGATAAGTGACTGTGAAGTTTTGCACAACAACCTCAGCGCGAAATGAGCTCTCTCATAAAAAGGTTCTGTAAAGTTTTGTGTTTTGGCTTGACCTATTGAAGTATTCACGAGGCTTTGATTGTGCCAGCATTAATTCTGGTGCTTTTAATCTTTGACATGAGAATTGCTGTGGTGGAAGAAGTATGCTTTGTAGGTTTAAAGAAAAGCATTGTGAAATTCAGCATTTTGGGCCAGCAGTGTTCGCAATTTACCACCACACAAAACTTAGTTATAACTCCATTTATCTTCTCTACAGTATCAAAAGGTTGGATTTAAATTTTTTGGGTGAAATGTTTTGTTAAATATTGGTTCGTAGTCATGAAATTAGGTGCAGCTATAAATGTGCAGTCTTCAAATTCAGTTTCCATAATAGTGTCAGCAGGTCAAATGTCACTTATACTCTCTATATCCTGGATGCTCTAATAAGACTAAAAGTCTACAGCGGTTAGCTTTGAGCAGCTCCATATTTACCAACGTCAAATGAGGCTGCTGGTGTTAAGGCCTAGTTTAGCCTGATATCATTTGCTTTTAGCTCCAAGCAACAATGTACAGCTGATGATGATGGAATTGATTTATCTGCTTGGGTCATAAACCAAATCAGTGAAAATAATGAAAATTTGACCTGCAGAATTCCAAAGCCTTTGCTCACATAATTTATAGTACATATTTTATCTTTTGTATGGGAAATATTAAAGTGAATTGTAAATTACAAAGTAAATATAGTTCAGTATTTCATTTTGAAACAAAGTGAAGTGTAGCTGAAAAGTGTATATAGATCAGGTGTCAGTCCTGATCAAATACATTCCCACTAATCTTTAGAATTTTTCTTGTTATTTATTTTCTTTTTTTAGTAGCCTTTATATTTCCTTAATACATGTTTGCACCGTTTTTCAAAATATAAGCTGGCAAAAAACAAACAAACAACAGAAACAGAGCAAGGAGAGAGAAGAGAGAAAAGGGATAATCTCAATGTAAGTCTCCATTGTAAGTTTAAAGAGTCATTAAATCTGCTTCCCACTTCCAAGCTGCACTGATGGAGTCATGGGTGCTAGATTAGCTACTTGCCCTGCCAGTGCTTGATGAGGTGAGCTTAATTTGGAACCAAGGGGTGTTCTAATTGTGGGTTTGTTTACTGAGCAATTTCGCTCTCATTCAGCAAATCCTAAAACAGACCCCTAGTGTTAGAAACTTCTAAGTACACTCAGACATGATGATCTCCTTTTACTGAAACTGTTCTAAGCTGAGAAAAGACTGTAAATGCACACCAAGAGACAAGTCATACGGGGTGAATCTCATTCAGCTGCAAACACTCACAAATCTGGAGCTTCTAATTTGATTTGACTGGTGGTGAATCTTTCCAGAACGCCTCATGGAAGTTCTCCAAAATTAACTTCCTGAATGATCTACACAACCTCTGTGTCTATAGCTATTCTCATACCAGAATAGTACCTGGGCCAACTTTATGATGGCTCTGTGTGGAAAGATATTTGTCCCAGTTTTTAGAAAAAAGAGAAAGAGAAATCCATGTTGAAAACAGAAAAAGGGGATTAGAAAGCATGTATTAACAATAAGGTAGCAACCAGGTAACATGTTAGAAGTAACAAAAATTGTGGGAGTTGCAAGATTGTGATGTTTCTGAGACTCAAAGTTAAACTTGTGTTTTTGGGGGATTTCTCTGAACTGTAGTTTATCTTGTAAAGTACTTCTCTATGACTCCAAACATGTATGAAGAGAAAAGCAAGAAAAGCAAATCAGTATAAGCAAACAATGACAAGTGGTCCTAAGTACAAACTTAGTACCCAAACTCTTGTGAACCAGTACATGCACACACTGTTAGTGCCTAAATTGTTAACTTTCTTCAAACTTGTTTGAGAAAAATAGCCTTGTTTTCAGCCTTGTAATTATGTTTTGTTTTGTTTTTACGAAGTCCAACGGGTTTTATAATACTTTGTGTGGCAGAAGAAAAAAACTATAGTATTTCCTCAGTTTATAATGAATTTACCAGAAGCATCAAATGATCCTCAAATTTGAAAAGCTGTATATGTGGCTAACACTGAATGATAGGAAATTCAGGATAGAGCGTATTTAAATGCATACCTTAATACATTTAAATGATTGAAAACTGGTCCACAAGCAGTTTTAAACAAGTAGTTGCCTTATAATTACCTTTCTTTAACTTAACAAACTCCACTTAAACACCCAAGAGAAAGTCATTGGGTTTTCACTTTAAAATACAAGCAGGATGATCAATTAAAGATATAACATACGAAAATAAAAAAAGCTAAATTTAGTGTCTTAAAAAACAGAACAGCTTCAATTTTTCTTGTCATAAATTCCCATTGCTATGCAGTTCTTCACCATTCTTCTAAGGTACATTCCCATATTTTTAAGGTTTTGATTATGGTGGTGGAGAGAGCTGACATCCTTCCAAAACTTCCCGCTGGTGTTCAGTTGAGTTGAGAGTCAGTGATTGCCAAGGCCATGAAAAGATGTTCATTGAATTTTCATACTGATTAAACTTTGTTCTTTGCGGAAGCACATACATTTATTCACTTGCAGTTTTAAGTGTACCATACTCATTCAAACAGTGTTTGACGACATTACAATATGAAGCAACGATGTGCTTTATCACTTTAATACTCCACCCTCTTTCTATCAACCTCCTCTCTCTGAAAAGGAGGGCATTATTTGATTAATACACCATGTGTTCAGAGCAAAGACGACTAAAGGCGGTGCAGTGTAGGGAAGATTAATATCTGAAGATATTCCCCACATAGGCCATTAATTATGAGTTACAAGTATTTACACTTTGAAAATATCCGGGGGTGTTCTGTGTGAAGTAGAGGGTTATATAGTCACTTTTGAAGAATACTCAGTTAACACATGGGTTAATATGGATCTAAGAGGGGAAATAATGAAAATGCTAGCTATCTATCTCTCTGTTCCTGTGTGATGTTTGAAAGCGATACCTTTGTGAAACATCAGACCCACACCATCTACCTGCAATCTCCCACTCCACAGTCAGTCTATCTATGCCAGTGCTTGCACAGAGGTAATACTTTGCTACTGTTATGGCAGTGTGTACAAAAGCAGCCAGGTGAAGACAGGAACTTGGACAGATCCAAAGTTTACAACTGAAAACAATTAAAGGCTGTACATAACAAATAACCGGTGCTCAGTGTCTTTATACAAAACCTCATTAGCATTAGATCGGGTTGAGATTTACAGCCAGCTTCATGCCAGCAACACAGCCTGTGATTATTCCTCTGTAAATATGTGCCTGAGACCTACAGCACAGCATCTTTTCCTTTTAAGACTTGTTACTATTTTTTCTTGAGGGAAAGGATTGAAGTGTTTAAAAAAGATCATTGCAGTGCTCTAATCCACGTCCTGTGCCACAGACGGACATCTGTCCCACACATTGTTGCAAAGGTGTTCATCACGTGGTGAGCATTTAGAGGTGCTTCCTAGTTGCCAGCACCTTTTATTTCCATTCACCTAAATGTTTGCAAATATCACAGCAGTGCCACTTTGCTCTCAACCTAATTTAAATCAATTCCGCTGTCTGATAAAATTAAACTGGCAAAAAACAAATAAACAGATAACCAACAGTGAAAGAACGAAGAGATATTTGAGGATTTATTCAGAACAGGTCAGATAAAAAAAGAAAAAAAATGAAAGTGTGATACTATGTTCTTTGATAGATGCTTGCCTTTTCTACTCCCCCACTAAGCCTCCTCACATATTTTTCTCTTCTTGCTTTAGGAGAGCAGATCTTTAGAAAACAAAGGATCCTCTCTATATCTTGAAGCCTGCAGTGACATCATGGAAAAGCTTGAACGTTAGCCAAGAGTGGAAAACACTCAAAGGGATTCCTGCAGCTCTTAGAATTCCTGGAGTTTTACCAATACTGATGTATCTTAAGGGTAAATTCATATAAAATACTCTCTGTATCTTTCCCTGATAAATTGTTCATAAAATCAATAACCTTGTTTCATCACAGTGTTGTATTGCATTTCTTAAGATGTCATTAAATACCAGACGAAAAAAATAAAAATCACAGAAATGAAGGCAAACGAGCATTCAAGTATTTCCCAAAAACCATGGAACTGAAAGTTTGCACACCTAAATTCCCTGTTATTGTAGTATAAAAGGTAACAAATGTCTATTGAGGGTAAACTACAAACATTTCAACAAAGTGACTAAAGGGAAGCTCAGGAATTTTCTTCTCAGTAAAACTGTTGCTCAGCTTATGAGCATGAAAGCAAAGCTCTGATTTCCCGCTGACTACTGGAAAAGAGGATCCTAAAATTGACTCCATCTGTAATTTTTATGGTGAACTTTCCAGTCACCGGCAGCTCGAGAAGATTAAGTTCTATTAAAATTCACTTAAAGGCATGCATTGCATAGCATACCACTGAGAAGCTTTTCATGAATAGCTGTCTCATATATGCGATTTTTTTGAAGTTTTAAAGGAGTCAGTTTGGCCACATTGGACAAAGGTGGAGAGATAAATGCAAAACCATGGCATACGTGAGATCTGAACTCACTTCACCATGATTGCTGCGTTTAACCAATCTTCCTAATCTATGCATAAAACAAATAAGTGTTAACTAATTATATATGAAGAAGAGCACTACTCACTGTGTGAAAACAGTTTGTCCTTTGTGCATCTAGAGTAAAATAACATTTCCTCTCTAATATAAAATGTATATTATATATTAACTGAAACCCTAATACAGTTATGTAAGAGTTAACTGGCAGCATGGAGACACATTGGATACACATTGGAGGTGTTGTGTTTAAAGGACATGAACATACAGGCAGGGGGCAGGGAGGATCTGAAGACAGGATGCTGGTGGTTGTTATGGGAAATGTAAGACCCAACATGTGGCTGAAATTGCTAAAAAGTCAGTCACTCCTCACTGTTTCAATTTGATGAACTCTCTGGTAAATTTGTAAAACTTGGTCTGAAGCATTGTCCCCGTTGTTTTTTTCCACAACAATGGCGAAAGAATGCTTTAAAAGAATCATTAGTTCAACCTTGAAATCTTATGTTATGTTGGCACAATGTTCTGAAACATAAAGAAATAAGTTTTGTGCTTGTATGCACACTCACATTAAGGTGCTGACGTGTTTGGGTGTCTGTGCATTTTAGCAAGTTTTAGTACGTGAATCTCTCCTGGGGGACTTCCGTCGCTGCTGTTATTCTTTGATGGAAAGAGATTTTCTCAACATCTGCACAACATATCATCATGGGGAAAAAAGGATACTAGACTGAAAGTTTCCATTGGAAGAACATGGGGATTTTTTAATTTATAGGGCTTTTTCCTTAATGGAATGTGCACTTCTAGTTGAGGACACCTACATTTCATTTACTGAAAAAATTTAAGCGATAATGCGGGACAATGCGGTGACATATATCTTGTCAGAGCAGAAACGCTTGTTGTAACACATGAAGGCATTGGTGGATAATTAAGAAACCATGTACAGTAAGGCATGGCCCGTAGATGCTTTCCATCAGAATACTTATCTATTGGTACATATGTTAGGGCCTCTTCTTGAAGAGGCTAGGGCCTCTTCTTGAAATTCCCTTGTGGGGGTGTGGTCTCTCTCCACCTCCTCCTCCCTTGCTCCACCCCTGTGTCTCTCTCTCACTCTTCTCTCTCCCCAGGACACAGGGGACACAATGCTGTTCATTGGCCTCATTTACCACCTGGGCCCAGTCAGCAATAACTTCTCTGAGGTCATATAAGCTAAGGATGAACTGGATGAGAGAGGGTGGTTTTCTCTGGTGTCTACATATTATGTCCTAGATGTCGGAAGAGGTCCTATGGTGTGGAGTTGTGGAAGCAGTGGGGAGCTGCTTCATGTGAGTAGTGTGGGCTTGTGGGACTCAGCAGCAGTAAAGCTAGCTGCTGCTAGTGACAGGGTGGACCTGTGGGCCCCTGGAAGTGCCTCCTCGTGGTGTGGAGTTTTTTGTTTGGTTGTTGTGTTCTTTGTTGTTTTTTCTTTTTCTAGTGTTATTGGAAAAACGCCGTTGCTGGCTCTTTATGTTAAGATTATCTATAATAAAAACTATTTTATTTACTAAATACCTCTGTCTCTGTTTTCCTTTCATTCCGTTCTGGACCTATTTGTTACCAGTCCCCACACACACTCCTCGTGGGGATGTAACAACATATTAACCAGCATCTGCGTGTGGACATCAGAGAAAGAATTTCATTGTACAGAGAAATACTTGTACACATGGCAATAAACGCTTTGAATCTTGAATCTTGAATCAGATTACTGTGCCATAAATGTGGTTAAAATGTCATCTGACACCTCTTCATCCAGCATGGTGGAGTTTTTTATGCTTCTAACATCATCGAATGCTGCCCACAAGTTTTGTTTTAAATGTAATTTCGCAGAATTATTTGAATCAGTGGAGTGGACTATTTCAGCCAATAAGCTATGTGGTATGCATTTACCAACGCCATGGCTGTTAAACTGAGCTGTCTAGCTAAAAGAGAAACTTGAAGTGTAAGAAGATGAGGCAAATACATCTTACCCTTTCCTCAACTTTTTTGTGCTTTAAGCTTCCCTTCTCTTTTTCCACTCACCCCCTCTGCATTTTTCCTCATTTGCCCCGAACCGCAGCGGCAGCCCCTTCACTGTCTCATACACTCTCACTCCTCTTTCTTTGTTCATTTATCGTTGATTTCAAGACCACGCAACTACCTTTCACTTATCGCTCTCTTTTTCCCTTTCTCACGTAACCTGTTGACACCATTCCCTCCCTCTTTCTTTGTCTAAGTCTTGGCAACACCGTTCATTTCTTCCACTTTCCCATGACAAAACCAAGGGTGGGAATCAAATGACCAACTTCTCTCCCTTCACCTGGTTTCTCAGCTTGAGCACTGAAAGAAAGCTTTGTCCACCAAACCCTTCATCCTCTCCAGAGGTATGTCCTGTGTTGTCTATACAGGAAAAGTATTTTGGTCTTGATGGAATTTTGGGGGCTCATGGGAAAATGTGAGTGACTTTGGGCCTTAACCGGCCCTCTGAAATCTCCTCCCTCTGAGTATAAGGTACAACCACATGGTAGTAATTCAAAGAAAATGTGGCTTTAATTGTTATTTTTATGATAACATATCCAACAACAAAAGGATGAAGATTACTGGCACAGTAAACCCATGTTTTTATCGAACCTGAAGACTAAAGCTGAAGCTAAAGAGCTACAATACTAAACAAGAGACATACAAGGGGACAGTCAAGCCTGTGAAAATATTTTAAAAATTAGAAACTAAACAGTCAAACCCAGGAGCTGGTTAAGACTGGTGTTTCATCTGGTCATGCATCTGTTTTCAAACTGTTGTGTGACATTTTTCTTTTTACTGCCCTCAAGTGGCTGGTTTTAATTTTGACCCCAACAGCTGAAAATAAATAAATCAATAAACAAACTAATTTGAAAGGTATTAAATTAATTAATTAAGAGAAACAAAGAGCTCTTACTTTGGCTAGAAACAAACAGCTTTACCTCACCACACATATAAAGACATTCCTATATTTTATATTTAATGATTCACAGAGGTGCAGCTCAATAAGATTAATAGTATAACAAATCCATTCAATTTCTCTGCAATTACTGCAGTTTTGGCTAATACCAGAAAAACACAAACAAAGGTCATCACAGTATGAGAACTAAAATATGCACTGAAAAATTTGATCTTCATACTCAAGTCCTTATGTGTCAGCAAAATGAGTTATTAGGGTGCGTTTACACCACACACATGCCAGGGCCTTTTCATTTTTACATGCCTGTGACCCACAGTCTCATCGGGAGGAGTGACCCAGAACGAAACTCAGATGTCTGTTTGACACACTCTCTGCAGGTGGGGGCAGAAAGGCCAGGAGCTGGGTCAGACAGTAAGCAGGTGCGATGAGGAAAAGAGAAGCATGCCTTATTTACAAAAGCTTTAACACACAATAATGCCTAACTTCCTTTTTTTTTAATGAAAAGCACCTGCTGTGTAATAGGTACACACATTTTATTTGGATTTAGGGGCTAAACTTTATGGATACACACTCACTGCTCTCTTCTGCAGCTGAATCTAATACAGTCACTAGATGTGCAAATGTGTACAAAACGTGTGTTTTTGATGATGATTCTCTTCCTTCTATGATACTTTAACCTTAAATCAGTTGATGTTAGTATATATGTATGTGTTGGCAGTTCTCACAGACAGCTGCAACATTGTTTCAGTGAATTTAAACTTTTCTTGTAGCTTTTGTGTATTATGCTTTTTTGAGGCCTTGCTCACAGGCCACTGTGTGGCAGCATAATAGCAGGTCAATATACCCTAAGTGTGCCTCTTGATTATGTATTTGATCACCACTCTGATGAAGAGGAGAGAGGCCAGGAAACTGGATGAGATGAGGAAGTGTCAGAAGCTCAAGATGGCATAGAAAATAATCCAGACCAAGATATGACTGATGAAGAGGAATCCAGTGATGAAGAGCCAATCTGAGGCTGCTCTTGAATTCTAGTCAAAGCATGGAAACCTATACCCACCTGAGAATCTAGGTAGGCTTTCAGCTGAAACTATTATCAGGATGATCATGGGGCCTACAAAATGTTCCCTGTCCTGGACTGATGACATCAAATCCTGCTTTGAACTGTTGTTGACTGAGTCAATCAAAACCATAGTGGTA
This sequence comes from Copadichromis virginalis, assembly GCF_057382275.1. Classification (NCBI taxonomy): domain Eukaryota; kingdom Metazoa; phylum Chordata; class Actinopteri; order Cichliformes; family Cichlidae; genus Copadichromis; species Copadichromis virginalis. The sequence continues at coordinate 12,629,323 of NC_140635.1, forward strand.
AACTTGACCCACTTGGAGGGGAGACTTACAAAGACAATTGGAAGGAGCTAACTGAGAAAGACATCAAAGCATATATGAGTCTTTTGATTTAAGTGGTGTGTACAGTTCCAGAAATGGATTTACCAAATCAGTTCATGGGATGCAGTCTGGTCAGCTGATTTTGTGGGCCATCGTTTCACTCCAGAAATGTTAATGTTGTTACAGGTGATTCGCTTTAACAACTGTAATACAAGACAATGCCATTGCCAACAAGCCAAATTGGCAGTGATCAATGGATGAGCACCTAGTTGCCTTAAGAGATTCTGTCCGTTCAGATAGTATATCCCAAGCAAGCAGTCTAAATGTAGCATAAAGATATGGGCAACATGTGATCCCAGGACAAGTTCTGCCTGGAACATTCAGGTTTATACTGGGAAACCTGCAGACGGTGTTCCTAAAAAGAACCAAGCAAAGTTTGTGGTTCTGGAGATTGATGGTGAAGTCCTGCACGGGAATAACTGTGCCATAAAACAGCCATGCAGAGCGCCTCATTCCTTGGGCAAGAAGGCCAATCAATTTCACATTTTTTTGACATCCATAGTTCTCCCCTGCTTGCTGCTAAAGACTCTAAACTGAACTTCATTCCCCCTCACTACCTCTCAGACACACACAGAGTTAAATCTGGTCAAAGACAGAGTAAAGTGACACAGAAGGTCAGTACTTTTGTTAACCATGAGTGGACCCAAACAGTAAAAGTGTTATATAAATTCATATGTTGCTCCTAGAAAATGACTCAAAAGCAAGGAATCTGAGGTTGAAACAATGACAAACATTACAATTATTCTTTTGATAAACACTGAAAATGGCTGCAACAGGCTTGAACACCACACAAGTCTTATGTTTTTACTGTATTGCAAATAAATTTGAATTTATTGCAACACATTGCAATCATTATGGCACATTTGAGTGTGTTTTTATGATTAAGAAATGATGTGAACCTTATGTTTCTGTGTTTCTACCATGTCTCAAGAATTCTTTTCCTCCGTTTTGCTTGTTTGATAAAAAGAAAAAGCACAAAACTGTGATTAAAGTGCACCTGTTTGGTTTCCACACTGATACATGTCAGTCTCTCATTGACCTGTCAGAAGAAAAACTACATATAAATATTGTACACCAAACTGGCAGAGTGTGCCTGTCTTTTGTTTTCTCATTGATTGAGAGCATGAAGTTGTTCATGCTAGTGGCTCTGTTTGGGCTTCTCCTTGCCCAACACAACCCTCTCTTTAAGTATGGAAGGACATCCATTGTCCACCTGTTTGAATAGCGTTGGGTTGACATTGCTTGCATCGTTTCTTGGGTCCTAAAGGCTTTGGTGGTGTTCAGGTATGTTTAGCTGAATGTCTTATGTAGCTTCTGCTAAGGAGAATAATGCAGGCAATATATGCTGACAATGCTTTAAGATAAAACAATAAAACATATATATAACAAGTATATAATGTTGGCAATGTGACATGATTCATGGGAATAACTTGAAAGGCTACAGTTTCAAATCCCACATCACACTACAAACAATTTCATTTTCTTAGTTTGCTTTCAGTCACTTTTTTTATGTTTGGCTTGCTTGTTGCTATTGACATATTTTGTCTTAAAACATATGCATTATCACATGAAAAAATAAAATAATAATAACAATTTGTATCTTTAAACACAACTTTGTAGCTCGCACATGGACCTCAGATTAAGTGACATGCCCAGGGTTATCACTTCAAACTTTACAAAGTTTCGTGTTAAGTCCCTCAACAGTATAATCAATATAACCTGTTGATATGACCAACAATCTCCCATGTACATAAATTCCACGCTGTGTTAACGTCTTTTTTGCCCTAGATTCTGAGCAGCTCTTGTCTCTCTCCAACCAAAATTCACTGAACCAGCAGCAAAAGAAGGAGCAAACTACGCTTCACATTTGATAAATGTCCTCAGGAATTCCCTTACTTTTGCTGTTTTGCTTCCACCACGATAAAAATCACACTTCATGCACTGCTCTGTGTGTGTGTGTGTGTGTGTGTACTTCAAGAACAGTTTCCTGTCTGACATCTCTGTTTCTGCATTATTCATTTGCTTATTACCCACCAGTCTACCGTTGTTTGCAGCGCTATCGCCCGTTGTCTTTTTTCTTTTTCTTTTTTTTTTTTACTTAACCTCCTAGGACCTGGCGTCCACATATATGGACATCACATTTTGGGTTATTTAGACTAAAATACTCAATTTTGCTGTAGAAGGGCCTGATATCCACTTACGAGGACATTATACTGCTACTGTTCTATCAAAATTGTAAACAAATATCCTCATATGTGGCTCTCATTTTTCTTAGAAACAAAAATAAGGTTAAAAAAAATCTGGTAATTCTTTGTTTTTACATTCATCGGGTCCCAATGTGACCAAATATCAAAGAGAAATTAAAAATGCATGCCGTGGAAGAGTTCGGGTCTTAGGAGGTTAAATGACCTCGGACAGGCCTAATTTCTGCTATTCAATACTGAAGAAATTTAAACTTTATATTGGAGAATATTTTTAAGGTTATCTGCTATAAAAAGCCAGGCCAGGAAAATGAAAATGAAAATGAAGTCTCACATGTATCAGTACATGATAAATGATCAGAATTATAACATTTCTGACTGTCTGAGGCAAAACTGAATCGAATCGAATCAGGACCTTGTGAATCCGAATCGAATGGATTATAGAAATCAGCGATGATACCCAGCCCTAGTGAGTAGCCTAGGCCCAACAGAAGTGGATGTAGCTGTGGGTAATGAGAAAAGATGACAAGAACTATTGATAACTTTTTTGTTAAGTTAAGGCCTGATCTGTCTGAAATTCATAGCCGGAGCCATCAATCTTTATATTGAGTGAACAAGACCCCGAGATACTTAAACTCCTCCACTTGGGGCAGGGTCTCATTCCTGACCCGGAGTGGGCACTCTACCCGGAGTAACCCAGCCTCCATCAAATTCCTTCTGAGTCAAATAGCCCTTACACAACCTGGAGGCGTGTTTGGGGTCATTGTCCTGTTGAAAAATAAATGATGGTCCAACTAAATGCAAACCGGATGGGATGGCATGCCACTGCAGGATGTTCTGGCAGTTCTTAAAGTAATGGTGGACTGTCATTTCTCTTTACTTTGCTGATTGGCATCTTGCCATAGTATGAATTCTAACAATTGTCAAATAGGGTTGTCAGCTGTGTATCAACCTGATTTCTGCACAACACAACTGGTCCCAACTCCATTAAAAAGACAAGAAATTGCACAAATGAACCCTGACAAGGCACACATGTGAAGTGAAAACCATTTCAGGTGACTACATCATGAAGCTCATTGAGAGATGGGTTTGCAGTGCTATCAACAAAGCAAAGGGTGTCTACTTGCAGGAATCTAAAATATAAGACATATTTGGAGTTATTTATCAGTTTTTTTCTTTGCTACATAATTCCATATACATTGCTTCATAAATTTGTTTTCCTCAGTATCTACAATGCAGAAAGTAGTAAAAATAAAGAAAATCCATTAAATGAGAAGGTGTGTCCAAACGTTTGACTGGGAGTGAGTAATTGTGTGGATGCCCTCAATGGGCATCCACACTATTGAGTTCCTGTTTCTCTTTATTCTTTATTATTCCGGGTGTTTCCGTACACTTTTCGCCGTGGATCTACTTCCACAATTTTTGTGCTATTTTCACCGTTCAAACTCTAAACTGTTCTGCTCTTTCTGCTAATGCCGGCTATGAATTTTGGTGTTTATTACTATTATACTTTTTAAAATATTACACTTTTTTCCTTTAATTTGTCCCATTGAAATGAATGGGAAACTTCCACAATTCTGCTAAAACTTTCTTGTCTTTGAAACTTAACTACTGCCTCATACTTTCACCTAGAAACTCCATTCAAACTTTAAAATGTTCTCAAATGATTTGGCTATTCCTGTATGATTCAGCTTTTTCAGATCTTCTACCGTTTTAATCTTATCCCTCTTTGAGTTTTCAGTTGCAAAATTTTGATTTTTCAGAAAATACATGCGTTGCTATGGTTGCTATGCAATTAACTCAGAGGGGACAGTGAAACTGTTTGAATTTTCTCTTCATGTCCAAACAACTTCTTGCTACTCGCTCAATTTCCACTCAAGCCCCACAAATTATACATCAAAACGTAGGTATTTTTACTGGCTTTCAGAAAATGTCCCTATCATTGTTGTGGGACTCATAGATATTTTGCAAATCTCCTCAGAGTAACACAAAGTCAGAAAACTCTCCATATAAACTCAATGGAGAGTTTGTTCAAAATCACCGCTGGATTTCTCTAATGAGAGGCATTTTCAAATTGTCATATCTCCTTAACGAAGCAAAGTTAAGACATGAGGCTTGTCCCCGTATATGTTCAGACACTCCTGACGCTCACAATTCAAGAATTTCTTTCTCACCTATTACCGTTCTGAAATGAGTTGGACTTGTTTGAGGGTAGGAAATTTGTCCCTCGCTCAGATTTCATCAGATTTCAAACACTGGAAATGAGGCACTTTTTTCTCTCGTCATAGCTTTTTGATGGATTTCCACAGAGCCCTGAAAATTTCCATAACTGTTCACCAAAGCCTGCTGTTTCTTACGGTGAAAGAATGATTTTGATGCTCCATATAGATTTAGAGTTACCAAAGGTTGTTTGAGCGCAAGTCAAGGCAGTTTTTGCTTCGCCTCTACTCAGTTACAGTGTATTACAAGTCATATATCTTTAATAATTTATGTTTTATCTCTGAATTATGAAGACCTGAAGATTCCCCCATCTCTTCTGAATAAAACGATGCCTGAATGACCGTTCTAGCCTCTACGGTTAGGAAATTATGGCCATTTGTTCGAGTGGAATCCTGAATGTCAGAAATACACTGAAGAAAACTCACACCTCTCTCTGTGTCTGTGTCTGTGTGTAAGGGCTGACTACAGCAGGTGCAGCTAGTTTAACTGACCTACATGTACCAAGCCCAGACTCTCCACAGCTCCTGTTCCCTTTACTGTCTGTGTATGTGTGTCTGTGTATCAATATTTCTCCTATGTTTAAGTATTACTCCTCAATCATAATATTTCTGCTAAAACAAAGTACTTCTGCTACATCTCAGTACTTCTGCTAAATCATAGTATTTTTGCTAAATCATAGTATTTTTGCAGAATCATGGTATTTGTGCAAAATCATGGTTTTGAGGCCAAATCATAATATTTCTGTTATTTTATAATATATGTGCTGAATATATTATATGTGCCAAATCATAGTATTTATCCCAAATTATAGTATTTATGCCAAATTACAGTATTTCTGCTAAAAAGCAGAAATAGTCCTTTTTAGCAGGAATTTCTGCCAAAAGACAGTATTTATGTTAAAACATAGTATTTCTGCTAAATCAGAGTATTCCTGCCAAATCATAGTATTTGTACTGAAACATAGTACTTCTGCCCAATCATAGTATTTGTACTGAATGATAGTACTTGTGCCAAATCATAGTATTTGTTCCAAAGCATTGTATTTGTATGGAGTCATAGTATTCCTTCTAAATCATAGTATTTCAATTAAATCTCAGTAGTTTTGTTAAAATGCAGTATTATTGCCAAATCATAGTATTTGTACCCAATCATAGTATTTTTGCCAAATCGTGGTATTTGTGCCCAATTAATAATTCTGTTATGTTATAGTATTACTACTAAGTCGTAGAATATCTGTTATGTTATAGTGTATCTGCGAAATATAGTATGTGTGCCAAATCATAGTATTTATACCAAATTACAGTATCTGTGCTAAAACATAGTATTTCTGCCATATTGTGGTATTTGTGCAAGAACATTGAACTGTTATGTTATAGTATTACTACTAAGTCATAGTATTTCTGCGTTGTTATAGTATTTGTGCTAAAACGTAGTATCTCTGCCAAGTCATAGAATTACTGCAATTTCATAGTTTTTTTTAGGAAATCTGTTATGTTATAGTATTACTATTAAGACATAGTATTTGTGCCAAATCATAGTATTTGTGCCAAAGCATCGTATTTGTATGGAGTCATAGTATTTCAATCAAATCTCAGTAGTTGTTGTTAAAACGCAGTATTATTGCCAAATCATAGTATTTGTACCCAATCTTAGTATTTCTGCTAAATCATAGCATTTGTTCCAAATCATGGTATTTGTGCAAAAACATAGTATGTCTGCAAAACCATAGTATATCTCTTATGTTATAGTATTACTACTAAGGCATAGTATTTCTGCCAAATCATAGTATTTGTACTAAATCATAGTACTTGTGCCAAATCATAGTATTTGTTGCACATCATAGTATTGGAACCAAAACATAGTATTTGTCCCAAAGCATCGTATTTGTATGGAGTAATAGTATTTCTTCTAAATCATAGTATTTCAATCAAATCTCAGTAGTTGTGTTAAAATGCAGTATTATTGCCAAATCATAGTATTTGTACCCAATCATAGTATTTTTGCCAAATCGTGGTATTTGTGCCCAATTAATAATTCTGTTATGTTATAGTATTACTACTAAGTCGTAGAATATCTGTTATGTTATAGTGTATCTGCGAAATATAGTATGTGTGCCAAATCATAGTATTTATACCAAATCACAGTATTTGTGCTAAAACATAGTATTTCTGCCATATTGTGGTATTTGTGCAAGAACATTGAACTGTTATGTTATAGTATTACTACTAAGTCATAGTATTTCTGCGTTGTTATAGTATTTGTGCTAAAACGTAGTATCTCTGCCAAGTCATAGAATTACTGCAATTTCATAGTTTTTTTTAGGAAATCTGTTATGTTATAGTATTACTACTAAGTCATAGTATTTCTGCCAAATCATAGTATTTGTGCCAAAGCATCGTATTTGTATGGAGTCATAGTATTTCTTCTAAATCATAGTATTTCAATCAAATCTCAGTAGTTGTTGTTAAAACGCAGTATTATTGCCAAATCATAGTATTTGAACCCAATCATAGTATTTCTGCTAAATCACAGCATTTGTGCCAAATCATGGTATTTGTGCAAAAACATAGTATGTCTGCAAAACCATAGTATATCTCTTATGTTATAGTATTACTACTAAGGCATAGTATTTATGCCAAATCATAGTATTTATGCCAAATTACAGTATTTCTGCTAAAACACAGAAATACTACCTTTTAGCAGGAATTTCTACCAAAAGATAGTACGTCTGCTAAATCAGAGTATTTCTGCCAAATCATAGTATTTGTACTAAATCATAGTACTTGTGCCAAATCATAGTATTTGTACCCAATCATAGTATTTTTGCCATGTCATCATATTTATGCTGAATCATGGCATTTTTGCCAAATCGTGGTATTTGTGCCCAAATAATAATTCTGTTATGTTATAGTATTACTACTAAGTTTTAGAATATCTGTTATGTTATAGTGTATCTGCGGAATATAGTATGTGTGCCAAATCATAGTATTTATACCAAATCACAGTATTTGTGCTAAAACATAGTATTTCTGCCATATTGTGGTATTTGTGCAAGAACATTGAACTGTTATGTTATAGTATTACTACTAAGTCATAGTATTTCTGCGTTGTTATAGTATTTGTGCTAAAACGTAGTATCTCTGCCAAGTCATAGAATTACTGCAATTTCATAGTTTTTTTAGGAAATCTGTTATGTTATAGTATTACTACTCAGTCATAGTATTTCTGCCAAATCATAGTATTTGTTTGAATTTGAATACTGCATTATCACTGTATTATGTAGTGGCTAAGTAGGGGCTGTTTACTAAGTGCATCAGTGTAAATAGGTCATCTCTTGTGTTGGACTGCCCTCTTGTGGCGCCTTTTGGGTAGTGCCTTAGTAAACGGGAACCCTGTAAAAAGTGGTATCAGACTGATTTGTAGTGGAGGAATTTGTTGCCAGTTTTCTTAATCTTTAATCTGTATGCATGTTGTAATGCATACCCTGTTCTTAATCATAGAAACCACACCATATCACCTCTCCACATCCTCCTACTGTATGCCATACCTCCCTGTACCATCCATCTGACCGCAATAAACTCCACCTGTGGTAATCTAATCCCTGGATGTCAGCCTCTCCTTCTGACCGAGGATAGTTACTATTGCAGCACCACCCAGCATTAAACTGACGTACACCATTCTGTACAATAGTATTTGTGCTAAAAAGTAGTATTTCTGCCAAATCATAGTATTACTGCTATTTCATACTATTTAAGCGAAATTACAGTGTTTCTGCAAAAACACTGCATTTCTGCTAAATCATAGTATTTCTGTAAACTTATAGTACTTGTACTCAATTATAGTATTTGTGACAAAGTGTAGTATTTGTTCCAAAACATAGTATTACTGGTAAATCATAGTATTTGAGCCAAATCATAGTATTTGTGCTAAAACATAGTATTTCTTCCAAATCATAGTATTTGAGCCAAATCATAGTATTTGTGCTAAAACATAGTATTTCTTCCAAATCATAGTATAACTGCACAATAAAGGTTCTTGAGCCACATCAGTGTTTGTGCCAAATCTTAGTATTTCTTCTAAATCCTAGTAATTCTGCTCAATGATAGAATTTCTGCTATGCTGTAGTACTTTTTTCCTAGATTGTAGTACTTCTGCTAAGTCAAAGTATTTCATGTAAATCATAGTATTTCTACCAAGTCCCAGTGTTTCTACTAAATCATAAATAATGTTTTAGCACAAATTGTAGGATTTGGCAGAATATTCTGTGTTCCAGCACAAATGCTATGATTTGGCAGGAAAAAAAATATTATTTAGTTTAAATACTAAGTTTTAGCAGAAATACTATGTTTAAACTTTAAAATATTCTGCTATTTCTGCTGATGTTTGTTATGACTTTTGACCATTGAAATGAATGGAACACATTATCAATGGCCTCACTGATTTTGCATGCTGGACTGAGTTGTGTTTTAGCTCAGTGAGATAAGCGTCCGTTCTCAGACTGGGAGGCCTGGGTTCAAATCCCGCTTATGGCAACATTTCTTTCAGTCAACAGTTAAACTTTGTTAACTCTTTTCAACACAAATTTAAGCTTTTTCACCCCTTTTCAACACAATTTTCATTTTTTTCACCACTTTTCAGCACAAATACCAGCTTTTTCAGCTGTTTTCAGCAAAAACCTCTTTTCAGCACAAATTCTGCTCATTCAACTCTTTTCAGCAAGATTTTCAGTTTTTTCTGCTGTTTTCAGAAAAAAACTCTTTTCAGCAAAATTCTTCTGATTGAACTCTTTTCAGAAGAAATTCTGCTGATTGAACTCTTTTCAGCAAAATTTTCAGAGTTTTCACCTCTTTTCTGCCCAAATTCTGCTTATTCACCTCTTCTGAAACATTTTCAGCCTTTCCACCTCTTATCAGCACAATTCTCAGCAGCTTCTGCTCATTTCAGCACAATTGTCAATCTCTCCACCTCTTCTTTGTGAGAATGACTTTAGCTCAGTGAGCTAAATAGCTGCCCTTAGACCAGGAGGGCCAGGTTTGAATCCTGCTCAGGGCAACCTTTTTTTTTCAACTTTTTCAGCTTTTTTCTGCAGACATCTTCAGCGTTAAGGCATCCACACAGCATTTTCGCAGGAAATGCAAATTTTTCTAGTTTCAAACTGAATTTCTATTACTGTTCCTGTAGTATCTTAATGGCCCACCAGGGGGCCTTAGCCCACACTTTGGAATCACATAAACTGGATTATTGTGCGTTGTGTATGCGTTTCATTATACTACCACAAAGTAGGCAGTGAGATATCTTTAGTTTCATGCAACACTGCAATAGCCCATAAACTTTAATATACTCTAGTACATCACTAATCAAGATTTTTGACTTTATCTTTTCTCTGTTACCAAATATTACAAATCCTTGACTATCATTTTGTCAAAATTCATCACCAATGAATTCATGACCAATGAACCATGAATTTGTGTAATCAAATAGATAAATAAATAAAAATGACAAAGTAACAGTTTAGGGTCCAGGACTTAACCTTGTGGTACCTGAGGAATTCCTCTTTAAATATGAGAAATCTTCATTTTTTGTAGGTACTAAAATATTTTACATTTATGTAAAATGTTTTACCATAACTGTTCTATCCCTCTAATACTACGGTATTGCATAGTCTATAGTTTCTACAATCTTTCTAAACATGGGGAAGTAAAGGAATGTATTTTTAGCTGGATAACAGATATTTCCTTCAACATTTATTGTTTTCATTTTTCTTGGAAATATATCCATTTAGAGTGACTCCAGATATGTGTCTCTGGTGGTTAAACTTTTCAGCAATGTCTAATTTTTTTTTTTTTTTGAAACTTTAACAAAAACAAAGTAAAAATTCTATGGATAATATCTCAACCTGTATTATATGTGCAGGTACGTGGGTCTGCTGCCGTCTGCTGGATCTTGCCCTGGAGAAAGACTATGTTAGGGGCAAAGTGGCCAAGAACATGAATAAGCTGATTAACATGGGTGTGGCTGGATTCAGAGTGGATGCCTGCAAACACATGTGGCCTGGTGATCTGAGTGCTGTCTATGGTCGTCTGAACAACCTTAACACCCAGTGGTTCCCGGTGGCGCCAGACCTTTCATCTATCAGGAGGTAGGCTTTCAAACATTCAGGGAGAATATGTGAACATTAAAGCAACAAAGCCAAACAAAAGTACATAATAGTATAAAATATTGGGGCGATCGTGGCTCAAGAGTTGGGAGTTCACCTTGTAATTGGAAGGTTGCCGGTTCGAGCCCCGACTTGAACAGTCTCGGTCTTTGTGTCCTTAGGCAAGACACTTCACCCGTTGCCTACTGGCGGTGGTCAGAGGGCCCGGTGGCGCCAGTGTCCGGCAACCTCGCCTCTGTCAGTGCGCCCCAGGGTGGCTGTGGCTACAATGTAGCTGCCATCACCAGTGTGTGAATGGGTGGATGACTGGATGTGTAAAGCGCTTTGGGGTCCTTAGGGACTAGTAAAGCGCTATACAAATACAGGCCATTTTGCATTTACCATATTGAAGATTAAGGTATGCAACAAACAAAACAGTAAAGAAAGTTTCAGTAACAGATGTCACCTAGACATACTTTAGCATCATGTTATTTCTTTCTAAAACACATGAAATTCAACAGCATACATACACTACAGCATCAAACAGGAAAGTGATTTGATTTATTTAAAACCTTCCTAGTTTACAGCCACTGGATGGTACGAATGTAGTAGTGAATCAGCTTTTTATGGTAGGAATTTTGATCTTTTCATTCTAGGTTATTGATGGGTGAGCCCATTACAGCTAATGAGTACGTCGGCCTTGGAAGAGTGACTGAGTGTAAATATGTTGCCAAACTGGGAACTGTCTTCAGAAAGTGGAACAACGAGAAGATTTCCTACACTAAGTATGTGTTATTTCTACTAGTGTGCGTAAATCAAGTATTGTATATGATGTGTACAATATGTCATTGTTACGTTCCCCTCAAAACGGTCCAGGCGATTAGGGAAAATAACAAAAAGTGTCTGGGTCAGATAAAGGAGACAGAGAGGCAAAATGGTTAAATTACAGAGTTTTATTAAAGCTTCTATTAATAACTCAAATAAAGAGACGGACAAGCTACCATCATCATTTAAAGAAACAAAACAAAACTCAAGCATTGGTCAGTAAACTGAAAAGTACGTCAAAAAGAGATTAGTGACCAAACAAATTCCAAACAATCACAATCACAAAATACAGCTCACTACCTGAAACCACCAAACACACACAGCTCACTAGCTGCAACCTCCAACATGGCTCTGTGGCACCAGAGCTCATCCTTCTCTGGCCGTAAATACCTTTAAATGCTGATGGGAGTCAGCTGTTCAAAAGAAAAAGGTGACACCTAAGGCAGGAGAGATGATAGGACACACCCACACATGCAACTTCAGGAGTAGGCCCTGCAGTTTAATTGCCCCCCTGCTAGGGGGGCAATTAAACTGCAATCCTAAAATGGGATTGCAGTTTAATTGTGGCACTGTTGTGGCTTTAACATGTGGTTGATCTTTATTTTTCATCTCAGGGATCTGGATGTCATCCTGAACACAGGCATGGCTGGTGGCACCTACTGTGACATCATTTCTGGTCAGAAGGAAGGAAGCAGATGCACTGGGAAGCAGGTCACTGAAGGCAGTGATGGCCGTGCCCACTTCTGGATAAGCAGCAAAGATGAGGACCCCCTCATCGCTATTCATGCTGATTCTAAGCTGTAAATCCATGAATTATTTCTTCAAATAAATCTTTAAAATTCAAATAAAGATTATTTTTTTTATATTTTATTTTATTTTATTTTTGTAATTTTTGACCTGCTCATATTATTTGATCAAGGAGATTCAGCACTCTATCCATAACTTTACTGTGGCCCGACAAAGTCGAGTCCACGAGTCCAAACTCATCTGAGATTTTTAGTAGCCTATATTGCCTCAGGGATGAAAGTATTGTTAGTACTATTGACAGTGCTATTAGTCTGGACCCTTAAAGTGTGATCACCATTTATTCGCGGTTTACATTTAAATTTTTTCATTTTTTCTTTGCAAGAAACGAAAAAGTTTACATACAACAATATTTTAAATTTATAGTTAGGAAGCTGGAAACACGGCCACTGTGCTAATTATCAGACATAAATTCAGACACTGGGTTGTGAGAAAATTACAACCTGCTATTTTCCTGCTAGACGCAACTAAATAACTATCACATTTTAGCGAAAGTGACACTATTACACACCATGTAACTTCCTGTGCATAAGCTTATGTAAGGTTAATAAGGGAGATCTGTAGTCACTCATCTGTCTACTTCCCAAGTGTTGGCATCACTTCCACTTTCCCATGCTGTCAAGCTGATTGTGACATCATGGGTCTAGTCCAATCATTGGCCTTCTTCAGGCCAATCAGCCTTCACCTGGCATACTTTAAATCTCACTGCACATCTGTCATTCTTCCATGCAGTTGCCTTCCTGCAAACCACCTCTCCCCCACACATCACTCATGCTCCATTCAAGCCTCCATCTTCATGTCAGGGCTGACATGCCTCATCTTTGTCTAATGTGACTATTTTACAGATGGCATGAAAGTGTTTTCTGATAAAACATGAAAACTATTGAAAATAATAATTTATATTGTGGATACAGAGACTTAAGTTCCAAGCTGCACCTTTAAAGTACGGTCACAAAATTCCTCTTTAATATTATATATTTTTTGTGTGTGAGAAATATAAGACACTCTTCTATTTTAATCCATACAGTTAGATTTTATATAAAAAGAAGATGTGAACATAATGCAACCTGCTATTTGAACACAGCTAAATAAGTTTACTAAATTGTCAAGGACAGTGAAGCTATTACTCAGATGTTTACTTTTCCACGTTTTAAACTCAAAGTAAATAGTGCACAGTGTGATTTGTTTCCCACAAATATCTGCCACAACACACACACACACGCACGCACGCACACACACACACACACACACACACACACACACACACACACACACACACACACACACACACAAATACAACCTATACCTATCTGGGCTTTTTGCTTTCTTGATCCAGAAAGAGATTCCAGATTGGTAATCAAAATTTAATTTGTGTATATGGCATATTGAAGCGACTGAAAAAGAAGCTTTTAAAAATTCATTTCCTTTGTCACACACATAAATGTGTATGTTATGTGTTTGTGTCTGTTAATTGTTTCTCTAATAGTTAATCCATCAGTATGCTGGCTATTGTTAATGCTAAAATATATTTATTGTTTATACATAAAATACATTTTAATGGATAAAGGTTATGCTTGCTAAATTTCTGACTTCTCAGAGAAGCCCAGTGTGATGACTCAAGGATGGGTAGAAAAAGGTGAGTCAAGTGATTTTATAGTAATTTTTAATTTTTTGTTCGCAGATTTAAATAATATTTGCATCATCAGTGTCTAAGTATATATAAATAAGAAAATAAAATGCAACCTACCATTGGAGATGCTGGCAGTGTTGCCTCTGGCATGACATTTACAGGACTTAATATGTAAATCTAATCACACTGCTCATTCAGTATTCTAAGAAATTATGTTTAACTATAAGTATACTAACTCTTTTCACTTTTACTAATGTTTTGACTCACTAATACTGACTTCTATTTAAAAAAAATGCTGACTGTCACAAGAGAAAAAGTATTTAAAAGTCTTTAAAAACATTCTTTGTCTTTAAGTAAAAACTTATACCTTAAGGACAATGTTAAGTCACATAGCCAAGGTTACCATTTCCAAACTTTTAAAACAAAAAGCCCAAAGCACTTTTTATAGTAAATTCTGTAAACTAACTTGATTTCCCCCTAATAGTAGAATCAGTATTTATTTTTCCCTGTGTGCTCCTCAGATCTCTCCTCCAAATGAACACATTCTGGTGAACAATCCCTCCAGGCCCTGGTGGCAGAGATACCAGCCAATCAGCTACAAGCTCTGCTCAGGCTCTGGCAGTGAGACAGAACTGAAAGACGTGATCACCTGATGTAAAAACGTTGGGGTAAACTAAATTACAGCTGCCATTTAATGATTTTAACGATTTTTTAAAATGATTTTCATGAGCATAGATGCTGTCCTCAGAAATCAAGAGAAAACATGCTGATTTTATCCAAATTAAAATCAGAGTTCTTCATGTGTCAGCTGAATTATTAAAGCTACAGATATCATGTGTTATGTTTGCAATTTGTCCTATCCCCCTGTCTAACATTTTATGTAATGTAGTTAATGGACAGCCTCATTCCAACTGATGGAACAACCAGAGCAACCTTTGGATGAGGAAAAGGTGGTTTTATAATTTTTAACATTGATGACTGATAAGGATTTTCTTCTCTAAGGACTTTGTGTCTGACTGCTTCCGAATATTTTACTGCTTTACAATAAAAATAATTTCACCCATCTAAATAAAGCAATTGCTTAAATGTCTTAGAAGAAGACTGTTTGAGAATATATCAAAATATAGTTGATATGCAGATAATCTACCAAAAAGACAAACAATTTCCAAATCAAACTTATTCTACAATTATGAAAAAGTGTAAAAAGAAAAACATCTATATTTTTAAGCATTTAGTTTTTCATTACTCAGAAAGTGAAAACTGTTTCACAAAGAGCACTATTAACTGTATTTTATTATTATTGCTACTATATAATGCAAAAAAGACATCTGCAAATGCCACAAACTGCAGTTTTGCTGTTACTCCCAAAGAAACCACACTCTATTGGTAACTCCTTCAGATAAGACTGTTGAGTTTGTAAAACACTTTGTTACTGTGGAAAACTTACTGTATATCTAGGCAATTCTACCAATCTGCATTTTCCATTCACCTTTCCACACACCTTTCTGCGCTTTTTATTTGCTTGATCCCGAAAGAGATTCCAGATTGAAAACCAAAATTAAATTTGTGGATATGACATCTGGTTATTGACCTGAGTGAAGAAAAATCGAAGTTTTAAAAATACAATTTCTTTGTCACCATATTTTAGCAAATGCAAGATAAATCTCACAAAATCACTTGAGCTAGAATAAGTGGTTAAAAAAAATCTTTAATGGGCTATAATGCTGTGGCTATATTTGAAGTGCACGTTAGTCACATTTGGAAATCAACACACACACACACGCACACGCACGCACGCACACACACACACACACACACACACACACACACACACACACACACACACTGCTTTTTATTTGCTTGATCTCAAACGTGACTCCACATTAATTTTCCTGCTAAATACTAACAATATCAAACTGTCAAGGACAGTCATAGTATTTTATTACCAAAAAACCCTTTCTGCGCTTTTTTTTTTGCTTCATCCCAAGATTCCAGATTTGTAAGTAAAATTCGATTTCCGTATGCAGCATGGTTACTGAACTGGGTGAACAAATACTAAAAAAAAATAACCAAAAACTATTTTTGCACTAAGTTTTACAATAGCGTATATATGCATAAATGTTTGAAGTATCTACTTAAAAATGGTACTGCTACCTTACCTCATCTACATTTAATCTGACTGTTTTACAGATGGCATCGAAGTATTTTTTGATAAAATATCACAACTACTGAGTAATATTCATCTTTAAATATTATATTTTTCTTAATTTTTTGAGAAAAGCAAAGTACTCTTCTAATTTTCATAGTAAAATTCATACATTTTCATTCCTTTTAAAAGGGGATGTGAGCAAAACACAGTCTGCTATTTTTCCTGCTGAACACAGCTAAACATATCTATCGAATTTTCAAGGACAGTGGCGCTATTATCCCTGTTTACTTTTCCACTTTTAAACCCCAGAGTAAATAGTGCTCAGAGTGATTCACTTTCCCACAAATGACTGCTATCACAAGACGCACACATACACACACACACATACATGAACAAGAAAACCAAAATAAAAACAATAACAACACAAGATAAAGCAAAGAAAAAAGTGTTTCTTTTGAGGCATGATTAAGTTCGTGCTGAGCAATGTCATAATATGACGATGGGGGTAGGTTAACTGGCAGTTCTAAAATGACCATATGTGAATGTGATCATTAATGTTTGTCTGTCTGTGACAGACTTGTGACATGTTCATGACATACTCTGCCCCCCACTCTACAGGCTCCAGCACCTCCTCTGACCCTGACTTAGATAAGTGGAAAAAAATGGGTGGATGGTTGGATATTATGTACCTTATGTTTGCCTTTCTAATCTTGCCTCAAGGATTTTCCCCCTTTTTGCTTGTTTTACAAAAGCAAGAAAGTGTGATAAAAATGCACCTGTTTGGTTTCCACACCCAATGATATATGCCATTCTCTCACTGGTTCAGCAGAGGAAAAAGTGAGTATAAATACTTTGAAAACACTGCGGCAGAGTGTGACTGCTTTTGGTTTTCTCATCGATCAAAAGCATGAAGTTGTTCGTCTTGGTGGCTCTGTTCGGGCTTGGCCTTGCCCAGCACAACCCCCAATTTAAGAATGGAAGGACTGCCATCGTCCACCTGTTTGAATGGCGTTGGGCTGACATTGCTCAAGAGTGTGAACGCTTCTTGGGTCCCAAAGGCTTTGGCGGAGTTCAGGTCTGTATAGCTGAGCATTAAGGGACACATTGGACAATCCTTTCTTTTCCTGTTTCATACACAGACACGTGTGTGTTATGTGTCTGTGTGTGTTTATTTTTGCTATTATTATCAAAACTATTATCAATATTATCAAACTATGCTTTTTACTTTCTCATTAGAATGACGTCTAAACTATCTTTTACTAATGTTTTGACTCACTAGCACTGAGAATTTTTTTTTTTTGCAAGGAAGTCCTGACTGTAGCGCCAAATAACAACAACACTTGTTGTTGTTTTTTCTCCTTTGCGCTCCTCAGATCTCTCCTCCAAATGAACACATTCTGGTGAACAATCCCTTCAGGCCCTGGTGGCAGAGATACCAGCCAATCAGCTACAAACTCTGCTCAAGATCTGGCAGTGAGGCAGAACTGAAAAACATGATCTCCCGCTGCAACAATGTTGGGGTAAACTAAATTACAGTTGACATTTAATGTTAGGTATTTCAGACTTCTTCATTTGACAGACGTCATTTGACAACAAGTTAATACCAGATTCCTTTTATGAGAATTTTAGAACAACATTATAGACACAGTACCTGGTGGGCTAGAATAAATTCATGAAGATCAACAATTTAACGAATTAGCATGATTTGAAATGACCATGCAAAGAAAATGAATAAAACTGACCTAGTTATGTTAACTAACAGGTTAACATCTATGTGGATGCTGTTATCAACCACATGTGTGGATCTGGTGGCGGAGCAGGAACCCACTCTTCATGTGGAAGCTGGTTTGATGCTGGCAAAGAAGACTTCCCCAGTGTCCCGTATTCTAACTTGGACTTCAATGACAAGAAATGCAAGACTGGGAGTGGTGAAATTGAGAACTATGGTGATATATATCAGGTAAGAAATGTCACACAGACAAGTCAAACTTTATTTTAAAAGTTTACTCATTTAAACATTGACTTAAGCTCTTCATACTGATTTCTATTATTTTGACCTTTCTGGCTGTTTTACACCAAATTCCTTTTTTGACTGTTGGCAAAGTCTACCTACAGAATCAGGAGAGGAGGAAGTAAATTATATACACTGATACATCTTAAACTCTTGAAATTTTCTTTAATTTCTTTAATTTAATTTTTTAGACAATTTTTTAGACGTAATTATGTTGTCTAGCAGTTACCTTTAACAGGCTAAAATGAACAATTTAGCATCTTAATTGTGTCAATAAAAACATGAATATAATAATTTATGATTATTATGATGCCATCACATTGCTTGGCAATCACCTTACAAAAATAATAATAATTATATAAACGAGTAGGACCTGACCATTGTAGGGGATCCAAATTTTTTGTTGTCTATGTAATTATATAAACAGCAAATAATATCCCTGTTGTCTGACTTTTCACATGACAAGACCAAGGAAAACAATAGCATGAAAAAAATGATACATTTTTAAAAATGTATTTGTAAGATAAGCCTTAAAATACACATACGGTTATGATAGCATTTTAATTTTAGTCATTACTGACTTTTTGTTTTTTTTTTAGAAAAAGGGAGTAAACAACACCAGGAAGACTGAAGCTTTAGTTTATTAAACATGCTGTTTTGAAATAGCAAATCTTATTAAGATCAAATAAATTGCGAAATTTTAAAGCATATATTTTATACTTGATTTTTCTATTACCAAATATTCTAATAATATAGTCTATACTTTCAGATGCTAAACACAACCAGAGCATATTCCTTGTTGTTCATTGAATTTCCTAATTTGAACTAAATTTTCAAAACAGGCAAAGTTGGAAAAAAAAGTCATCTTTAGTTAGAGAAGAGACATTTGTCTCTACCTTCTCATCTTTCTTTTAGAATGACTACATTGATTTCGCTAAACGTTCTAATTGAGAATACTATAGTAGAAACATATCAATTCCAGCACAGTGTACAATGTCTTGCTTCTTAGCTCCACAATCTGAATAAATATGAACTGCTGTAGGTACGTGACTGCCGTCTGGTGGGTCTGCTGGATCTTGCCCTGGAGAAAGACTATGTTAGGGGCAAAGTGGCCGAGTTCATGAACAAGCTGATTAACATGGGTGTGGCTGGATTCAGAGTGGATGCCTGCAAGCACATGTGGCCTGGTGATCTGAGTGCTGTCTATGGTCGTCTGAACAACCTTAACACCCAGTGGTTCCCCGGTGGCGCCAGACCTTTCATCTATCAGGAGGTCAGTTTTTCTGGACAAACTGTATCTAGAGCAGCCATCAAACAGGATGGAAGAGAAGCATTTACAAATACAAACATTCAAGGAGAACATTAAAGTAACTACTATTTGGCAAGAAAACAAAAGCACATAATGGTATACAAAATGAAGATTAGGGTAATGACAGAAAGAAAGAGAAGCAAAGTGATTTTATTTATTTAAACCCTTTCTAATTTACAGATTATGGATGATATACATTTTGAACTGAATCAGCTTCCTGGGGTATGAATTTCGCGCTTTTCACTCTAGGTTATTGATCTGGGAGGTGAGGCCATTACAGCTAATGAGTACGTCGGCCTTGGAAGAGTGACTGAGTTTAAATATGGTGCCAAACTGGGAGAGGTCTTCAGAAAGTGGAACAACCAGAAGCTTTCCTACACTAAGTATGTGTTGTTTCTACTGGTATATCTAAGGAAAATATTACACAATTTAATATAAAAGATTTCTTTAAAGATATAACAGAGATATGTCATTGTTAACAATACTCTTTGTAAAGGAAAAACAAACAGATAAAAACTACTATAAAGGTGCAGGGTCCGACAAATTGGTTGTCAAAGTCAATTTCACATCCATCATATGTTGACTTTTTGAGAATGAGAATTTTACAGGAGTGTAGTTAGAGTAACCAGTGCAAACTCTATCTTAAGTACTGGTCTGAACAAAGACTTTGTAATGATCAGCTATAATTTAAAAATATATATATAATAAAATACATTTCTTTTTTTCTTTGCTGTGTTTAGGAACTGGGGAGAAGGATGGGGTTTCATGGCTAACGGGAATGCTCTCGTCTTCACTGACAACCATGATAACCAAAGAGGCCATGGTGCTGGCGGTGCATCCATCCTTACATTCTGGGACCCCAGGCTCTACAAGATGGCTGTTGCTTACATGCTTGCCCACCCTTACGGTGTAACCAGGGTCATGTCTAGCTATCGGTGGGACCGCAACATTGTAAACGGACAAGTATGTTCACAAGTATAATGCAATATCTAGTGTGTATTAGATGCTTTTTTGTTGAATGCATTCATTAATGCTTGTATAATAGGATAAGAATGACTGGATTGGACCCCCCAGCAATGGTGATGGGTCAACCAAGCCTGTTACTATCAACTCTGACCAGACCTGTGGGAATGGATGGGTTTGTGAGCATAGATGGCGTCAGATCACGTAAGTCCACAGAAATCAGGAGAAAGCACACTGACCTTATGCAAATTCACATTGTTCTGCTTTGTCAGCTAGACCATCAAAACTGTAGATATCATGTATTATGATTGTAATTTGTCCTTTCTCCTATTTAGTAACATGGTCACTTTCCGTAATGTGGTCAATGGACAGCCTCACTCCAACTGGTGGGACAACCAGGGCAACCAGGTTGCCTTTGGGCGTGGTAACCGTGGTTTCATCGTTTTTAACAATGAGAACTGGTAAGGATTATGTTCTCTTTGTTTGTGTGTGTGTAATTTAAAAAAGCTTAGTTCAAAAATGTCTGTAGTTTTTAAGCCTTCAAGCCTTTTCAAGACTACACTACTACTACAATAATAATAATAATATTAATAATAAGTATTATTATATAATTATTAATTATTATATAATTATTATTATAGGATCTATTTAATTATCATATTATCCACAAAAGACATCTGGAAATGAAATGTCTATTGCTTTTGCTGTTACTCCAAACCAGCACTGTATTATTTTGGACTGCTGAGTCAGTAAAACTCTCTCAACAGAGAATGAGAAAATGAGCTGCATCACATATGTTATGCATATTTATGTTTTCTTTTTTTTCTTTTTTACCAGATATGTAATGCCTTCCTTTGCCCAAGTGGTATTATATAGCTTTATATTTGTTTTTTTGTCTTGAAAGCAGAATAAATATGAGAAAGCAATGGAGTTTAATGGTGGCACTCTTACGACTTTAACACTGGGTTGACCTCTATTTTCGCTTTCAGGGACCTGAATGTCACCCTGAACACAGGCTTGCCTGGTGGCACCTACTGTGATGTCATTTCTGGTCAGAAGGAAGGAAGCAGATGCACTGGGAAGCAGGTCAGTGTTGGTGGTGATGGCCGTGCCACCTTCTCAATCAGTGGCCAAGATGAGGACCCCTTCATCGCTATCCATGCAGATTCTAAGCTGTAAATCCCGGAAATATGACTTCAAATGAATTTTTAAAATTCAAATAAAGCTTATTTTAAAAACTGAAGATGCTCTTTGTCATTTTTGACTTTTGACTTTTGTTTATATTCAAATAATAGACTGACATGTAAATATGTTCATGAATATGTTCATTTATAATAAATACTCTTCAGGGTGTGAAATGAAAACCCACTCATAATATTTAGTCACAATGTATTTAAAAAAATACATCTCATAGTAATGGTGGTCCTAAAATAAAGTAATGACACATTTTTATTGTTTCTTTCCCTGGTGGGTGGGATGGGCTCAGAAAAGAATTAAAGGGTGAGCTGCAGTACTTCACTTACGTGTCATATTTATTATGGGGGGAATTATATCCATTGAGTACAGTAACATAGACAATGTTACACCCTGAAAAGGGGATAAGTCAATCAATCTCAGACACAATGCTGAGCTCCATGTTAACTACCAACAGAGCGCTTAGCTAGCTGCTTAATAGTATCCTAACAGTACAGTGAAACATGAATCACCTAAACATTCCTAGTATTCTAGTGGTACATTTGCAGATATAGTCAGTACAGCTCAACATATATATTTCTGCAGTTCAAAAGCAAAAATACTCATCTTTTTTCTTTTTCTTTTTCTTTTTGCCTGTCCTGTCCGGCACTGTAGCATTCATAATTGTTGTTTGAAAGCCAAGAGCAGATTTATTTTCCCGAGTGGACCTTATGCTATACTGGTGTACTTAATTGTTGTAGTTTATTAGTTATTACAATCAAAATGGACAGGATTGCAGGATGGGAAAGAGAAAGAAGAAAGAAAGAGAAGTTGGGAAGACAGTAAAAATATAGGAGAAATGGGGTAGAGAGATAAAGAGAGAAAAGACACTGGAAATCTGCTTAACCACCTGCTTAAGAAGAAAATAACACAGTAAGGAAATCACAGAAACAACCAACACGCTATAACTACCGCATGTTGTTGAATGCTACTGAGCAGCATCACAACTAATAATGCATGATATGTTTAGAGGCAGCACCCAACCAAGACAGTGTGTGTCTGTTTGTACACCTGTGTGAACATTTGTGTGTACACTTGTGTGTACACCTGTGTGTTAAGGTACCTGGGTCATTGACACAGTGTTTTGAGTTTTGCATTATTATTGAACTTTGATTTTGTTATTATCTATAATTTCTAGTCTTTTGGTTTCTGCGTTAGAGATCTTATTCTTCTGGTTTCTGTCTATGTTCCATAGTTGCTCTGTCTCACCTGTCAGCTGTATCACCTTGCCAAGTCCGCGTCTCTGTGTTATGTTTCCTGTTTTACTTTGAAAGTCCATGTCTCTGTTTCTAGTTTTGCTTCCCTTGTCTCATTAGGCCTGATTTGTCCCAGCTGCGTTTCCCTCCTGTCTCCCATTTCCTGATTGCTCCATCTGTCTGTGTTGCGATCAGTGTTGGGCAAGTTACCTTGAAAAAGTAATTATTTATAGTTACTAGTTACTTCTTCAAAAAAGTAACTGAGTTAGTAAATGAGTTACAAGATTCGAAAAGTAATTAATTACTTGAAAAGTAACTATTGTGTTACTTTAAAAAAAAATGTTTAACCCTCTGGGGTCCAAGGTATAACTGGCCATTTTTCACTACTTTTGATTTTCCCTCTACATTTCAACTTTAAAAAATATTTACTTTGCCTTGTTTGGTATCATTCTTTTCAGCACAACCTCACGTGTCTGAATTTAAACTTATGTTTTCATTTTGACATACTGTATTAACACAATTGATCTAAAATCAGACAAAAAACATAAAATCCGAGTAGAAAAAGTTATATTTTTTTACTGTAACAACCACAAACATGTTTAATGAATCATATTTCATAACTTTAAATGCAAATATAAAATGACAATTTTAAAATCATATGCACAAGTTGTGCAAACTAAGTTATTTGCAGCTATTTACCTTTTACCCTTTTTTAAAATAACCATTTCAAACTATTTACAGAACAATCACGTTCTGCATTCAATAAGAATGAAATGCAAATTATTTGTGCCACTCCAAATATTTCTGTCCACTATAAAGGAGAACATCACAGCCTAATACCTGCAGGTCTGACAGCAGCAGGTGTATCACTCCTGTTCTCTACCTGGAGACAGCAGTCGCCTCATTGTTCTGATACACAACACAAAACTACACAACACAAAACTATCCACAACATTACACACTAACTACACAAGACAACACATTAATTACACACTCCACTGTGCTGGGCAGCTCTGTAGCTGCCTTTAGGGAACAAGTCAGGGCTGGCGAGCTTGCTCTCTCTATCTCTACCTCCACTTCTTCGCCGCTGCTGCAGCAGACTGAGCTTTCCATGGCACCGCTGCAGCAGTTGCATTTGCAGCACCAGAATCCCTCTTCCTTCACGTCGTGTTCTGACCACTCCTCCCCTGGCTCATGCTTGGCATAAATGTGGTCAGGGTATGAGGAGCCGGTCACCGCTGCTCCGGCACTTTCTGTTTCCTTCACCACTCCTGCTTCCAGGAGGAAGCGTCGTCCGACAGCGCTCCTCACCACGCTTGGAACCTCTGACTTCCTTGGAGCAGCTGGCCGAGACAGTTAATGAGGATTCGCCACCCACTGAACAAAGCCTGGTGCCAGGATCTACGGTTCCACTAGTGTCTGTTGAGACTATGACTCCAGATTTTTCCATCTCAGTGAGTGAGATTGACTGTCTGGCGCGAGCTCTTACTAAGTGTGGAACAACAAGAATAGACACTGATGTTTCCAGTTCAGAAGAATTGAAGACAGTTTCCTGTGTTTTTAAAACTACTGAACGTAGGACTCTTCATGTTTCCCCACCTGCTCATATGCTCAGTTATTAGCTCAGCATTCAGCTCAATCATTAGCTCCGCCATCTGCTCAGCTACCTGTTCAGCCAGGCGTCTCTGTACCTCCTGACCCCGTGTCTGTCTCTGCTGGAGGGTCCGAGGGACTCATCCAGCTGTCTGTTCCCACTGGTGGTTCTGGAGAACCGCTCCACCCATCTGTCTCTGCTGGAGGGTCAGAGGAGTCACTCCAGCCGTCTGCCTCCATTGGAGGATCCGCTGACGGCTCTGGTGAGTCCATTCAGCCACCACCTGCACTTTCTATGCCATCGCCTGTATCGCCACCACCTGCTCCTTAGTTATTTTGTTGTGTTTAGTAATAAAACTGTGTTGAGCACACTTTTTTGCCTCTGTGAGTCTGCACTTTGGGTCCACCATTCCTGCCTACTGCACACAGAACATGACACTGCGTGTGTCAGCATGCTAGTATTAATAAGGTTGGTCCATGTAAATATCTAATAGTGGGTGTGGTGAGCCATAGCCCTGCCCCCCATGACATGAAGCATGCATGGAGGAGATCCAGGCGTCACCTAGCAGCCATGGTGCAGAAGCCAACGTGGGCTACAGCGACGAGCAGGTGGGCGCACCTGCCCACCCCCTAAGTGGTATCCAAAATACTGTACCTCCCTCCATCCAACCACACACTTCTTCAGGTCGGCCGTGACCTCACCTGCCTCAGGGACTCAAGAACCATGGTAGATGGCAGTATATGCAGCATGTAGATGCAGCACCAGGTCTAGGAGGTGCTGGAAAATGCCTGGGGTTCTGAACAAGCAGAACAAAAATGTGACAAATAGGTATATCCCATACGGAGTGAAGAAGGCCATTTTGTCCTTGGACTCTGCAGACAAGAGAATCAACCAGTAGCTCTTGGTTAAAATTGGTGTTGTGAAAAAATTGAGCCATGCCAAACCAGTCCAGGAGCTCATCAACCTGGGGAATGGGGTAGGCATCTCAATCACCTTGTGGTCATCGACACAGAACCATATAGACCCATCTCTCTTCACTACAAGAACTATGGGGCTATACCACAAGCTGTACGACCCTTCTATTACCTCTATTTTCAGACAATTTTCAAACAATTCTCTCTGAACAATTTGTCTCTTATGTTCAGGTAGAATGCACCATCATGCATACTGTGTTTCAAAATGGTACTCTATGAGAGTAGGCAGGGGGGAGAACACATCTACAAATCACTGTTGCAATGCAGCAACATCTGCTCTCTGGGCCTGTCTCAGATGGTTATCCCAATGGAGAGAGGCAGGAATGGGAATGGAATTTGGGACTTCCAGCCCAAACTCATCTCTTCCCTTAACCAGACTCAACAGAGAAGCGTTTTCAGCCATTGAGGAGATTGAGGTGTTATACTTGTTTGGCTCCTCCCATGTCCAACTGTAAAATAAAAAATGGTAAATGGCCTGTATTTATATAGCGCTTTACTAGTCCCTAAGGACCCCAAAGCGCTTTACATATCCAGTCATCCACCCATTCATGCACACATTCACACACTGTACCACCATAGTCAGCCCACTCGCCATGTCTCCTTGCCACTTGGCAAGTAACTTTAAGCTTAAGGATGGAAGCAATACAATACCTTGTCTCCCGTTGAAAATTTCCTGTCTATCCCCTCTGTTGTACAGGCGTTGTTGACGTCCCTGGGCCTAAAGCAAATTTTCCTGTGACAACTCCCCTGTGCAGCTTTGCTCTTAGGTCCAGGACGTGCTGAATCTAACTTTTAGCTGGGTTTAGATCTTCCACCCAGTTTTCCTCAATTAGGTCTAATGAGGTCTAAAGTGTGCAAGACATGAACAATGTGCCCTAGTCAGTCAGTATCGCTTTCGGGATGCCGACTCTGGAGATGACCTGAAACAATGCCTGCACCACACTCTTGGCAGAAATTGTGCACAGCAGCACTTCTTCGGGAAATTGCGTTGTATAATCCACCAGAACTAATACAAAATAATATCGTACTCTGTTGAAATGACCGACAAGCCATTGCCAGTGTGTTCAAATGGGACCTCCATTACCAGTAAAGGGCACATCAAGTGACCATTATTTTAGTGGTAAATCCTCCATGGAGTGTGTCAATGGAAAATTGTATTTAGTAGTCAGTATAATCTTTTAGTGATATAAGTTTGCATATGATAAAATACTGCATGTAGTTATTTGTATTAGGAAATATTTAACCATGTATGCTTAGAGGCATATAATTAATTGTGTAGTGACAACAGGCTGCAGGCTTGGTGTGCACTCCAGGAATGCACCCCCACGTCCTGGGAGCATGAGAGGTTGCACCTTGTTTTATTGTTTTAACATAGCTATGTCTGTTTTAGTCTAAGTGCCTTTTTGCCTAGATGAACCGCTGGACTTCTTCACTGGGTTATCTAGGGTGAACCATCTAGGGTGGGGGAGGTCTACCCTCTTCCTGACCAAGGACATGCCTTTTATGACCCTTTGATCAGCAGGACACACACACACACACACACACACACACACACACACACACACACACACACTGAAGTATAAATAAAGACCGGGGCAGTTTCTTAGTGCGAGTCTCTCAGTAGGGAGCTGCCCTTGCTAGCAAGAACTCTGTGTGTTTCTCTTCTCTGAGTCTTTACTGAAGAAGTGTTTTAGAATATTTTCCCTAACAGAGTGAATCACTGGAGCTGGCGGGGTCATCTCCTCCTCCCTATGTGATCATGACCTGCTATTAAAGGTCATGATCACATCCCAACATACCGCCCCAAAAGGTTATAAAACCCCAGCCAATTTGTTCCTAGAATTAGGGGATGCAACAGGTGGGACCTAACTGCAGCCTTTACTCTATACATTTAACCTTAAATTTAATATACAGAGGCATAATGGGATACTTGAGAACATCCCCATGAACACATATGACCTCCACCTACTAAAACCTCCATCAATGCTCTGGGTTGAACCAGGCTTTGGTGGACCAGAGTCTGTGTGTAGCCTGTGTCCACCACAGCCTAGTGTATACCCCAATGACACCTTACTGGAATGCTGTACGTCCATCCTGGATCAGGGGACGGTCCCAGAGACCCGGTGATGTGGAACACCTGCCCCACCTTCATCAATGGACACTCCCGTCTCAGGTGTCCCAGTCCAGCACTCCTGCCCTGGCGTTTGTGCCGGCCTCCATGGTTCAAGTACTGTGCCTGCCCTGTCCAGGCCACAGGAAAGCAGATTGGCCAAAAAAGGGGTTTGTGGGCCGTGGCTGTGGTGACCGCTCTGTTGGGGACCCTCTTCCTCAGTGCTGGCATTAGCTGCAGTTTACTGGCTGCAGTTTGCTGAGCGGCTGGCTGTGGCTCTCCACACCCTCAGTCTGCGCAGCCATGTGGTCCTCTGTGAGGGTGACGGCTGCCTTCAGGTTTCCTGATGGCAGCGGACCCGTCGCTCTAAACTGCTCTAGTGCCACCAGTGCCATTATCTGCGCTTCTCCCTCCGATGGCCCAGTCTACACAGCTCTTGCACTGACTCCACACCTCTCCAGATCCTGGTGTCACAGATGAGCTACAGCTGCCTCATCATCCTCGTTGGCACTGCCCCTTGAGCCTGCTGCAACAGAGGCATAGACCACAGCCCTGCCAAAATTATATTTATTAATCATGTAAATTGGACCAGAATTGGACATGATCCGCATGTCTATTCAACGTCCAATGTTTAGTTGGGCCTGATTATTCAGGACCTTGTATGTATTGTGTCGACAGAGGTGGGACAGAGAGCGATTGAAGTCAACCCAGCTTCCCCTGTCATCATTCTGAGATGGCATAAAAAGTCTTAACATCCAGCGTTATGTGTTAAAAATGATCAGAGTGAACAAACAGAGCTTTCCTTTATTTGCTAATAGTAGATAATTTTTATCAATTAAACACGTAATCGATAGTTCTGATCAGTATGTTAAATGAGAAATGTAGTTTGAATATTAAAAAGGACTGTTCTAATGTCTGAATTTTGTCTGTGTACTTAATCCTGCTTTGAACTTGGCAGGTTAGCGTGTCCCTATACGAATGTGGAAAGATAAGCAACGTATGCAAATTCCATGATTTTGGATATCATAAAGGTTGAACAAGGAACCATATTTAATATGTGATTTTTCTGATATTTAATTATACTTAACACTGATATGAATAGAATCAGGTATATAAAAAAAAGTATGTGTACGTTTAACCAGTATAATAAATAAGAAAATATCTATGCAATGATTCTGAAGACAGGCCTCACACTGAGAGTTTGACCTTGGTGTGTTTGAGTGTGTGTGTGTGTGTGTGTGTGTGTGTGTGTGTGTGTGTGTGTGTGTGTGTGTGTGTGTGTGTGTGTGTGTGTGTGGAACATGGGAGGGAGTGAGCATCACTGAGGAGCTACTAGTCTGAAAGAATGTCTAACTAATAAATTGTATGTGGTTGACAGTATACTGACAATATACTCAACACACAGTTTTAACCTTATAAGAGCCTGTTCAGCCAAATGGTCAAGCACATTTTGAGTCACTATATTTCAATAAGAAGAATAAAAAAATATAAATGAATAAAGAAAATATTAGAAAGTAACATACATTTACAAAAATCACTTGACATTGCATCTGAGTGTCCTATTATGTAGGGGCCATGGTGGTGTGGGAGCACTGTAATCTGATAGCAAGAAAAGTAAAATCCAGTATTGGGCCTCCAGGATCCTCCCATAACTCAAAGACATGTATAGGGTTATGTTAATTGGTACTGACCTGGACCTGAATGTGGGCATGAATGGTTGTCTGTCTGTATAAGTCAGCCCAAAGACAAACTAGTGACCTGTCCAGTGTGCACCGTACCCCTGGCCCTATGACAGTTTGGCTAGGCTCCAGCACCCTGTGACCCTGAATTGGATAAGAAAGAGAAAATTGTGTTAAATGGACAGATATTATGTGCGCCTTGTGTTTGCCTTTCTATTCTTGCCTCAAGGATTAACCCACCCCACCCCCTTTTTTCCTTGCTTTAAAATATGCAGGAAAGTGTGATAAAAACGCACCTGTTTGATTTTCACATTGATATATGACAGTCTTTCATTGGCCTAGAAAAGGAAAAGGCCAGTATAAATACTTTAAATGCACTTTGGCTAAGTGTGACGGTTTTTTGTTTTCTCATCGATCGAAGGCATGAAGTTGTTCATCCTGGTGGCTTTGTTCGGGCTTGGCCTTGCCCAGCACAACCCCCAATTTAAGAATGGAAGGACTGCCATCGTCCACCTGTTTGAATGGCGTTGGGCTGACATTGCTCGAGAGTGTGAACGCTTCTTGGGTCCCAAAGGCTTTGGCGGAGTTCAGGTATATATAGCTATATATCACATGTAGCTTCTAGATAGGTAGGACAATCCTTTCTGTCTTCCTGCATTCTTTTACTACTTGAAAACAATGTGAATGAATGAATGAAACAATGAATGCATTAATGCATTATCACACTGATTACACAATACAGCCTACCTTTTGAGGTGTTGGAAGTTCAGCGCGAACACTTCACGGAACTTGTATTTTCCGTTCTCATTAGTATCTAAAATTCTATTTTCACACACTTTACTCAATTCAGTTTTTCCTCACAACTATTGACACATTATGTCTTTAGAAAAGTATTGATTGACAAAAAAAAATAAATTTGTATCATTAGACACAGATTTGGTGCTTCCACACCAGTTTCAATAGCATGGCCAGGTTTATAATTTTAAACTTTAGAAAGCTTTTCCAGGTCATGATTTTGCCACAAGAAAAATCAAAACCAATTTTTGTGATAAACTTTGTGCTGACCATCAACAGTAGAATCAGATTAACCTATTTAACACAAGCCTCCACCTACATAATTCTATTTAATACAATTATAACATGGTTTTTGTTTCTTGTGGGGTTTGTTTGTTTGTTTGTTTGTTTGTTTGTTTGTTTGTTTGTTTGTTTGTTTGTTTGTTTGTTTGTTTGTTTGTTTGTTTGTTTGTTTTTTCTATGCTCCACAGATCTCTCCTCCAAATGAACACATTGTGTTGGGCATTCCCTGGAGGCCCTGGTATCAAAGATATCAGCCAGTCAGCTACAACCTCTGCTCAAGATCTGGCAGTGAGGCAGAACTAAAAGACATGATCACCCGATGCAACAAAGTTGGGGTAAACTAAATTACAGCTGTCATTTGATGATAAGCATTGCAGACTTCAGGTTTCTTAATTTTACAGAATTGTGGTCATCTGCAACCACTTGCATAACAAAAAGTTATTACCAGTTTTTGTTATGACACTTTTTGGAACATTATAGAATCAGTACCTGGCAGTTTAGGTGATACAATAAATATCAACAATTTAACAAATGTATTTTATTTGAACCTAACATGTAAAAAAAAATCACTGAAAATGATGAGGTTTAGAAACAGAATTTGATTTTGTGCACTGCACCCTCAACAATATATATATCCCAAAAGGTTAACATCTATGTGGATGCTGTCATCAACCACATGTGTGGATCTGGTGGTGGAACAGGGACCCATTCTTCATGTGGAAGCTGGTTTGACGCTAGCAATGAAGACTTCCCCAGTGTCCCGTATTCCTACTTGGACTTCAATGACTATAAATGCAAGACTGGGAGTGGTGAAATTGAGAACTATGGTGATATATATCAGGTAAGAAATGTCACTCAACAAAACAAAATGTTTTTGCTTCTGACAGCACTGGCAAGAGCTTACTTACTATCTTATTATAATACATAAAATCTCTGCCTTTCTCTTGTCTATCACTGGTTTTATACCATATTGCAATAGCTTTAAATATTTTTTTCTTATGTTGTTAAGATATGACATCCACAGTGTATATTTTGTGGTCACTTATCATGCCCATGTATGTCTATATTCTCGTTCTATTACAGCATCATTCATCAATTTTGACTTCATCTTTTATTTGTCTGTTACCAAATATTCCAATTTTTGTTTGGCTATAACTTTCCCAAAATATATCACCAATTTCTTTTAATCTAACATTTTGCTTCTATTCAGAAACCACCTCTTTTCCCAAATATAAATTCATTTAATCAAAAACAAAACAAATAATACTAACAGTTTAGGTCCTATCACTGAATCCTGTACTACCATATAAGAAACCTTTCATAAATCAGAGATCTCCTTATTTCTTTGTAGGTACTTATCATTAATGTAAATATTTTTATCCCTCTAATACGGAGATGGACCCCAGAAAAGGAGGATGCTCTGAGAGACTGCTATGACACCACAGACTGGGATGTGCTCCTGAGCTCACATGGTGAGGACATAGAGGGGGCGACACACTTTTGTGTGGACACAGTCGCCCCTGCTAAGACGGTACGGTGTTATCCTAATAACAAACCGTGGGTAACACAGGAAGTCAAAGCTGTCCTCAACATGAAGAAGAAGGCTTTCAGGAGCAAAGTGAAGGAGGAGATGAAAGCAGCACAGCGGGAGGTGAAACGCTGCCTGAGGGAAGCAAAGGACACCTACAGGAGGAAGGTGGAGCAGAAGTTGGAGAGGAACAATATGAGGGAGGTCTGGAATGGTGTGAAAACCATCACAGGCCACAACACCAAGAAAAGCACAGTGGGGGGGACTGTGGAGAAGGCAAACGAACTCAACAACTTCTTCAACAGGTTTGACCAGCCCACAACCCCCCCCCCCCCCACCCTCACCTTCACTACAGAGTCCTCTCCCCACTCTCCTACCTCCCTCGCTTCCCCCCTTCCTGACACCATGACACCCCCCTCCTCCAATCCCTCTCTCAGCAGCAAGACATCTCCCCCCCTCCCCTCCTCCCAAACATCTCCCAGTGTCACAGTGGATCAGGTCAGGAGACAACTGAGGAAGCTTCGCCCCAGAAAGGCAGCAGGCCCAGACAAGGTGTGTCCTAGGATGCTAAAGGCATGTGCTGCTGAACTTGGGGAGCCGCTACAACGAGTCTTCAACCTCAGTCTGTGACTGGGGAGAGTGCCCGCCCTATGGAAGACATCCTGCATCGTCCCGGTCCCCAAAAGGAACCGGCCCAATGAGCTGAATGACTTCCGACCGGTGGCACTGACGTCACATCTTATGAAGACTCTAGAGCGGCTCTTCCTCAACCTCCTCCGACCACAGGTACAACATGCCCAGGAGCCACTACAGTTTGCATACAAGGCGGGTGTCGGAGTGGAGGATGCCATCCTGTACCTCCTACACAGAGCCCACTCACACCTGGATGGGGGAAAAGGCACGGTCAGGATCCTGTTTCTTGACTTTTCCAGTGCCTTTAATACCATCCGGCCCTGTATGCTTCAGGAAAAACTGAACAGGATGGAGGTGGACCCCTGCCTGGTGGCTTGGATCTCCGACTACCTCACCGACAGACCACAGTACGTCAGGCTGAAGGACATCACGTCTGACACTGTGGTCAGCAGCACAGGAGCACCACAGGGAACTGTGCTGTCCCCTCTTCTCTTCACCCTGTACACCTCTGACTTCTGCTACAACTCTGAATTATGCCATATTCAGAAGTTTGCAGATGACACGGCCATCATGGGGTGTATCTGGGATGATCAGGAAGAGGAGTAAAGAAGTCTGGTGAGGAACTTTGTCGCATGGAGTCACACAAACCACCTGCAACTCAACACCTCAAAGACTAAGGAACTGGTTGTGGACTTCGGGAGGTCCAGAGAAGGTCCACTGCCGGTTCAGATAGAGGGGGAGGAGGTGGAGGTGGTCAACAAGTACAAGTACCTCGGGCTGTGGGTGGACAATAAACTGGACTGGTCATGCAACACAGAGCACCTGTATAAAAAAGCCCAAAGCCGACTGTACTTCCTCAGGAGGCTGAGGTCTTTTAACACCTGCAGGAAGCTCCTGAGGATGTTTTACCAGTCGGTGGTTGCTGGAGTACTTTTCTATGCTGTGGTGTGCTGGGGGAGCAGCACAGCAAAGAAGGACTCATCCAGGCTGGAGAAACTGATCAGGAAGGCTAGCTCTGTGGTCGGCATGAAGCTGGACACTCTGGTGACAGTGGCAGAGAAAAGGACATTAAAGAAACTGCTGGACATTATGAACAATGCTGGGCATCCTCTGCACACAGCCATAAACAACCAGAAGAGTCTGTTCAGTGACAGGTTGCTTCTCCCCAAGACAAGAACTAACAGACTTAAAAACTCCTTTGTCCCACACGCCATCAAACTGTTTAACTCCTCTCTGGAGGGGAGAGGGAGGGGAAACAGGAGGACAAAGGAGGGGGGAACAACTAAGCTGTAGTGCCTCTTCACCTCACTGTACAATACCTTGTGCAATACTTTTTGTAAATAGTCAACAGTGCAATAGACTCAATACTTGAAATGTGCAATTCACTTGTATTTTTATTTTTTATTCCTATTTATTCTATTTATCCCCTTTGTATATTTTATTTATATTTGTCTCTGTATTTATATATGTGTGTGTATGTGTGTGTGTGCATATATATATATATAACATTCTGTAACTGTAACTTCTGTCGGTGCTGTGCTTTTTTGGAAATCGAATTTCCCAGAGGAACCCACCCGAGGGATTAATAAAGTTCTATCTTATCTTATCTTATCACAGTCTACTATAATCAACCACGGCATATAACATGTTGTTCGTTGCTTTTCATGTTTCTCCTTCAACTTATCTAACTGCTGCTGAAATGGATCTTTTTTACTCTGAAGCCATACTCATAGTCACTCAGTAATTTGTATTCCTTTTACTTTTTTTTTATCAAATTATCAACCTAATTATACATAGATTCCATGCAGTCCAGTGTCAACAATTTTATTCTTCAGCTTTTCAACAGTATTTCATTTTCATTAGCACCTTGAAATAGAAAGCAGTGCAAATTTGTGTGGATAATATCTCCATGCATACTATAGTTGCTTCTTAGCTCCACAATCTGAATAAATATTGACTGTTCTAGGTACGTGACTGCCGTCTGGTGGGTATGCTGGATCTTGCCCTGGAGAAAGACTATGTTAGGGGCAAAGTGGCCAAGTACACGAACAAGCTGATTAACATGGGTGTGGCTGGATTCAGAGTGGATGGCTGCAAACACATGTGGCCTGGTGATCTGAGCGTTGTCTATGGTCGTCTGAACAACCTTAACACCCAGTGGTTCCCCGGTGGCTCCAGACCTTTCATCTATCAGGAGGTGAGTTTTTCTGGACAAACTGTATCTAGGGCAGCCATCAGACAGGATGGCAAACATTCTTGCAAAATACATGAACATTACTATTTAGCAAGAAAAAGAAAAATAGTTAATAGTATAAAATGTTCAAGCTTGTTTTCTTTGTATTATTGTAGGGTCGTTACCTAACAATATAAAATGTCTTGAGGTAACTGTTGTTTCGATTTGGTGCTGTATAAATATAATTCAATTGAACTGAGATGAACTGAAAAGTAAGCTGCAGTTACAGATGCACACTATAAATATCATGTCTTTCTTTCCTACTAAAAGCTGAACAGCATATGCATGTTACTTCATGCTACAAATAGTGTAGAGATTTCATTTATTTACACCGTTGCTAGTTAAAAACTTTAAATGATATGAATTTTGAACTGAATCAGATTTCTATGGTATACATTTTCCTCTTTTCCCTCTAGGTTATTGATCTGGGCGGTGAGCCTATAACAGCTAATGAGTATGTCCGCCTTGGAAGAGTGACTGAGTTTAAATATGGTGCCAAACTGGGAAACATATTTAGAAAGTGGAACAATGAGAAGCTTTGTTATACCAAGTATGTGTCGTTTTCCCCTCATGACACTAAATGAAGTATTACACATGTGTGTATGTATATGTGTGTGTGTGTATATGTATATATATATATATATATATATATATATATTAGGAGTGCAACAATACTCATATCGATATTGAACCGTTCGATACAGTGCTTTCGGTTCAGTACGCATATGTATCAAACAATACAACATTTTTAATTTATTTTATCAACTTTCCTTCTGACGATGCTGTCTGTGTTGAGCGCTCAGTGGATCTGGGCTCGACAGTGCAGCCTAGGCGGAGTAGTCGAACGCAGATTCACTGAGCGCAGGGCAAGCTAGCGAGACAGAAGTTAAGCTCTCCTTGCAACATGGCAAATTGAACCTCCCCCACCCTCATTCAGATCTGGCCTTTGGAACTATTTTGGTTTTCATGTGACGCATGACCCTGAAGGTAAGGTAAGCGCGTCATGACTACTCCGCCTAGGCTCGACAGTGCAGCCTAGGCAGAGTAGTCGAATGCAGATTCACTGAGCGCTCAACACAGACAGCATCGTCAGAAGGAAGAGTGCAGGGCAAGCTAGCGAGACAGAAGTTAAGCTCTCCTTGCAACATGGACTTCCCCCACCCTCATTCAGATCTGGCGTTTGGAATTATTTTGGTTTTCATGTGACGTATGACCCTGAAGGTAAGCGAGTCATGGACTAAAGTAAAACAGTATGTTGGATGTGCCATGCAATGCTCAATTACATGGGTGGGAACTAGTGTGTTAGCGCAGTTAGCTCGTTAACGTGTTGGCCGTCTAGCCCCATGCACGGGGCGATCGGCGGTAGCTCGTTAACGGAGATTTGCTGCGTTGTGGCTTTAAGGTCATTTCAACGAGATTAACCTGAAAGCACTAGTGGGAACACAACGAATATGACTGCACATTTACGCCGACATCATCGTAGTGCAAAGACAAGTGGAAGCAGAAAAAAAAAACAAGCAGGCATGCTACTAACTTTAGCCGAGTCATTTAGACAGCTGTTAGCACATGATTCTCCTTATATGTTTAATATGCTGCTGAGAATATAGCCCAGAAGAAGCGGATAGTATAGCTTTTATTTTGGAAAGAGACATTTCTCTGTAATAAACTCTCTTTTCCAAAGATGAGTGATTCCTCAATCAGATACAGGGCTCGCAATATCACTAGCCCGACGTCCCGGGGCTAGCGATTTTTTCAGTCGGGCTACCAAAATCTATCTCTGCCCTGCCCGTTGGGCTATTGTAGGAAGGAAAAATATATGTCAATGCTTTTGCATTCTTTCAGAAATGTAGCTGGGTAATTATGTCATTGGCATCGGTGAGCCACTGTCAATATGTGACATATTGAAATCGCGTTTGAATTTGCGCTTGTTTTTTTGCTTTCACTTTGAAATCGCGCGAACTGTGTATAGAGAGGGACAGCACTGATCTGTGAGTGAGGATAATTTGCGCACCAATTCCTCTGACTTCGTCTTATTAATTGTTAGCTTACTATGCAAACATGACAAGTGAAATCTCCCGCAGCAAGCCTAAACATGTGAGAGGTTGATCGCGCAGAGAACAGCTGAGCTTATGTGAGTGCGTGTGTAAAAGCAGCAGGATATATATTTGACTACGATGACCTGGATGACTGAGAACCTTCACAGACAGATATATATTTTAGTTCTGCTGAGCCAAATAAGACAGGTCAGGGTGAAGAAGTGACAGCCAAAGAAAAGCTTACCACAAAACGGAGAAGTTATGACAAATCAGACTATAAGGCAAAAAGAAAGTGCAGCTTTATGGTTTCATGGACAAAATAATTTCTGTGGCTGCAATATGACGAGCTAAATAACCAGGGCTGCACATAAGTGGTCCGCAGGTGCGCATTCGCTGTAAATTTGCTGTAATAATGAAATCAATTTCTAATTTGTTTTGATATATTTAGGAACTGGGGAGAAGGATGGGGTTTCATGGCTAACGGTAATGCTGTCGTTTTCACTGACAATCATGATAATCAGAGAGGTAGTGGTGCTGGCGGTGCATCCATCCTTACCTTCTGGGACCCCAGGCTCTACAAGATGGCTGTTGGTTTCATGCTTGCCCACCCTTACGGTGTAACTAGGGTCAATGTCTAGCTATCGGTGGGACCGCAACTTTGTAAATGGAAAAGTATGTTCACTCTTAATGGAAAAAAATGCAATGCTTAGTATGTATCAGACCGTTTTTTGTTGAATATATCCATCCATGTGGCACAGGATCAGAATTACTGGATTGGACCCCCCAGCAATGGTGATGGATCAACCAAGCCTGTTCTTATCAATCCTGATCAGACCTGTGGGAATGGATGGGTTTGTGAGCATAGATGGCGTCAGATCACGTAAGTCACTCAGAAATTAAGAGAAAGCAAGCATCTGACATCATGCAAAACAAAATCCAGTTCTTCTTTGTCATCTGGACTATAACAATCTATAGGCATCACATGATAACATTTTGTCCTGTCTTCTTTCTAGTAACATGGTCATTTTCCGTAATGTGGTCAATGGACAGCCTCACTCAAACTGGTGGGACAACCAGGGCAACCAGGTTGCCTTTGGGCGTGGTAATCGTGGTTTCATCGTTTTTAACAATGAGGACTGGTAAGGATGTTTTTCTCCAAAGACTTTGTGTGTGACTGTTTCCTAAAACTGTACAGTTTCACAAAAAAGCAGACTATTTGAGAGCACATCAAAATATAGCTAATATGAACATCATTCACCAATAACATTTACAATTTTGACATTAAATGTATTCCAGAACTACAAAAAAGCTTCCAATTTTTTTTGTAGTTCTGGAAAGAGCAGTATCAGTTGTGTACAGGAAATTACACTATTAATACAGAAAATTACACTAAATTTAATTTTTGGTGTTACTCCCAACCAAGCATTACAGTTTAATTGTGGCACTGTTGTGGCTTTAAAATTAAGCTGGCCTTTATTTTCCATTTCAGGGACCTGAATGTCACCCTGAACACAGGCATGTCTGGTGGCACCTACTGTGATGTAATTTCTGGTCAAAAGGAAGGAAGCAAATGTACTGGGAAGCAGGTTACTGTTGGTAGTGATGGCCGTGCCCACTTTTCGATCAGTAACAAAGATGAGAACCCCTTCATTGCTATACATGCTGATTCTAAACTTTAAATCCATAATAAAATAAATGCATCTTTCAAATAAATATTTCAAATTCAAATAAAGCATACTGTTGAAAGAGAAGAGGTTTTTTTTGTCATTTTTAACATATTTATTTAAATGAAATAAGCACACACAACAGTTTGAATACATTATCAAATACTGGAAAAACTTATGTGTGACCAAGTTTGCATAATATATAACGTGGCATTGTGTATTTGAATGTACATCGAGTAATGAAGCTCGACACAGCTGCATTCACTGACAAATTATCTGACTGATAAATAAACTAGAGAGAAACTAGGGCCTCCTTCTGATACGACATGCCCAGTACACTTCACCCAGGAGGTGCTGAGGTGGCATACGAATCAGTGCCCCCCCCCAAAAAAAAACAAGATAAAAAAAACAACCCAGTGGAACACCAAACAGAACAGAACGATACAGACACAAGATAGTATGGGGCGCCATTTGTAAAGTGAAACATGCTGAAATTAACGACAACATTTTTCCACATTTAGCTCAAAACCTTACGAAAACATGTTTTTTCGAGTCTTTTTTTTTTCACATTTAGTAAAATATTTGTAACTTTTCATATTTAAAACACAATTTTAAATGTTAAATCTAAATGTTAAATATTAAATCTAAATTTTAAATATTAAATCTAAATGTTAAATCTAAGTATTATATTTAAATCTAAATCTAAATGTTAAATCTAAGTGTTACAGGAAACAAAATATAAATTTATTGTATGGATCAACGGAAATACCAAAATAAAAGCTTTACGAAAACCTCCAGTAGTGATGTGCGATACCACTGATTTCCTTTCCGATCCGACACCAAGTAAAATTCAGGGTGGTATTGATGATACTGATCCGATACCGATACTTGGTACAAAAACTTATTTTATTTATTGTATCTTTTATTGTATCTCAAATTATAGCATCATAATAATTACTGACATCAGATTAGGGCTGCCACAAACGATTATTTTGATAGTCGACTAGTCACCGATTATTTATGCGATTAGTCGACTAATCAGATCATCATCCACTGGACGTAAAACTACAGCTTATTGCACCAGCAGCATCTGCTCTTATATAACTATCATTAGCTTACAGCTTTAAGCTTTTAAGGTGCTAACTAAAAATAAAGACAAGATGATAGTTTATTCAATTTTAATGAAATTTGCAGATTGTTTCGGTGAAGTTTAATAAACTCCTTGCTATCTAAAATATAACAGGACAACGGAGTATATTCTCCAGCATCTCACACTTCTGATAATCATCTGTCTGCTTGACGTTTATTCAGCTGTGTAAAAACTATAACTTTAATCTCAGACAAACCGATTTACTCAGGAACAAATAAAATACAAAAAAAAAAAAGCCAAACAACTGTCACGGACCCGGTTCCGGGGACTCGGGGTTCGTGAACAGTGTGGACCTTTATTGTTATTAGTGTATTGGATGTATGTTTGCTGCACTGTGTTCTTGTGTTCAATGCTGGTGTGTGTATGTGTGTGAGGCTGGAGGATGAAGGACAGCCACCTGCAGGCCTGATGGGTGTGGCCCTGCCAGCTGCTGGTCACGCCTAGCTTACCACACACCTGCTTCTGATCAGGATCGTCGGGGGAGCTACTTAACAGAGCGATGGAGCTTCCTCCGGCGCAGGATCGTTGAGTTAGACTCCATGTCAGTGTTTGTAGTGCTGGTCAGTGTATGCCTGCTGGAGTTGGTGCCATAACGGCTGTGTCTGTGTTTTTTCCTCAGGAGAGTGGAACACAGGACTGCAAGACACACGGGGTGTGTGAAGGCACAGGGGCAGAGAGCACAGGATACCAGCACTTGGGAGAAGACACGTCACGTGAGTCGAGGGAGCACTTTTGGAGATTCAATGTGTGGTGTACATTTACCTCACTGTAAATAAACCCACTGTTCATTTCATTAAGTCC
Source organism: Copadichromis virginalis (assembly GCF_057382275.1). Taxonomy (NCBI): domain Eukaryota; kingdom Metazoa; phylum Chordata; class Actinopteri; order Cichliformes; family Cichlidae; genus Copadichromis; species Copadichromis virginalis. Next base: position 12,669,557 of record NC_140635.1, read on the forward strand.
AGCGTTTGGGTCCTTTCTCCAACATCCCCCACGGTCTGCCCCCCAGACCGTGACAACAACAACATTTTTAATTTATCTAAGTGACTCATATATTTAACCTGAGTAGCGAAAGACGGCGGTGGGTTTGAAAACAATTTGCCGGGAGTCCGGTGTTCTCACCGCGCTAGTGACCTAGCCCCCGGCTAGCTATCGAGCTAGTGGGTAACAGACGTCTCCGAAAATGTCGGAGCGCTATGTGGTGTCCTGATAAACTGAGCCGATATTTGAGGTTTACACAGCTACATTCTCGCCTGAAAATATGTTAAACGTTTATTTTGTGACCCAGAAAGAATAATAAGAGTAATATTAAAACTAACTAGCTGCCGCCATTGTTGGAAACTAAGCTGAGCTATGAATTCTGGGACGGAGCTACTACTTCTTCTTCGGGGTTTAACGGCAGCTGGCATCCTTGTACATGCAGTGCTGCCATCTTCTGTTTCAGTCCGTTATTACACTCTTAAATCCTGCTACTTATTCCTGCGTCTTTTGGGATCTTACAAAGCTTCAAACGACGCGTCGACTATTAAATCAGTCGTCGACGATTTTGATAGTCGACGTAATCGTGACTAGTCGACAAATCGTGGCAGCCCTACATCAGATTACTTGTTCTTATCACTTAATAATGCAGAATTCATCATATAGAAATAAATAACTGAAGTTGTGCGCTATTTGAACACCTTGCTGAGCTGCAGCACTAAAGGGTCTGTCTCACCCTAGCAGCACCTATCCCTGTCCACTCCTCCTTTTCAGTTCGCCTCAATATACGCTTGTCATATTCTGTGATATGATTTACTCTGAGGTTTTTGATGAGGTTAGTGGAGCTGCCACAACAATCTCACCTTCTTGCCACATGTATTGCAAACCACTCTTCGGCTGTTTGTGGAGGTAAAATACGTCCGCACATGACTCCTGTCACTACCCGATCTGTACCGGAAACCCGATCGGTACCCCGCATGCGCAAATCTTACGTCACTTCCTCTCTTTGCCAACATTGCGACATTCAATATATTTGACTGATACGGTTAGCGCCCGGTTAGCTCCTAGCATTTCTCAACAGCTCTGCCTCCTTTTCGACTGCCCGGGACATTTAAACAATGGATAATCCGTATACAAAGAAATTCATGCTTTTCTACTCAACAGAGAGCGTCCCCCGATTGAGCAACAGCGCCGTAAAATAAGAAGAATGGCGCCTAATTACAGAGTTAATAATGCAGACTTTGTAATATCTCACGTGTAGATTCATCAGCCAGATGAAGTGTTTACTGACAATTGACAGTGATAGCGCACATCATCATCACTATTCCAACAATCCTCTCCTCACAGACAAGCATAAACACACTCGACTATCGCTAAATCGAATTTAACACACGTTTGTAATGACTCTAATTCAGTTTACAATAGGGTTTATTCGCTCGGTCAGCAGGTGGCGGTATCCTCGTACACTGGGGAGTAAACTGCCATTAAACGAACAGAAGAAGAAAAAAAAACATCTGCACATGCGCGGTACGGATCGGGTAGACCCGATTTGTACGGTCAGACTTTACACATGCGCAGTAAGGATCGGAGAGTCCTGATCCGTAACTTTCTTTTTATTTTTCGTTTTTGTCTACATTGTACTGAAATGCTTCATTATTGCAAACATTTTAAGATATACTTGTTATTCTTAACATCTTAACAGATACTCTGACCCATAACTATCGTAAAACGCTACGACCGGAAGTAGAGACCTTTCGCGCATGCGGGGTACCGATCGGGTTTCCGGTACGGATCGGGTAGTGACAACTCCACTTGAGCTCAGCCATTGTTTTGAGTGCGCACTAGTCATGCGTAAATCATGAACGAATCGTTCAATACTCGAGAATCACTTTACTGACTCGTGAATCATGATTCACAAGCCCAACTGACTCACTGACTCATCCCTGTTGCTGTTAGCAGCAATGTATCTAGCTTATAATTAAAATTGTGGAGAAAAACACAACATCCAGTATCATAACAAAAAAAAATTCTGCTCTGAACTGGAAGAAAAACCCCTGAGTAGAAGCTCACATCAAGAAAATAGCTCCTCGGTTCACAGTAGCATCGCTCTGCTAACATGCTAACAGCACATTTGCTACTCACCCCCTTCCTTCCTGTGCTAAATCGTAAGCGAATCACTCAGGACTAGCTCACCCCCCTCCCTCCTGTGCTGAATCATAGAGGAACGAATCACTCACTAACCCCCTCCTTCCTGTGCAGAATCGTAAGCCTATGTGAATCACTCAGGACTCACTAACCCCCTACCTCCTGTGCTGAATCATAGAGCGAACGAATCACTCAGGACTTACTAACCCCTTCCCTCCTGTACTGAAGCGTAAGCGAATCACTCAGGACTCGCTCACCCCCTCCCTCTTGTGCTGAATCATAGAGCGAACGAATCACTCACTCACTAACCCCCTCCCTCCTGTGCTGAATCGTAGAGCGAACGAATCACTCACCCCCTCCCTCCTGGCTCACAGCTTCTTCTTCTTGGTTGGCAACCAATGTTAAGGCGCATTACCGCCCCCTGGCTCACAGCTCAGTGGACATTTAGATGAGAAAATATATATTTAACACATTTAAGGAAAATACTAATAAAATAAAATAAAATAAAATAAATGTTTATTAAGCAATTTTGATAGGAAATTGCTTAATTTTAGAAATGTTTTTGCTCTTTTTTGCTCTATAAAATAGTTGTTTTCTTTTAGAATCATTCATCTTAGCAGTAGGATTTACATGAAAAGAGAAACAAATTAAGTTTGAGTGAAAATGTACATTTTTTGCACTCTCTGGTCGACTGACTCAGTGAATCAAATGACTCAAAAAACTCGATTCACTTTGGTGAGTGACTCATTAAAACTCGATTCAGTAAAAAGAATCAAATTTACCATCACTAGTGCGTACGCCAGGGGATGCCACACATTTATACAGCCGTATTTTGCACATCGCTATGAAAGGCGGAAGAGGAAGTAGTTCCTTCCAATGTAGACAATCCGAATGATATAGTGTCTTTCCACTGTGTTCCTGTTAATGATAAACTACAAATTTATCCTAAATTAGTAAAATATCGATATTTTAATATGAGAATTGATTCTAGAACATAAATGACTGGTATCAGAGGAATCCGCACATCACTAACTTACAGTGCAAAAAGTGTGCCAGTAGTGGTCAGATTGTGTCTGCTCTCCCCTGATGGGCAATTGACCTGATGGTCACCGCCATGAGCTGCTTCACTTCTTGCCTATCAGCACGTCCAGCAGTTTAGCTGAAAACATCGGAAGATCCGTTTTTTCGGCCATTCAAAGGTTCAGCAGTAGTGGACTCTCGGCAGCTGCAGTCTCCACTTCACAATCGCTGCAGCACATGTCCAGCCCGATTTGGCTGGACAAATCGCATTTGGGCAAATTGTGCCTCAAGTCCCTAGACTAGACACTAGTAAACCAATAATTTAATTAATTGCATAGGGACCAATAGAGTAAAAGACATTTTTGAACAAAAAGACAGGTTAAATGTCACGAGAGCAGGAAAATGGACTGCTAAATTATTTGTAAAGTACAAACAAATTCAAATTCAAAAATATGTATAAAAGTGTGATTAAAAACCCCCCCAATGTAAATATAATGTTGTCACATTGTCGAAATAAATTCATACAAAAAGGAGTGTTGCTAATATTTTCCTGTACACAGCTAAATAACCGGATAACATGTTATTTAATTGTTTGCCTGAATAGTAAAAACCGTAAATAGTTCTGTACACAACTGTCAAAGACTATCATGCTATTATGTAATTATGCACATTTTTGCTTAAAATAAATACTGTTCAGTGTGTTTATTTTTCAAAAAGAAAAAAATAAACACTTATTTTCAAAAAGCAATAATCACACACTAGAAACACTTAATAAAGAAAAACAAAAGAAAATCAAGATACACATAAGCAGTCTGAGACTCCCAAGTTCTTTGGAGTAGTCTTTGGAATACTGTGTGCACATTATATTTCTGTGGTTCCAGTCTGAAAAAATGCATACAAAATCAATTCATAGGAAATGGAGTGTCTCTATTATTTTTCTTTTGGACACAGCTGCATACCCTGTTATGTTAATAGGTTTTGTAGCTAATTAATGTGTTAGGTTATTTGAGTGCACTGCAGTAGCTGTACAGCTACTGTAATATCTCTCTGGCCCGGTGTTTCCCAACCACTGTGCCGCGGCACATAGGTGTGCCATGAGAAATGATCAGCTGCGCCGACAAAGATTATTTGCAATAGACAAATATTTGAAATGAAATAGTCTGACCTGGGTCCTGGAGAAAATTCCGACCCAGATGAGGGCCCGAGCATGAGTAGTGGTCAGAAGAAAGCAAAAAACGTATACTGGGGACAAACTGAACTATTTCCGCTATACCTAGAGCACAGGAAAAAATTATCAATATGCTTTTCGTGACTTTTTTTTTTTTTTTTTGTGGTGTGGAAATCTTGTGGGTGATTTCTCCAAATTGGAAATATGTGCCATGGCTGGGAAGGTTGGGAAACACTGCTCTATCCACCTGTCAAGGACGGTCATACCATTATGTAATTACCTACATGTTTACGTTTCCATATTTTAGATTTTCAAATAAAATAAGTGGTGTTCAGTGTGTTTACTTGGGAGTTAACAAATAACTCCCATCGTCACACACTAAAAACACACAATTAAAGAAAAACTAAACAAAAACAAGCTACACAAAAGCAGTGTGAGAATATCAAGGTATCTTCATGGCCCTTGTTTGAATAACCTTTTGGGTACTATGTGCCCCTTATATTTTTGTCGTTCCAGTCACAGAATTGTGTCACATCTTCTTCCATTCAGCTGATTAAAATGGAACCAGGGAATTGTGATAAAAATGCACCTGTTTCGTTTCCATGTTGATTTACCAGTCTCTCATTGGCCTGGGCGGGTATAAATACAGTTAATACACTGTGACACAGTGTGACACTGTTTTGTTTTTTTTGTCCACTGAAAGCATGAAGTTGTTCATCCTGGTAGCTCTCTTTGGGCTCAGCCTTGCCCAGCACAACCCAAACTTTAAGCATGGAAGGACTTCCATTGTCCACCTGTTTGAGTGGCGTTGGGCTGACATTGCTCAAGAGTGTGAACGCTTCTTGGGTCCCAAAGGTTTTGGTGGAGTTCAGGTATGTATAGCTGATATATAACTAAATGAAAGGTGTTTTATTTTCAAAAATGTATATTATTATTATTTTTAAACTTATTTTCAAAAGAGTCCACCCCTTTGGACAAGATGCAGGAAATGGTTGCAAAATTACTACAGATGCAACTATAAAGATTACGAAAGATGAAAGAATTGACAATGAAACAGTGAACAAAGTGATAACTACCACATACTAGAATTATCCAACCAGTAGAATTTAAACTTACTAAGTTCCTTAAAATCAAATCTGTTTGAACATGGCAAGTCAAATGTATTTTTCTGTTGTGTAACAGTTTATGTTATATCAACGGATTTTTCCACTTATACTAGTATCAGTATAACGTCTTTAGTGACAATTTTAGTAACAATCTTCTATCACCATAATTAATTAATAGAATTATCATTCAGACTGTATTATGTTTGTGCTGATCTATTGCTCAGATCTCTCCTCCACATGAGCACGTTCTAGTGAGCGATCCATGGAGGCCCTGGTGGCAGCGATACCAGCCAGTTAGCTACAAGCTCTGCTCAAGATCTGGCAGTGAGGCAGAACTGAGAGACATGATCACCAGATGCAACAAAGTTGGGGTAAACTAAATTACAGTTGTGACCGAGTCATAAGCATGAAAGACCTATCTGCATTTGATTGCACATTGTAAATGTGTATGATTATATAAAACAACAAGTTGGAAAATGAATATTGTAAAAACACTGACTGGCAATTAATAACAAAATAATAAAGATTGACAATTTACAAGACTGACTGTATTTGAACGTATTATGCAAGAAAAGTCAAGGAAACTGCTAAGTTATTGGACACAAATTTTGATGTGGTGAACTGCATCCTCACCAATTATTAAATCCCAACAGGTTAACATCTACGTAGACACCCTTATCAACCACATGTGTAAAACCTTCAGTGGAACGGGAACCCACTCTTCATGTGGAAGCTGGTTTGATGCTGGGAAAAGAGACTTCCCCAGTGTTCCTTATTCCTCCTTGGACTTCAATGACCAAAAATGCAAGACTTCGAGTGGCAATATTGAGAACTATGGTGACAAATATCAGGTAAGAAATGTTATCAAGAAACAATGTGAGACATTTTTTTAGTAGAGGATATCCATCAATACTTATCCAAAAGTTTAATCTTTTACCAACTGTCTGAGTTAATCATTACTTCTTTCTGTTATTTTTTCGGTGGTATGGTAGTGGGGGGTGGTAATGTACAGAAAGGGTGTAGAGTTCAACACATTGCTTTTAAAACGACATTTCACTAAGCAAAGAAACTTTTCTTTCTATTTCCAAACAACCTCTGAATACAGTTTTGAATTAGATTATTACTTGTTTTGTACATGATAAGTGTAGTGTGAAGATCGATACAACTGGAACATTTTTAGGTCAGTAGTTTAATAAATATTAAAATGGTTTACTACTTTTGTTGCTGTTTGTTTTTGTTTTTATTATTATTTTTATTTTTATTTTTTGGGGGGTCTTCAAAAACCCCACAAGGTGAGTGATATGAGGAGCTATTTGGCAACAAACAATATAATTCTTTTTGGTGATATAATTTTTTCTGCATAATTTGAGATCAGTTGTTGTGACAAAATGTATTTCCAGTCATTCTTTCTATTAAAAGATCATTTATTTCTTTTACAGATTACACTGGTGATCTGAGATCTATAGGTTTTGTTTTGTTTTTTGTTTTTTTTACAAAACACCTTTTATTCCTTGTCATCCATCACATATGATATGCACTATACTGCCAAAAGTAACTCTTACTTAATTTACTCACGGATCCAAATCATTAAATTCAGATGTTCCTATCACTTCCGTGGCCACAGGTATTTAAAATCAGGCACATAGTCATGCAGAATGGTTGCATTCTGGAGCTCAGTGAATCCAGCGTGGTACCAAGATTGGATGCCACCAGTGCACCAAGTTCCACTGGTAAAATTTCTTCTTGGGTCCAAATGCTGAATAAAATATTAACTGTTACAGGTACGTGACTGCCGTCTGGATAATTTGCTGGATCTTTCCCTGGAGAAAGAATACGTTAGGGGTAAAGTGGCCGAGTACATGAACAAGCTTATTGACATAGGCGTGGCTGGATTCAGAATGGATGCCTGCAAACACATGTGGCCTGGTGATCTGAGCGTTGTCTATGGTCGTCTGAAAAACCTTAACACCCAGTGGTTCCCCAGTGGCTCCAGACCTTTCATCTATCAGGAGGTAAGTTTAAAAAAAAAACATTTTGGTGAAATAAATAAATACTTAAGCATGTTTTTCAGTTTTCATGAAATCGTAGGATTTGATAAGTCTTAGAGTTTACATGTCCTTTATATGTGACTGAAATGTAGAACAGATCTTGGTTCATATTTTATCTTGCAGGACAGGAAACATTAATGTAATTATTGTTTTTGCAGAGACCAGAATAGCACTGTAACATGGTAAATGGCCTGTATTTGTATAGCGCTTTACTTAGTCCTTATGGACCCCAAAGCGCTTTACACTGCATTCAGTCGTCCACCCATTCACACTGGTGATGGCAGCTTTCCAGTTGCCAGCCAAACACATACCAACAACAGCAATAACGCAGGAGTTAGCCCACACTTTAAGCCAGCAAGGCATGATCAGGTGCATCCACCTCCCCTGCAGTGGCACCGCAGACCCCTGTGAGTGGGAGGGGGAATCAGCCTGGACCGCTGCCCCTGCCCCAGCGACAGGGAGGTGTCCATTCAATTGGCCGCCCGCGTATTCAGTGGGAGAGGTGACAAGGTGGGTCTGAGGGCTGCGCTCGTATGTCCAGCGATGGCCCTGGAGATGGTCTGGGGACCACCCATATGGCAAGTGGCGGCAGCTACGAGCCAAGGCTCACTGGCAGCTCGACAGGCGGAATACACGCGGGACCTAACCACGCGCTCGCCTCTAGTGGAGATAGGACAGGTCCAGCCAGTGTGCTGGCCTCTGGTGTGGACCAGCCAGCACAGATGATCACAGGCATAGCAGGACCCTCGCGCACCTCCAGGTGCGTGAGCCGGTGGTTGCTCGGTGGCTCTCTTCCGGGGAGCAGGAACAGGTGCAGGCCACAGCAAGGCACCTGCCGCTCTCTCCCAAGGAATGGTGACGGGTGCGGAGGCAGGCTGTGTCCTGGCTGGCCTCACCCTGGGGGCCTGAACGGGCGCTGGAACAGTCCGGACCTCCGTTCCCATGCCGTCACGGGTCGTGGATAGGGCTGGCGGCGGTGTTGACCAGGGACCAACACCTGGTCCTGCAGTTCTTCCCACCGCCGTCTGCCCCCATTGCGTGGCCACCAGCTCGGCTGCCATTTGGGCAGCTTCTTCCCTTGCTGGCCCAGTCCTGGGTTTTGGCACCACTGTAACATAACCAATGCAGACCCGATGATGTTCACATGCTTTTCAGCATCTCGATATTAACACTCAAGTTGCTGCTGGCTGTTGCAAACACACACAGCTGCAGCTTTCCAGTTGCCAGCTGAACACATACCAACTACAACAATAATGCAGGAGTTAGCCCACACTTTAAACCGGTGAGGGGTAATTGGGGATGCCACTCAGGTGAGTCTGCCTAAACTGCAGCAGCACTGCACAAAATAAGAATCTGTACAAATAGATGCCATCATCTGGCATTGTTCTTTCTTTCTTTTTTCTTTACTAAAATATGTGACGGTTTGAAACATATACAGTTCTTGCAATAACATCATTAGATAATTTAGTACTACTTATTAAACCCTTCTCACTTTTCAGACTATAGTATCAGTTTTTTCTTTTCGCTCTAGGTTATTGATCTGGGAGGTGAGGCTATTTCATCCAATGAATATGTCAGCCTTGGAAGAGTGACTGAGTTTAAATATGGTGCCAAACTGGGAGAGGTCTTCAGAAAGTGGAACAACCAGAAGCTTTCCTACACTAAGTATGTGTTGCTTCTACTGGTATAGCTAAGGAAAATATTACACAATTTAATAAAAAAGATTTCTTTAAAGATATAACAGAGATATGTCATTGTTAACAATGCTCTTTGTAAAGGAAAAACAAACTCATAGAAACTACTATAAATGTGCAGGGGCCAGCCAATTTGGTTGCATTTTAAGTTAAGTTAAAGTCAAATGCACATCCATCATATGTTGACTTTTTGAGGAGCAGAATTTTACAGGAGGGAAATTTTGCTTTACCATGTGCAGGATACATCCATTTCAAGTATTAATGGACTCTCAGTTAATGTCAGACCATAACCCATCAGCTGGCTGGCTTGCCGATGAACCCAGTGAAGTCATGTAGTGAATCATGGCCATAAATATCAATAAATACTTGTTATATTAATCATTGGCACTCACCCCAACACCACTTTTATTTTATTTTTTGCTTTACCTTGATTACTTTTCCCCATGTCTTTTTCTTTCTGAAGTACACAAGTCCATTGGACAATGATCTATGTAATTCCTAGTTGAATTCTTTTCTTCTTATCAGATTAGAATGCTTGGCATGTCTTTTTCACTTCTTTTGTTGTTTGATCCTCCATGGCTGCTCCTAATCGAATGTAGCAAATTATCAAGATACCACATTGCTTTGCAATAGCACTGCAAAAATTAGGCTTAAGTGTGGTTAGAGCAACCAGTGCAAACTCTATCTTAAGTACTGGTCTGAACACAGACTTAGTAAAGATCAACTATAATAAAAATACATTTCTTTTTTCTTTGCTGTATTTAGGAACTGGGGAGAAGGATGGGGTTTCATGGCTAACGGGAATGCTCTCGTCTTCACTGACAACCATGATAACCAAAGAGGCCATGGTGCTGGCGGTGCATCCATCCTTACATTCTGGGACCCCAGGCTCTACAAGATGGCTGTTGCTTACATGCTTGCCCACCCTTACGGTGTAACCAGGGTCATGTCTAGCTATCGGTGGGACCGCAACATTGTAAACGGACAAGTATGTTCACAAGTATAATGCAATATCTAGTGTGTATTAGATGCTTTTTTGTTGAATGCGTTCATTAATGCTTGTATAATAGGATAAGAATGACTGGATTGGACCCCCCAGCAATGGTGATGGGTCAACCAAGCCTGTTACTATCAACTCTGACCAGACCTGTGGGAATGGATGGGTTTGTGAGCATAGATGGCGTCAGATCACGTAAGTCCACAGAAATCAGGAGAAAGCACACTGACCTTATGCAAATTCACATTGTTCTGCTTTGTCAGCTAGACCATCAAAACTGTAGATATCATGTATTATGATTGTAATTTGTCCTTTCTCCTATTTAGTAACATGGTCACTTTCCGTAATGTGGTCAATGGACAGCCTCACTCCAACTGGTGGGACAACCAGGGCAACCAGGTTGCCTTTGGGCGTGGTAACCGTGGTTTCATCGTTTTTAACAATGAGAACTGGTAAGGATTATGTTCTCTTTGTTTGTGTGTGTGTAATTTAAAAAAGCTTAGTTCAAAAATGTCTGTAGTTTTTAAGCCTTCAAGCCTTTTCAAGACTACACTACTACTACAATAATAATAATAATATTAATAATAAGTATTATTATATAATTATTAATTATTATATAATTATTATTATAGGATCTATTTAATTATCATATTATCCACAAAAGACATCTGGAAATGAAATGTCTATTGCTTTTGCTGTTACTCCAAACCAGCACTGTATTATTTTGGACTGCTGAGTCAGTAAAACTCTCTCAACAGAGAATGAGAAAATGAGCTGCATCACATATGTTATGCATATTTATGTTTTCTTTTTTTTCTTTTTTACCAGATATGTAATGCCTTCCTTTGCCCAAGTGGTATTATATAGCTTTATATTTGTTTTTTTGTCTTGAAAGCAGAATAAATATGAGAAAGCAATGGAGTTTAATGGTGGCACTCTTACGACTTTAACACTGGGTTGACCTCTATTTTCGCTTTCAGGGACCTGAATGTCACCCTGAACACAGGCTTGCCTGGTGGCACCTACTGTGATGTCATTTCTGGTCAGAAGGAAGGAAGCAGATGCACTGGGAAGCAGGTCAGTGTTGGTGGTGATGGCCGTGCCACCTTCTCAATCAGTGGCCAAGATGAGGACCCCTTCATCGCTATCCATGCAGATTCTAAGCTGTAAATCCCGGAAATATGACTTCAAATGAATTTTTAAAATTCAAATAAAGCTTATTTTAAAAACTGAAGATGCTCTTTGTCATTTTTGACTTTTGACTTTTGTTTATATTCAAATAATAGACTGACATGTAAATATGTTCATGAATATGTTCATTTATAATAAATACTCTTCAGGGTGTGAAATGAAAACCCACTCATAATATTTAGTCACAATGTATTTAAAAAAATACATCTCATAGTAATGGTGGTCCTAAAATAAAGTAATGACACATTTTTATTGTTTCTTTCCCTGGTGGGTGGGATGGGCTCAGAAAAGAATTAAAGGGTGAGCTGCAGTACTTCACTTACGTGTCATATTTATTATGGGGGGAATTATATCCATTGAGTACAGTAACATAGACAATGTTACACCCTGAAAAGGGGATAAGTCAATCAATCTCAGACACAATGCTGAGCTCCATGTTAACTACCAACAGAGCGCTTAGCTAGCTGCTTAATAGTATCCTAACAGTACAGTGAAACATGAATCACCTAAACATTCCTAGTATTCTAGTGGTACATTTGCAGATATAGTCAGTACAGCTCAACATATATATTTCTGCAGTTCAAAAGCAAAAATACTCATCTTTTTTCTTTTTCTTTTTCTTTTTGCCTGTCCTGTCCGGCACTGTAGCATTCATAATTGTTGTTTGAAAGCCAAGAGCAGATTTATTTTCCCGAGTGGACCTTATGCTATACTGGTGTACTTAATTGTTGTAGTTTATTAGTTATTACAATCAAAATGGACAGGATTGCAGGATGGGAAAGAGAAAGAAGAAAGAAAGAGAAGTTGGGAAGACAGTAAAAATATAGGAGAAATGGGGTAGAGAGATAAAGAGAGAAAAGACACTGGAAATCTGCTTAACCACCTGCTTAAGAAGAAAATAACACAGTAAGGAAATCACAGAAACAACCAACACGCTATAACTACCGCATGTTGTTGAATGCTACTGAGCAGCATCACAACTAATAATGCATGATATGTTTAGAGGCAGCACCCAACCAAGACAGTGTGTGTCTGTTTGTACACCTGTGTGAACATTTGTGTGTACACTTGTGTGTAACAGAGATATGTCATTGTTAACAATACTCTTTGTAAAGGAAAAACAAACAGATAAAAACTACTATAAAGGTGCAGGGTCCGACAAATTGGTTGTCAAAGTCAATTTCACATCCATCATATGTTGACTTTTTGAGAATGAGAATTTTACAGGAGTGTAGTTAGAGTAACCAGTGCAAACTCTATCTTAAGTACTGGTCTGAACAAAGACTTTGTAATGATCAGCTATAATTTAAAAATATATATATAATAAAATACATTTCTTTTTTTCTTTGCTGTGTTTAGGAACTGGGGAGAAGGATGGGGTTTCATGGCTAACGGGAATGCTCTCGTCTTCACTGACAACCATGATAACCAAAGAGGCCATGGTGCTGGCGGTGCATCCATCCTTACATTCTGGGACCCCAGGCTCTACAAGATGGCTGTTGCTTACATGCTTGCCCACCCTTACGGTGTAACCAGGGTCATGTCTAGCTATCGGTGGGACCGCAACATTGTAAACGGACAAGTATGTTCACAAGTATAATGCAATATCTAGTGTGTATTAGATGCTTTTTTGTTGAATGCGTTCATTAATGCTTGTATAATAGGATAAGAATGACTGGATTGGACCCCCCAGCAATGGTGATGGGTCAACCAAGCCTGTTACTATCAACTCTGACCAGACCTGTGGGAATGGATGGGTTTGTGAGCATAGATGGCGTCAGATCACGTAAGTCCACAGAAATCAGGAGAAAGCACACTGACCTTATGCAAATTCACATTGTTCTGCTTTGTCAGCTAGACCATCAAAACTGTAGATATCATGTATTATGATTGTAATTTGTCCTTTCTCCTATTTAGTAACATGGTCACTTTCCGTAATGTGGTCAATGGACAGCCTCACTCCAACTGGTGGGACAACCAGGGCAACCAGGTTGCCTTTGGGCGTGGTAACCATGGTTTCATCGTTTTTAACAATGAGAACTGGTAAGGATTATGTTCTCTTTGTTTGTGTGTGTGTAATTTAAAAAAGCTTAGTTCAAAAATGTCTGTAGTTTTTCAAGCCTTTATTTATTTTATTAGAAATGGAACTCTGTTTCATAAAGAGCACTATTAATTATATATAAAAATAAATAAAAACTACTACAACAACTACTACACTACTACTACAATAATAATAATAATAATAATATTAATAATAAGTATTATTATATAATTTTTAGTTATTATATAATTATTATTATAGGATCTATAGAATTATCATATTATCCACAAAAGACATCTGGAAATGAAATGTCTTTAAAGTACACTTTTGCTGTTACTCCACACCAGCACTGTATTATTTTGGTAGCAGATTGGACTGCTGAGTCAGTAAAACTCTCTCAACAGAGAATGAGAAAAATGAACTGCATCCCTTTTTATTTATGTTTTCTTTTCTTTCTTTTTTTTTTTTTTTACCAGATATGTAATGCCTTCCTTTGCCCAGGTGGTATTATATTGCTTTATTTTATTTTTTTGTCTTGAAAGCAGAATAAATACAAGAAGGCAATGAAGTTTAATTATGGCACTCTTACGACTTTATTTTCGCTTTCAGGGACCTGAATGTCACCCTGAACACAGGCTTGCCTGGTGGCACCTACTGTGATGTCATTTCTGGTCAGAAGGAAGGAAGCAGATGCACTGGGAAGCAGGTCAGTGTTGGTAGTGATGGCCGTGCCACCTTCTCGATCAGTGGCAAAGATGAGGACCCCTTCATCGCTATCCATGCAAACTCTAAGCTGTAAATCCCGGAAATATGACTTCAAATGAATCTTTAAAATTCAAATAAAGCTTATTTTAAAAACTGAAAATGTTCTTTGTCATTTTTGACATAATATTTTGTTTATATTTACATAATAGATTGACATGTAAATACACTTCACACGTCATCTGAATACTTGCAACTTAAAGTGTAATGTACTCTACACACAGAATATGTTCTTTTGTAATAAATAGTCATTACCCACTCATAATATTTAGTCACAATGTTTTAAATAAATACATCTCATGATAATGGTGGTCCTAAGATAAAGTAATGATACATTTTTATTTTTCCTTTCCCTTGTGGGTGGGATGAGCTGCAGTACTTCACTCACATTTCATAATTATTGGGGGGGGGGGGGGTTATATCCATTGAGTACAATAGCATAGACAATGTTAAACCCTAAAAAAGGGGATACATCAATCAGTCTCAGACACGATCTCTTCTCTTTCAGCAGCTTCATTCCGAATGATGTAGAAATATCATCAGAATGAATAGTTCCCAAACTGGGAACTGTCTTCAGAAAGTGGAACAATGAGAAAATGTCTTTCACCAAGTATGTGTTGTTTCTACTGGTGTGCCTAAATTAAGTGTCAGATTGTTCTAATTATTTAGATAAGGTGATAAGAACATCCTATTTTCTAAGTAGAAAACTGATTTAAATACCACGGTGATAATGCATGAACCAGTGTTGGACTGGTAATCTGGGCTGATGGGTCAATATAATTTTTGTCTTTTTTTTGTCCGTTTGTTTGTTTGGTTTTTAAATAATCACGGTTTGTCACCTGGATCAACAATCATGGTTTGTCACCTGGATCAACAATACCAGGGCCACTTTTTTTAGGCCCATTCCAGGCCTGGCATTGAATTTGCAACAACAGGTCTTATACCTTGTTGTAGATAAGTTTAAGATAAGATCAGATGACTTTAATTTAAAGTCTAGGCTAGTTTCATTATGGGAACCATCTTATTGGCATCAACTATGGCATTATGATGCCACCCATCCATCCATCCATCCATCCATCTTCATCCGCTTTATCCGGGGCCGGGTCGCGGGGGCAGCAGCCAAAGCAGAGAAGCCCAGACCTCCCTCTCCCCAGCCACCTCCTCCAGCTTATCCGGGGGAACACCAAGGCATTCCCAGGCCAGCCGAGAGATATAATCTCTCCAGCGTGTCCTGGGTCTGCCCCGGGGCCTCCTCCCAGTGGGACATGCCCGGAACACCAACCCAGGAGGCGCCCAGGAGGCATCCTTGTCAGATACTCGAACCACCTCAGCTGGCTCCTTTCAATGTGGAGGAACAGCAGCTCTACTCTGAGCCCCTCCCGGATGGCTGAACTTCTCACCCTATCTCTAAGGGAGAGGCCAGCCACCCTTCGGAGGAAGCTCATTTCCGCCGCTTGTATCCGCGATCTCGTTCTTTCGGTCACTATCCACAGCTCGTGGCCATAGGTGAGGGTAGGGACATAGATTGGTAAATTGAGAGCTTCGCTTTTACACTCAGCTCCCTCTTCACCACGACGGACCGGTGCAGCGTCCGTATCACTGCAGCCGCCACACCAATCCATCTGTCAATCTGCAGCTCCCTTCTCCCATCACTCGCGAACAAGACCCCGAGATACTTGAAGTCCTCCACTTGTGGCGGGAACTCATCCCCAACCCGGAGTGGGCACTCCACCGTTTTCCAGCTGAGAACCATGGCCTCAGATTTGGAAGTGCTAATCCTCATTCCCGCTGCTTCACACTCGGCTGCGAACCACTCCAGTGCGAGCTGGAGGCCTTCACCCGATGAAGCCAACAGAACCACATCATCCGCGAAAAGCAGAGATGAGATTCTGAGGCCACTGAAGTGAAAGCCCTCTGCCACTTGGCTCCGCCTAGAAATCCATCCATCCATCTTCATCCACTTTATCCGAGGCCGGGTCGCGGGGGCAGCAGCCTATGCAAAGAGGCCCAGACCTCCCTCTCCCCAGCCACCTCCTCCAGCTTATCCGGGGGAACACCAAGGCATTCCCAGGTCAGCCGAGAGATATAATCTCTCCAGCGTGTCCTGGGTCTGCCCCGGGGCCTCCTCCCGGTGGGACATGCCCGGAACACCTCACCCAGGAGGCGCCCAGGGGGCATCCTTGTCAGATGCCCGAACCACCTCGGCTGGCTCCTTTCAATGTGGAGCAGCAGCGGCTCTACTCTGAGCCCCTCCCGGATGGCTGAACTTCTCACCCTATCTCTAAGGGAGAGGCCAGCCACCCTTCGGAGGAAGCTCATTTCCGCCGCTTGTATCCGCGATCTCGTTCTTTCGGTCACTATCCACAGCTCGTGGCCATAGGTGAGGGTAGGGACATAGATCGGTAAATTGAGAGCTTCGCTTTTACACTCAGCTCCCTCTTCACCACGACGGACCGGTGCAGCGTCTGCATTACTGCAGCTGCAGCCCCAATCCGTCTGTCGATCTCCGGCTCCCTTCTCCCATCACTCGTGAACAAGACCCCGAGATACTTGAACTCCTCCACTTGGGGCAGGAACTCATCCCCGACCCGGAGTGGGCACTCCACCCTTTTCCAGCTGAGAAACCATGGCCTCAGATTTGGAGGTGCTGATCCTCATTCCCGCTGCTTCACACTCGGCTGCGAACCGTTCCAGTGCGAGCTGGAGGCCTTCACCCGATGAAGCCAACAGAACCACATCATCTGCAAAAATCAGAGATGAGATTCTGAGGCCACCAAAGCGAAAGCCCTCCGCCAGTTGGCTGCGCCTAGAAATCCTGTCCATAAAAATTATGAACAGAACCAGAGACAAAGGGCAGCCCTGGCGGAGCCAATCACCCACCGGGAACGAGTCCGACTTATTGCCGGCAATGCGAACCAAGCTCTTGCAACGGTTGTATAGGGATCGAATGGCCCGTAGCAATGGGCCAGACACCCCATACTCCCGCAACACCTCCCACAGGACACTCCGAGGGACACGGTCGAATGCCTTCTGCAAGTCCACAAAACACATGTAGACTGGTTGGGCAAACTCCCATGCACCCTCAAGTATCCTCGAGAGGATAAAGAGCTGGTCCAGTGTTCCGCGACCAGGACGAAAACCGCATTGTTCCTCCTGTATCCGAGGTTCGACTAGCGGACGAACTCTCCTTTCCAGCACCCTGGCATAGACTTTCCCAGGGAGGCTGAGGAATGTGATCCCCCTGTAGTTGGAACACACCCTCCGGTCCCCCTTCTTAAAGATGGGGACCACCACCCCGGTCTGCCAGTCCACAGGTACTGCCCCTGATCTCCATGCAACATTGCAGAGGCGTGTCAACCAGGACAACCCTACAACGTCCAGAGCCTTCAGGAACTCGGGGCGGACCTCATCAACACCAGGGGCTCTGCCACCAAGGAGTTGTTTAACTGCCTCAGTGACCTCACCCCCAGAAATTGGCGGGTCGTTCCCCTCATCCCCAGACTCTGCTTCCTCCTCGGAAGACGTGTCAGTGGGATTAACGAGGTCCTCGAAGTATTCCTTCCACCGCCTGACAATTTTCTCAGTCGACGTCAGCAGCGCTCCGCCAGCACTATACACAGTGCAGGTAGAGCACCGCTTTCCCCTCCTGAGACGCCTGACGGTTTGCCAGAATCTCTCCGAGGCAGTCCGAAAGTCTTTTTCCATGGCCTCTCCGAACTCATCCCACACCCGAGTTTTTGCTTCAGCCACTGCCCGAGCCGCATTCCGCTTGGCCTGTCGATACCCGTCAGCTGCCTCCGGCCTAGAAATCCTGTCCATAAAAATTATGAACAGAATCGGTGACAAAGGGCAGCCCTGGCGGAGCCCATCACCCACCGGGAACGAATCCGACTTATTGCCGGCAATGCGAACCAAGCTCTTGCAACGGTTGTATAGGGATCGAATGGCCCGTAGCAATGGGCCAGACACCCCATACTCCAGTAGCACCTCCCACAGGACACCCCGAGGGACACAGTCGAATGCCTTCTCCAAGTCCACAAAACACATGTAGACTGGCTGGGCAAACTCCCATGCACCCTTGAATATCCTTGAGAGGATAAAGAGCTGGTCCAGTGTTCCATTGCTCCTCTTAAAAACTTCATTGTTCCTCTTAAAAACTGCTTTGTTCCTCCTAAATCTTTTTAAACAAGGAAACCACCACCACCCCACCACCCCAGTCTGCCAGTGCTCCAGACCTCAATGCAACTTTGCAGAGACATGTCAGTCAGGACAGCCCTACAAGATTAAGAACTTTCAGGAACTCAAGGCAAATCTGATCCATCCTAGGGGCCCTGCCACTGTGTAGTTGTTTAACCACATTAGTGACTTTGCAACCAGTGATGGGAGAGTAATCCCCCTTCCTTCTCATGCTCTGCTTTGCTTCCATGATAGAACGTTTCAGTATGGGACTGAGGAGATCCTCAAAGTGTTCCACCGTCTTACTGTATCCTCAGTCAAGGTCAGCAGCGTTCCACCGCAGCTGTAGACAGTGTGTGTGGAATACTTCTTCCCCCTCATAAGTTGTCTGACAGTTCGGTAGAACCACTTTCAGGCTGACCAAAATTCCTGTTCCATGGTCTCTTCCCACACCTGTGTTTATGCTTCACCCACTGCCAGAGCAACATTGTGCTTGCCCTGCCTTTACCTGTCAGCTGCCTCTTGAGTCCCACAGGCTAACCAAGCCTGATAAGATTCCTGACAACTCCCTCTGGTCTTTAGCAACTGGTTCTGTATTTTTGGCCACAACAGGCACCAACAACCTTGCAGCCACAGCTCCTTGCAACAGTCTCATCGATGGAGGTGCAGAACATGGTCCACTTGGACTAAATTTCTCGGACCTCCCTTGGAATGCAGTTGAAGCTCTGGCAGAGGTGGAAGTTGCCACAGGTTCCCAGTGCACCCTCACTATACATTTAGGTGTGCTAGTTCTGTCCATCATCCTCCCGCCCCCTCATCCCTGACAGGACCATGATGGAATCCTGATCAACAACTGGCTTATAGATAACAGTAATGGAGGTGCATTCATTCATTCTGCCAGAAATATTTGGTGCTTTGTTCTTTATATTTCAGATGATTAATAAGGTCAGTAAAATGCTCCTGTAGAAGTGAACCACAAAGCTCTGGCATTGTGCTTAAAACTGTTAGTAATTCTGGCCGTTCCAAATAAACTAACAGTCACAGCACTAATGACATGGCTTCTTACTCAACTTGTCTGCCACAAATCTTAGTATATCCCCTTTGCAATTTATGCAAAGGGGATATACTGGTTTATTTGTGCGGGGAAAGGGACACTCTAAATCCAACAACTGGTATATCTCTGTTACACACCGGCCTGGGGGGGGGGGCTGGAGTGCAACACAAGAAAAATAATAAAAAGAAGTTAATCACACAGCCACAGCTTTACAATGACTAGTCGTTTTATTAACTTGACAGGTAGCGAGCGTCAGGGTGGGCATGGCCAAAACAACAAACAAAACACACTGGAAATGAATCAGACCTAACTTACCTATAGTGAATCAACCCCAAAAGAAAATACAAACCTCTAACCTGTCTCCCTACCCGAAACAGGAGAAAAAGGTTGAAAAAGAAACGGCTTCCCACCCCTACAGCTACCATGTCCAGATACGACTCTCTAAACTGTTTTTACTGCAGCCCAGCTCTGTCACACGCCACGAAGGGCCCCAAACGCGCAGCTCACTGGAAACAGGAAGTAGTAGGAGGGGCTGCCGGCCCAGTCAGGTCCCAATTTGTAGCTGGCCTCATTCCCTCTTCCACCAATGGTTAGCCTCCACCTGGACAGATATCAGCTGTTAATAATAGGTGTCCTACTTGAAGTATTTTTTTTATTTAGCTATAGGTGGAAAAACACAATGTGCTGACAGGTAGGAGAGAACAGTTATTACTGTTCAGCATGATCTTTATGAGCGACTATACAAACAGCACTCACAGTCCCCACAAGTACGAGTACAGCCCTCACAACAGCTATGCAATCGGGAAATTATTAACAGCTGATATCTATTTTATGCATCATCTCTTGGAATTGTGCAATCAAAGCTTCATCATCATCATCATATGACCCCTCAACCTGAGTGTAGGGAATAAACCAACAAAATTTGTGGGAAACTGCAGGAACAGTCTGAATCCTTACGATGAATAAACACTTTAATAACACAATTTGTAAAAATACATTCCTCTTTCAGCACTTCGCACATCTCTGATAAGTTGCTGCAGTATCATTACCATCACAGCAGATTCCTTTGTGACACATTAGGTGATCATTCAAAAGCTCTCCTATCAGAAGGCCAACAACTTCCAAATCCTGGCCCAAATATCCTTTTTACGCCAGCTATGATTTTAACTCATGTAAACGGTATTCCGGGAATCACTGACAGAAAGTATATACAGAACACTGGTGGCATCTCTCATTAGGGCAGCTCCAGGTCCTAGAGGGCCAGTGAGTTGGCCCACCATTCTTATTTTCTCCATCTCATGTCCTCTTTTGTTCCCCTCACTTTCAACCCATTGCCATCTTTCCAGTCGAGTTACTGTTCCAGTCAGAAGATATGAACCAGTGACACTTTAATGTCAGCAAAAGTGATACCTGCCAGAAAACTTGGTTCACCTTGGTTGCTATGGCAACAGAGCACATGAGCAGAGAAAATGCAGAATTCTTGAAGATTTTAAATAAAACGAGTGATGACTTTACAATATATAGACAGTGAAACCACTTTTTAAATTTTGTATGTTAAATATTATAATATATATTATTATATTGCGTACCTTAATTTTCCTGACATCTAAAAGTATTACATTGTTTGCAGCCTAACAAAGGAGTAGTTCCCATCCCCTTTTGACTGATGTACCCCCACAGCCGCATCAGATTATCTTGAGTACACCTCCAGTGGCAACACCACATGTTTAATAAATATTCTTATAAACAGATTCTAAACTCCAATAACTAGTGGTTATTGTTACAAACAACCACTAACTATATCATTATTTGAATTTGGCTGTTTTAATCAAATATTTACTGAAATTTACAAATAGTTGTCATGTACCTGTAAAATCATGCTAATATTGATTTTCTGGTTACTGTACTAAAGAAAAGTTATAAATAATTATATTTTTATAACGTATAAAATTTCCACATAACCACAGGCTAAGGTAGGAGTACGACCCTGGGTACTAGAATTGCTTGATGAGAATCAAGTTCTAAACCTGTGACATGCTGTTTAATGTAAAGCTCTACATGGCAGGTGATGAATCTTTGTTCACAAAATGTGCCAAAATGTCAGTGAGACAGTGAGTGCAGGAGAAGGATATGGCGACCTTAGCGGTAGACTAGCCTCAACATATTGCACCTGTTAAATTATTGACCCACTCTCCATCTTTTGGTCCGGCAGCTGCGAGGACCTGTACCTTCCGATTAGCTGCAGAGCTGTCAGCATAGTAGACCAGGGTCTTTGGTGCTGTCATCCTCACTGATACTTTGTGACATGGCTGTCAACGGTGTCCCCATCCTGTTTTATATTTCATATGGTGCACCAGACCTGCCTGTCACATCACCCAAGGAGAAAGGCAGTCATCAACTTAAAGATGAAGCAGCTGAGTTTTGGATCTACAGTGTGCAGGTCTCTCTGAGAACATTAAATACAGTGTAGTTGATGTCCATCTTTTACTCTAATAAAGAAAATGAAACAGACTTTCAACAGTGTAAATTTTAAAATCAGTAAAAGCAAAATCTACATTTTGAATTTTGAATAGCATGCTCTGTTTCTACTCTTTTGCTTAGGTTTAGGTGCTCAGTTGAAATTTTCTATTTCCATAGCAAACTCTTCACTTGTGAAAAGAAAACAAAGGCTTCTCTGAGCAGTTTGGTACCTAATACTATTCTGTCTCCTATCACTTGGGGGCAGTGTTGAAGCAAAAACTATGAGACAAAGTTTTCCAAAACAAGATTGAAAAGGTCCAGGAGACATTTTGCTCTCTGTGCGATTTATCTCATAATTTCATGAAATTCAGTGCAGAATTATTCAAGATGGAAAAAAATATCCATGATGGATCATATAAATTGAACATGAATTATATACACTGTCAATGGCCAAGTAAAAGAAGTGAGTGGTATATAATGGCATTGCTCATTTGTTCATACAAACTTAAAACACACAAAACAGCATAACTCCTTCTGTAGTATTAATTCATGTAAGAGATCAATTATGTGAATTGGTGTGACATTAATACCAGTGTTTTCCACTAATCGCTCTGTTTAAGAGCTGTAGAAAGCTAATGATCTCAAGCACTTCTATCATCGGCAACCATATTCTGATCACTGCTGGATCATTATAGTCAGCTAATATCTGACATTCCATATTTCTGCGTAGTATCAGCATACAATGGTAATGTGTACATTCAAATTTGCCATATTATTTGATAATACAATAGTATATAGGTAAAAACCACGACATTTATCATATGCAAGTGTGCCTTTTTGTATTCATTCAACATCTCAGCAGGTATGTTTTATATCAGTCTTACTCCTGGGAAAGACGAGTCGATATATTTTAAACCACCTTTTAATGATATGACAGTTTTATTATCTTATAAATGCAAAAATGATTTTTGTCTACCACATTTGTCTTAAAAAATGCAAATTTGAATCAAGAAACAAGTAAATGAATTGAATAAGCATACATTCATTAGTAATGCTTCATGTTGTCATTACTGACACATTACTGCTGACTTATAGGTGTTCTAGCCCATAATTCACATATGATAAAAACTGTAATCAGCATACAATTACAATAAAAGTTAAACTTGCTTATTTTTAAGAAGTATGCTTAAATATATCTATGCAGTACTTGTATATGACAGGTCTTTATTTATACATTTATGCATATTATATTGTTTTTACATCAAATATACATTAATAATTTAACCATATAAAATCGCATCGATCAAATGTTTTTCTGTGTGCAAAGAAATCAAAAACACTTGCCAGTTATTGCTTTAAATCTATAATACCCATTAGTACATGGATGTGTGTCACAGTTACCCTTTTCCAAAACCTCTGCCGTCCTTGCAGTGAGCTTATTCATACCCCCCACCAACAGATTATGCAGCAGCACACAGAGCAATGTGAAGGTTGGCCTTTTGTGTCCTCATGCATTTTCTGCTTTAGTCTTTAATGATATCATTGCCTAGCTAAGTCATCTTTTATAGCTGACACCCCACAGGGTGGCCAATATTTAGTCTGTGTGGTGCGTGTATGTGTGTGTGTGGTCTGTACCCCAGGCTTCCCAAATGTAGAGCCTGACAAGCCCTATTTAGCCTTGAATTTTAGACCGAAACTCTAATATGAAGCTAAAATACCACTACGTGAAACAGGCGCCCAGCACAACTTTGAAATAATTGAGACAAACTCATTCAGTCATGGCTCATTTAATATAATGAGCAAAGTGAGCTGTTCAATTTGCATACTGATAAGATGCCTCCATCAGATTAAATAGCTCTGGCTCATAGATACTCATTGTGGATATTACGTTTAATCAGAGCATGGATTTACTTTACAAACATACTCGGAGAAGTGCAAACTAAGGCTTTCAATTAAGCCATTGCCAGGTCTTAATCATCTTCACAACAAATTTGGTCATGTTGCCATAAGACATGACTTATATTAAAGTTTAACACTGAATTAACACAATAGACATTTGGTCATTGCCAATTAATTCCAAGAAGAAATCAGGTCTTTTTCAGTACTATACATATTTCTTGTGTTGGCTTTGGGAACTTACATTATGACCCTTTTGGCCCTTCTTTATAGTTAATTCTATGGAAGTCTCCTGCTGCATAAGTTAACTCCTTTCTCTCCCTGTTCCAGCAGATTCCCACACACGGGTGTTCTTCCTGACTGTTTGTATTGCAGTAGTATAGCTGACACCAAAACAATGAGGGCAACAGCACTGGCTGGTCTAAATCACATGTTTGTGCAGTGGCTCCAAGCCTGATTCTAGAGCCCACAGACCTGTAGAGCAAGACTTTGTGAAAGGAAGCAGATGGTGACATGAATAGTGCAGCAGGTCTCGTCCACCCCCGCCCATTGCCTTGCGTGCAGCACATTACCTCAACAAATGCTTCACATAATTGATGTGCTGGATGGCCCCCATCATCACTGGATTTTGCAGAGTGGCAGAATCATCAAGGTCGCCTCTGCTACTCTGACATACTAACCACAGAGTAATACTGGGACAATGACTTCTTAAAGAGCGCAGACATTCCTAAAGCTTTGAATACCACTATATACATGTTAAAAATCAGTTATCTGACCACATACAAACTAGTTTATTTCATAAATTCCAATACGTTTGTTTTATTGTTTGCCTCCTATCAGAACACATTTCCACTTTTACAGAAAAACACTCTATCATCCTAAATACCAATCTGTCTACCAGGTACTGGATATTTTTGGAGTGGGTGGGGGACACACAGAAACAGCTTAATTATACATGGTAGCCCTTGGCAACATACAACATTAAACTTGTATGATTTGGTTTAGACAGGAGTTGCCAGAATCTGTTATGTGACCCTGCCAGCCCAGTGATCTGCCACCGTGCTACCAGTTTAATTCATAAAACCACAAACTAAAGTGGTTTCCTGTTAAAATAATTTGGAAAAGATTAACCTGTTTCTATCAAGTTCTATAGTTTCTACATCAATATTTAACACTCGGCATGCTTAACGATCAGCTTACAACAACTGCTTCTGCACCACCACCGCATATGTTCACTGAAAAAGAAAAGTTTAATGATCTGAAAAAACATGAGCCATCTGTCAAAACTAGCTCAAAGAATGTTGATAATTTAGAGAATGCAAATCATCTGTGTTTTTCAAATACTGAAAGTGGAAATAAGGCAAATAACACTTTTTATTATAGCTTGCTGTACAAATTGCAACATATCACACAGATCCCCTATGTGTAAATATATAATTCTTTAAAGTCTGTTTTTGGCATTGAGAACAAACCTGAGGTTGACACTTTTATTTTTATTTAGATGTTTTGGCAGATTGGTGTGGAACTGACATTAATGCCTCTATTTTAATTCATTCTAATAACTTTAATTATCTTTAACAGCAAAGAGTAACATTCTATTAGACTCAGCGATACTTCGGTTTAGTGCTAATTATCATATTGATAGTGAACATGCTATC
Organism: Copadichromis virginalis; assembly: GCF_057382275.1. Taxonomy (NCBI): domain Eukaryota; kingdom Metazoa; phylum Chordata; class Actinopteri; order Cichliformes; family Cichlidae; genus Copadichromis; species Copadichromis virginalis. The sequence continues at coordinate 12,694,988 of NC_140635.1, forward strand.
AGGTTTATGCTAACATTTGCATGGCGATTAGTTTGAAAACGCACATTAAAGTCAGGCACTTCCACTAAGAATGCCCCTTTGCTCTCTGTGATTGCCATGAAAATTCAATTAGCAAGCTTCCATGTGAACTGTGAAAAATGTTACCAATTAGAAGTTAATAACTTGTCAGTCACAATGCAAAACTTCTAAACATTGACCAAAACATGGTTTGAAGACATGTAAGCCCAAGGGAGGGTGTCACATTTCCTCTGGATATTCATTTTTTTGGACTTAAATCTGCATAGCGGAAAACAACAACAGGCAACTGGCCTCGTCAAGGTGAAACACAAGTGTTATTTTATTTATGCCCTAACCAACTCCCACCACCCTCCCCACCCCCTTTGGTCTGCTGTGTCTCCCCTCCCTGGGGAGCCAGGCTGCTCTGCCCCAGAAAGTTGACATGCCCAGGCAGAGGGAAGCAGAAGCAGTAGGGGGAGATGGGCAGCTTGGTGGTCACCCAGACAGAGCTGGCACTGAACACATGCAGCAGTTCTCCTCTGATGCACCAACACAGACATTCCCAAACACTTGCTCGACCTTGGATGACAACAGGGGTTGGTAGGTGAGACAAAAAAGAAGGAAAAGGATCAACTTTTTTTTTTCACTTGTGTGTCAAGAGCTAAGCCTTATCTTTGTGTTTTAAAAGTAAATGTAAATAAAGTTTATTTTAGAAATTGACAGTATTTTAAACGTGCATAATTGGATCAGTGGCAGATTGCTTTGGCAGTTTCTTCTTTACCCCACTATTCTGCTTTCTGTCAAAGATTGATTGGTTGAGAGAAAGATTGACATGTCAACGACAGCTGCCCGGCACACCATCGCCTGTTAGGCCAATGCACCCTGACAGCTAGCTGACACCCCAATTTCCTGCATGCTGTCTTTTAAGGAAAGCTTAGGAAATCTTCTCCACCACCCTCCCTGTTCCTCCTGCTTAATTTCTTTCCATCACTTGTCATCTGATTATGGGGTTGTTCACTTTGTTATGTCAGCGGATGGAAAGGGGGTTAATGACGGTGGTTGAGAGTGCTTCGATATACCCCTTCTGAGTGTGTATAATGGATTAAAAGGAGGGTGGACTGAGTGCTATATGTCCACGAGTGACTTTCTTTAATTTGTTTACACACATCTTGCAAGTATATGTTTTACTTAAGAATGTAAGTAAAAAATGTAAATATACTGTTAGATTACAACCACTGTTCTAGAAAAGCTGGAAAGCTGTATAAAATATGGGTAAAACAGAATGCAATGATTTGCAATTGTCAAAAGCCCATATTTGATTAACAATGGAACATAGTAAACATATGAAATGTTTAAAGTGGCATTTTGAATTTGATAGTAGTGAGAGGTCTCAAAGAAGTTGGGCAAGAAAAGGTAAAGTGACTGGAGCTATACAAAGACTTTAAATATCTCATAATCAAAGGCTTCAGTGAATCTGAAGAAATCTCTGTGTGCAAGGATCAAGTCCAAAGATCTTGACAAAGGTAGGATGGATGTGACCTTCAGAATCATTTGGCCTGTTTTCAGCACCACATTTCTCTTGCAAGTCCAGCAACTTGTCTTCTCAGTTTCCAGACATTTACCAAATGTTAAAGATGAGGACCTATTCTGTTGATTCTATTATAGATAGATAGATAGATAGATAGATAGATAGATAGATAGATAGATAGATAGATAGATAGATAGATAGATAGATAGATAGATAGATAGATAGATAGATAGATAGATAGATAGATAGATAGATAGATAGATAGATAGATAGATAGATAGATAGATAGATAGATAGATAGATAGATAGATCATAATATTAGTTTGAACTCTTGCATGATTTTGCCTGGGAAAAATCAAATTGAATTCCCAAATTATTTAAGGCAATTTATGCTTGATGGGTTTGCTTGTTTTTTGTCCTTTTTTGTCTAGTTTTTTTTTTCAGTTCCTTTGTTTAAATTGAGACCACAAGCAAAATGTTGTTGTTTTTTCAGTCATGATATTCATGGCAACAGTGAAAGTGGTACTGAAATTTCCACCATTAACAACTCCCAGTGCAGAATATTGTAACGCAATAGAATAACCTAATAACGGTTACTTTGTGTGGCTCTAGTGTAAGGTAATCTGTGCCTCCACACATTCCACCTCCCTATAATAAGAAATACCATCCTCTTTTTAGACGTGAATTAATGAGCCAGCATAACAGCCTTTCCATCCGCAGATGTGGATCAGATTATAAACATGGCACCCTAACCACACAAACACTTCTGCCCCTTCCTTGTCTTCCTGGGAATGAATTCACTTCATGTCGTATAATGAGAGTCAGTATGGGGTCCATATGGTTACAGCAGGGTTGGGTAGGATTGGAGAAAAGAAGACAGGAAGGGGGTAATGCACGTTTTAATGAGATTTGAGTCTCTGTGGCACACCTGCACTCCAGCGATCTGTGAAGATTGCTCACTAGAGCCTAGAGAGGTATAAGGCCTTAGTTAAGTGTTAGAGAAAAGCCTTCCAGTGCTTAAAATGCAGCACTGGCTTCATCAACTATAGCAAATCCACTAACCTAATTGATTTAGGCATAACTCCTGAAAATTAGCACTTCCAGATTTTCCCTTTTGCACAATAAACAACAACGACAACAAAAAAAAGTTAATCAGGTATAACCCCTAATTTATTAGCATGTGTTTGTTGGTCATTTTGGTTTTCTGTCCAAACTCGATATGGTTCAAAGTGGATTGTGACTCACAGTGCACAGTGTCTGTAACTCAGCCTATGCTTTCTTTTCTGTTGCATCTAGTTAGGCATTTGCCTACCACATGGCAGAATCTGAGCAATTCATTTGTGCCATGTGTTTGCAGCTTGGCATAGCTGCTGTTGGATTGTCTGTGTCACATGATAAAGAGATGGCAGCCAGGAACTGTTGGGAGGTACAGTACAAGAGATGCTGAACAGTTTAAATGGAGGTTTAAACGATTCTGCATATGTTAATGAAGGAATGTTTGTTGGATAAAAAAAGAATAATTCATATAATTGGTGCAAACAAAAACAGACAGACTGAGACACACACACTGCTATATATATATATATATATATATATATATAGGTGTGTGTGTGTGTGTGTTTTCTTGTCCTTGATGTCTTGAAGGGAAAGGAACAAAGTTCCTCTGCAACATGGCATTCAGCTCATTTAGTAATACAATACAATAGAAAACTGCTGTAGCTTTTACTGTCATTCAAAACTCTCTGTGATTTCACATAGCAGTCCAACTGGGCTAAATTATCGTGGTTTGACTGAGAAACAGCTGCTCAAGGTCAAACTAAGACAAACAGCATGTTATCCTGAGCCAGAGGGGGACCGAGTCAACTCATCTCACACAAGAAGACCACACCAAGACCACTGGGGGCCTATTAGGGGCTACAGATTGTAGGGCCTTGTCATGCATCTACTCTATTTATGCCTCTCAGTTGTCTTTTAAATAATGCATCTCTGTTTAAGCAGAGTGACGCTTTTTTAAATGCTGCACCTGGCACACTTTGGTATTCTGCAGTTTGCTCTCTCCCGGGGCACAGATTTTTATAAGGCTTTTTGAGGGGGTTTTGGTTTGGAGATGTGAGGAGAGAATATGACTGAACTGGGAGCTGCTGCATGACAATAATGTTAGTTGAGGGACGGGTCGGTTTGTATTGTGTAGTCATTGGAACGCACAGTGAATAATGAAACAGGAGAGGGGGGGATAGGATAGAGAAATAAAAGTACAGAGATCCTGCAATTACAATTCTGCATGGATTTCTGTCACTCTAGACATTGAAATTCAACTTAATTTTGGAACTTTAATTAAAAAGGAAGAATGCACTTCCGCTATGTCCCGCCAAATTAAATAAATTATTGTTTTATTTGAGTAAATAAATAGTAATATTTTGGTATACCTATCAATATTTCTACTGACACGGGATCATTACAATTTATTCCAAATTTGCTTCCATTTCCACTCGATTTGTGCACATTTCTGAGTTGGATACAGTTCAAAGTTATAAAGCTAAAAATGCGTCTCAAAGGCTTAGTAGACAAAGTACTGCCACACTGATCTGGGTGGTTAGTGTGCATTTTTTGGCAGATTTTTGATTCTGACCCATTTAGGAAAATCGAGTTGACTGAAGGGTCCATTCGCTAAATCTTGATTACCTGAATTATTTTGTTCTCTTCAGTAGAATTTGTCCTCTCTTTTTGTTCACCATTAACACAGTTAATACTGCAGTGGGTAGCTTAATGTTGTGTTTATGTTTTGTTAATCTCAGTGCTCCGATCAGCTAACATATAACCTACAATGACTCAGTAGTTAGGACATCTATGTTCTTGATAACAGGATATGTTTCTGATTGCATATTTAGTTGTGCTTTACAAAAGGGGTAAAGCTGAAATCCTTTTCATTGGCTTTCTTAAATATGTATGTGACTTTGTGAATACTGTAAAGTAAATGACAAAACCTTTTCTCGCATTTCTGGTGTGCACTTCCTTCAAGAAGTAGCTATAGTCATTTAATCTTAACTCTGATTCTGACAAAAGTTTTTCCTACCGCCTGCCTATCTGGCTTTTATATGTTACTAAAAAAGCTCATAAAAATTAGGCAATAAAGCTTTAAAAGTCCAGTTCATTTCTTATAAAGATGCATATTCTTAATAAGAATTTGAATAATTTCAAAAATGTGAATTTTTTTATTTATTTATATAATTTTGGAAGTAAAAATCTACCCAAGGTCATCTCAGTCCCAGCCAAAACTGTTAGATACCTTCTGTGTTTCCCTATTATGCTCACAGCACACTCTGGAGCTTGTACCTTGATACACTGGCCACAGCAATATCAGCCACTGGGAGGCAACAGCACCAGATTAGAGTCCCACATAGAAAATTGAAAGTGTAGACATGGCATAAATTCTAGCTTGTAATCCAGGAGATGTTTTGCTACCTGTTGAATTTTTTATCTGTTAATTTAATTTCTTTTGCAATTTGTTTGTCTATTTTTAAACTGGTTGTTCTTTTCATTCACTTTTAATATGCTGTAAAAAGAATGATAAACAAATTGGTGGGGATTTAACCTTAATCTCAAAGCCACATTGGCCAATCTGAAGCACTTTCTTTAAAGGATTCAGATGAAACTGGAGGTAACTTAATTGATATTAAAGACATTTGATTTCACACTCCTGGATCTTGAGGAACATTTTCACTCTGATTTCAGACAAATCTCTGGCTACAGAGTTGGCAACACTGAAATCAACATGCAACAAGTCTAACATCAATTGTAGAAAAGCTACCTTGCAGAGCTTCTGACTAGTGAAAAGAGTCCATATTGCTAGAATACAATGCTCGTTGTGTAAAAAAAAAAGGAACCATTCACTGTTTAACACTCTTTAACGTCAGTTTTTATACATTTTGCTGATACAACAGGACTGACAGCTGGAACAGGTGCTTTTGGAAGAGCCAAACATTTGCTCGATGGATTTATGTACATATACCTCTCACCCACAAGTTATGTGCTATACAAAACATAAAATGCTAAGTAAAGTTTTCTATGCTGCTAAAAATCTACAAGGTCAAAAAAAAAGAAAAAAGGAGAAGAATCTCATGTTTAAAAAGGATGTGATGGTGTGTGTGTGTGTGTGTGTGTGTGTGTGTGTGTGTGTGTGTGTGCGCGCGTGTAGGATGCGTGTACACATATATTCACTCTGAGGAGATTACATGTCTCAGCGAGAAATGGAGAAAAGCCATTCTAAAACCTGCTCAGTACAAAAGCAAACATTAATAATAAGGGAATTAAAAATTTTAATCATGGACTTATTTAACATGGTAATTGCTTGTGACAAAAGTAAAGGACCAAATGATTAAATGCTTGATTATAAAAATTCTGCATCCTTTATTACAAGTATAATTTAATGCTGTCCCCCACAGATCGAGTCCTGGTATTCTGGGGAGCTACCGTCACCAATTTCAAAACACCTCTGTTAGACAAATGTTTAGCATATTCAGCATACCAAGATCAATATGTTGTCCAGGAATAGCATCTCTCGCACCCTGCAATTAATTCACTGATGTCGACCTCTGGCTTGAGTTTTAGTGAAGCCAACATCAAACCCCTGCAAATGGGACAGAAAGGGACATAAAACAAATGACCTGTTTTAGTACGCCTCATCAAAGCCAACAATAAAAAATCAAATAGGGCAGCAGCAACCAGGATCTTTTGCAATTGCCTTAAAGTAAGACACTAAATGACAAAGGTCAGCTTGCCATTGATCTGTCTACAGCAAATCAACATTTACGTTCACACTTTGGATGGAAAAGTATTTGGAGGATTTAAGCAGTTTATTTCATACACAGTTTTAAATGTTGAAATAATTAAATGAAGAGACCAAATACAAATGAGGGTTTGTTTTGTACTCTTAGAAGTGATGTAGAAACATACTGGAAAGTACGCAGAAATGCATATCAAGTATTGCAAACACATCTATAGAGGTCTTGTTTAGAATCTCAAAGTGTTGTATGAAGACTTAGGTAAATGTGACATGCAGTCTAAAGCAATAAATGGTCAGTAAGACTAGAAAAGTGCTTTATGTAAATCCATTTCCAGTGTATCAAACATCTGTGTTTTTATCAATAAAAACAAAACAAAACATGAAATTGCTTTATTTCCTTTGGGTGTAATTTTAATGAGACCTGCCCCCATCTATTATCTAAGAGTTAAAGAAAATATGTCAGTAGCTATGAGGTTTAAATCTGAAGGTTTTTGTTGTCATTTACAACATCCTGATCAAGGCAAAATGTTTCAGTATACTTTGAAAGGGTTTTATCAGAATAACACAATATACTAAATCAGATTTATTTTTCAATATTGACACAGCATCTGCGCTCCCTGCCTGTCACATCCTTCATCCCTGCAACTTTGATCAAAGAAAAAGTCTGCCTCACCTGCTATTAAACACCATCGTAATAATGTTTGCCAGACATTTTCACTAATTTATTTGCACTCCATTTATAATTACAATATTTTCAGCCACACTTTGACTTACAAAAGCTGGGTACTCATTAGTGACATTATGCTTTCACATGATGTAAAGATAAGTCGTGCTGGTTTCTAGTTTTAACACCATCAATTTACAATAATGTATTCACTGGAATTTTGTCTTTGAATGATTTTGTTATGGGTTTTAGCCACATTATAAGAGTTTAGCTGTTATTTTATGTTTGTTTTTTTCAATTTATCAACTATGAAGTAATCTGTATTTTTTTGTAGCTCATCTCTTGCCTAAATGCTTTTTGTTTGTTTGTTTGTTTGTTTGTTTGTTTGTTTGTTTGTTTGTTTTGTCCTACATTTTACTAGTTTGCATAAATGTGTGACTGAAACCACATTGATTGAAAATCATATTGACTGTAAGTACTCATTCTAGGTAAAATATATTTAAACATTGTTAAATGCACCCAAAAATTCTTTCAACTCCATTACATGTTGAAACTCTTATTTATCAACCAGCTTGTTAAGGTAAGAGCCTTTGAACACTTTTTGAACTTTAATTGGATTGGCCACTAATGGATGCTGGGCACCTTGCACCCCTCCAGCAGCTTGCAACCCTGGGGTCCCAGTTTATGAAGTCTTCAGTTACACTACCCCTGTATGACACTCAATAAGAAAGCAAAACTTACAGTAAGTAGATCTGGCAATGAAACTCAAATAAGCAGTATTGACTTAAAAATACAGGTAAAATAAATAGGTGATAAAGTAATATTTAATACAAAATATAGCAATAATAAAAAAAAGGTTTCTCTTTTTACACGAGAGAGTAAGACCTTCGCTATAAACCCAAATCACTGACAACCTATAGTCATCAATAATCTGGAGATTAGCCTCTGTTGGCTATCTGTAGTCACCAATGACAAAGATAGAGAGCTAGGCAGATTAGATGAGAGTGTTATATTTTTGTACTCTGATCAAGTGAAGAAAATGATGGATGGACTAATACCTGTCTGTGTCGCCCTCCACTCCTGGCTTGAGCTTTATTGAGGTCTTTAGATTCACTTATCTGCAGGCCCGCTGGTTATCTCTCTCTTCTCTTTCAATGACAAGTGCCACCTCAGAGAAGCACTGCAGATGCTCTTTTCCCTAAACAAAGGAATTCAAACTGCTGCTGCCTCTATGTTCCATAATGCATATCAAGGGTGAAGTAAATGCTCAGTTTCACCACTACCAACAAAATTTCATTTTATATTTCATTATATGTCATAATAACTGATTCCAAATTATACTTCCATACATCGTCAACATTGGGCTGCTTTTCAAGTGAAAAACCAAAAACTCCTTGAAAGCGTGCTGAAATCTCCACTCTGTTGTTCTGACCATATGACTGGTAAACATTGTTTCCATGTTTTTTTGTTCCTTATCTAATTCAGCACATTGGATCTCAACCAAATAAGCAGCAATACCTTTGCATGGGTTTGAACATCTGTGTTTGATGATTGTCAATACTGTGCCAGTTGTCCTTGTTTTCTGCTGCCAGCACAAACACACAAAGGGTGGAAAGTGAGGTCGCAATTCAGTTTCGTTTGATTTCAGTTTATCCTTTTGACCAGGCGGTATTTGAACAAGTTTTGTAATCTCACTGACTGGCATCTGACTGGACTGACCCAATACAGTTACTGGTGCTTATATTCCAACTTTTCCTCAGCTAGACTAAGTGCTGCGTACTGAGAAGCATTTGTTTGCTCTGTTTTTGTTTACAAAAAATGTTTTGTTTGAGTTAGTGAGACATACTTTTGAGAAGCAGTTTCTGCATATTCATTACATTTTACAGGCACTTCAAAACACCTTTTCAATCTGTCTTCAAGCAAAGACAGCTTATTGGTATTAAATATCCTTTGCTATGATCATCCCATTTACTCAGCTGTGAGCAACATAGAGGACGCTTATCTACCTAATACCCTACTGCCTTGAGGCAAACTCTTCTTTTCCCCATCGGGGTGTTGGGTCAAATCCAAATCTCTATCACCAACATCAGGTATGACTCAGTTGAGTACTGGACGTATGGACTGCTGTCTTTTTATGTTGATCATTAACCAACTGGTTCTTCCTTGTGTAGATCTTATCAGTATATTAAATTAAAAAAAAATAAAAAACTATGTTAGTGTTGTTACCTTCAGATATGGTGGAACTTACCATTTAACGTGCATTAAGTGTTATTAAAGTATTATTAAATACTATATTAAATGTCCTTATTGCTTGATGCTTTCATTCAAACAACATGAACAAATTACTAAAAGTTATAGATTTGCATTTTCTATTTCCAGTATGCAACACACATCTATTTTTCCTATTAAAAAAGACGCTGTTGTCATTTACAATAATTAACATAGCTACAATGAAAAGATTCTGCTGTCATGTGGGATACAGAAAGTTCATCAGTGCAAAGAAAAATAAGAAAAAAATCATATAATCACAGGTAAGAATTTATAATAAAAAGCATGTTCAGCCTTCCACTGCAGCTCTACCTTTAGATTCTTAAACATTTATTTAAGAATACATGTCAAAAAGTTGCAGTTTGCCCGACAGTTAGCAAGTGTGACACTTTGCATTGAAAAGACAGGAACAGCATGATGTCACCTAGCCCGCTTTTTTTAGATGTCCTGCCTCTGATGGGGAGTTGTTTCAAGGAACGCCCTAGGGCCTACGGTGTCTTAAAGAACTCTAGGAAATGCCCTTGACTGTCTCAAGAGCACTTCCACTTCACAATGTAAAGGTAGTCAAACAAAGAGCAATTACATAGCTGATTGTGTGGTATCCACAGTAATGTTAAATATCTATGTATTATTGTAATTATGGCTGTACATAAAGAAAAGCTTAGGTTTTAAAATCTTAAGAAGTACTTGCTCAGAAATAAAAGTAAATAAATAAAATATTCAAAAAATGCATTATACTTGTTTTCAGCTGAAATCCCCATGTAACCCTATCTATCTATCTATCTATCTATCTATCTATCTATAAAATAATCATGTGATATGAGATAGTGTTGAGTTAGACAACAGTGAAAAGTATTTGAAAGTAACAAAAAGAAACTGCTGCATCAGCACTGTCATGCATTTAAAGATTAAACTTTCAAGAGGAGGAAAGTATCTGCCAACTTACATCAGTGCAATCTGTGAATCCAATCTAGAGCTAGCAGCCATGGTGACAGTCACTGAAGAGGGGAAAACAATCTTAAACTCGACATAAGCTGTGGAAAGAGTGCAGCCTTGTTCTACCAAATGGATCTAATTTATTTAGCAGAACAGGTGTTATAAAAAACAATTATTTTGTAGAGATATTTTTAACAGTAAATACACATTAGGTGCTGAAATCAAAGCAAATTCTAGGAGACGGCTCCTTTAAGCCTTGAAAATAATACCCAAACTGAAACTTTCAGCCTTAAATCCATCATGAGTTGAAGGACAATGTCAGATGAAACATTATCCATCTGTTCTCTGTCCACTTGCATGGCTCCCTTTGCCTCTCTCCTTCCCTTCCCCTGGTGAGGCAGAGGCGACTTGTGCATTACAAGTAGAAGGCTGATGATTACATTGTTGGACTGAGAGCGATGCTCATGGTGCTGTAATCCCAGCAGTAATCAATATCTCTGGCCGCTTCCCTGTCCCATCCCTTCTACTGAATGTAAAATATCCCCAAGCAACACTTAGCCCACACTTTAATTATTCTTTCAAAGTCATCAGTGGCTGGAACCAATGCTGGTCCTCAGTGTACCAAATAATTCACAGGTTTTTTTTAGGGTCACTTTGCAGCACCAGGAATTGTGGCGATTAATATTAGTGTACATTTTAATGCTGGAAAAATTGGAGTACTTTGACATTTATGGAATATATTTAATTATTTTTCTTGTCAAGAGCTAATTAAATGAAGTGATTGATCCCACTATTATATTTTCAGGTTAAATAAAAAGCCACTGCTACCTACCTGTAACCTAAACATATGACAAAATCTTTCAAAGAAAAAATGAAAGAAGTCTTTGCTTTAAATTCTTGCAAATGTATTAAAAAAATAATAAATACTCGATACTTTCTTGAAGCACCTTTTTCAGCAATTACAAGCTCAAGTCTTTTTGAGTATGATGCTACAAGTTTGGCAAACCTGTTTTTTGGGCAGTTTCTCCCCTTTTTCATTGCAGAACCTTTTATACTCCATCAGGTTGAATGGGGACATGCACTGCCAACTATGGCACCTTCTGTAGATAGGTATGTGTCTTTCCACAGCCAAATGGGGTGACCATGGTTCAGGGGTTTGGAAAGCTCATCTTGTAACCAGAAGGTTGCCGGTTCGATCCCCAGCTCTGTCTGTCTTGGGCATTGTGTCCTTGGGCAAGACCTTCCGCCTACTGGTGGCACGATACAGCGGCCTCCCCTCTGTCAGTCTGTAGCTTGCCTCCACCAGTGTGTGAATGTGAGAGTAAATGAATAGTGGAATTGTAAAGCTTTGAGGGTCTGAAGAAGCGCTATATAAGTGCAATCCATTATTATTATTAAATCATGTCCAGTTGACTGAATTTACCACAGGTGGACTCCAATCAAATGTAACAGATGATCAATGTAAACAGGAACCAACTGAACTCAATTTTGAGTACCAAAGACTTACATATGAATGTTATAGTTTTGTTTTTATTTTTTAATAAAAAGAAAAGTTAGTATGTAACTCTGTGTAGAATTTTGAGTTGAAATATGAATTTAATACATTTTGAAATAAGTCTGTAACATTTCAAATGTAGAATAAGTGAAGCACTGTGAATACTTTCCAGATGCACCGTATTCTGACCAGTTAGACTAGAGCAATTCTGGTCAAACTATTTTGGTTTCACAACATGACATTAATATCTGATGGACACAGATTTTTAGACCTGTCACTATGTTGGAGAGAGTGTGTGCACTTAATATCATTGCCACCCCTAGAACAGCTCTTCTAAATGTACCTTTAAAGTCTATAACCACATATCCTGTCTGACACTGTAGCTGTTGCTATGTAATATTGTCAGGATATGATGATGTGTCCAGAAGACCTTTTTTAAGCACAAAACTTAGAAAGTGATGATGAACGAGCTAGAAGCTAAAATTAGATGACTGCCTACTACATATTTTATCTCTGCTCATCATTTAAAAGCAAGTTAGTGAGAGGTCAGCCGTCCAGTCCTGAGAAAATTCCTCTACCTCAGTGTTCTAACATCACTGGCAACTATTACACTCAAGTCAACCTTACAGTTCTTCTTTTTGCTTTTCAGCTGACTGTGAAGTTGAATTTCTATAAATTAGTACAGTGCTTTCTAAGAAAAAATACTATAAGGCAAATCTTGATAGTCTTTTACTGTTTTGGTTAAATAAATTAATACTTTATATTTTCTTCTTATAATTGCATGTTTCTTGTATTTTACCAATAAGTACTTTGTAGCTAAACATTAATAAAGTATCAATTTGTAATTTAGATTGCTCTAGATTGCTGCAAAACAGTCAAAGATGCTATTACTCTTTGGATTCAATGCCCCAACTAAGGAAAATTTCTTTTCTTCCTGCATTTATTTATGTTGATGCTGCTATTGATCATGCTCACAAGAAAATTATGTCTCTAGGCTGCAGTGCTAGTAGGTGGGCCAGGACATTAATCAGGAAATCAATTGTGCTGTCGATTGGCCTGGCTGTGTTTGGAAAAGGATTGTGATCTGAAGACTCATTTAGATTGGAGTGTGAAGCTACTTATTCTGCAATTACACAGCAATATTACAGTTTGAAAGGAATTTGAAGTGTTATCAGTTACCGGAGTACATTGTTGCCAGATCTTTTCTGCTTAAGCCACAAAACTGAACTGTGAGATTACTCAGTGCTAGTAATGACAACATTTATTGAATTTCTGTTGTTTATGGTTTCACAACTTTTAAAGGGCAAGACAGGCAATAATCTATATTTTTCTTGTTGTCTACAAATTGCACTAAAAATAGGAATGAACTAATCCTAACCAATAACTAAAAAGGCAAAGCTGGATGAAATGTATTCTTCTTTGCTTTGAAAAGTCAGCAATAAAACTATGAAAAACACATTAGTGCAGCACACCAATGTGTTGACATGATCTTTCAATATGGTGCACAAGACCACTGCAGTTTTAGTCAGACCCATGTAAGCTGTCTGACTGCTGCAGATAGTAACTGGTGCAACAAATGCATACTAATCAGTGGATGAAAAAGTCCAAAACAAATGGCCTGTGCAGTGGCATTTGAGTAATGTTTGCTAAACACTACAGTTTCCTCACATCTGTGTCTTTTTCAATAAAATAAAATTAAATTGAGGTATGAAGATTATAATTCATATTTTCAATGTTAATGAAATCAACTTTACAATATATCACATAGTGATTTAGCAGCTAACCTGGTTTGATGGTGCTTGCAGTTACTTACTATATAAATAATAGTAAGTAATTGTACGGGGTGATTGTGGCTCAAGAGTTGGCAATTCGCCTTGTAATCGGAAGGTTGCCGGTTCGAGCCCCGGCTCGGACAGTCTCGGCCATTGTATCCTTGGGCAAGACGCTTCACCTACTGGGGGGCAATGGCGCGATATGGCAACCTCGCCTCTGTCAGTCTGCCCCAGGGCAGCTGTGGCTACAACCGTAGCTTGCCTCCACCAGCGTGTGTGAATGAATAGTGGAATTGTAAAGCGCTATGTAAATGCAATCCATTATTATTATTAATAAAGCATACATATATATACACACACACACACACATATATACACACATACACACACACACATATGTGTGTTTGTGTATTTTATGCATAACTATATACTATATATGGTACTTGGACCATTTATTAAATCTCATTAAATGCATTTCTAAATACAATGCCAAAATAATCTCAGCATGAGTATAGTTCCTTTTTTCAAACGTATTTGCTTCAGATTGTGATAATATCAGATATAGTCAGAGCAATTCATGCAATTACCAATTGTTGTTACAAATTGAGATGTTAGGTGCACGAGTTCAAACATTAACTCTGCAAGGCATCAACATGCAGACCACATGTGGTCGGAATAATGATCAAGAGAACAACAATGCTACTGTTCCTGGGGTGAGGTTGAAGTTCTCACCCCCCTTCCCCTCCACCACCATCACAAGGCTCTTTGACATGGTATGAATCACTGGCATCTCTCATTCCATCTGTCAGCCTGTCTCTGTTTTTCCTGCCTGGTTTCTCTCTCTCCATGGACAGCTTCAAACATACCAGCTCCTGTTGACAGCTACAGATGGGTGACAAATTAAAGGAAAAATAATCCTATAAAGTTGAACCCTACAGATCTGGTACCTTTATTAGGCTGTAGTAATAACATATACTATAGCGTTATCAGTTGCACCAAATATTTCAGAATGCATCATTTTCTAGAAGCTATACAGCAGTTTTACAGACTGAACACCCAGGATTATCCTCTTTTTAAACTTTCTCTTGGACACAAACAGTTAACTCCTAGTTGCACACCTTCTTACTTCCTGTTTTGGAAATACCTTTGTTAGGGTGGAGTGTGCACAATGAAAAGAAACTGTAGAAACAAGTTTGATTGCACCAAATCTGTCAGTGAGGATCATTATCTCTAGAAAGTTTCCTACAGTGAGCAGCTGGGAAATTGTCAAAAACCATCTTGTTGTGAATGCAAATGAACCCCTTTGAACTCCATTTTATGTATGTAGGTGTTTATGGCTGTCAATCACCATTAAGATTTTGAGAGTCTTGCAAATAGTGCACCAGTTCTCATTTCTAGTTACCTTCTGTTGTTTGGAAGCTGGAGTGCTGTAGAAAGATTTTGCCATATTTGCCTTCAAACCTGGCTAAATATTATGAGCAGAAGATGCATGCATATGGCTCCAAATGTTGAACCTCTCTGTGAAGTCTATCACAAACCAGTATGTCATTATAAGATTTGTTTTAGCAATAAAGTCACTAAAACAAAGTTGGACTAATGACAAGAGAACATACATTAAAAGAAGGATATATTGAGTTTGATGTTTTAAAATGATTGTTTTAATAATTGCCACTGGTTTCATCTTAATACATGAAACCAGTGGCATGCCGTGACTTTTACGGAAAGCCTGAGGCCACGGACCCACTCTCCAATCTACTCCTTAGAAAAAGAAAAAGAAAAGTAAATTTTTACATTGCTTTGAAGATGACAGCTGGTTGCCTGCAGACATTTCTAGCTCTGGTTGCCTTGGTAACTCACTAATGTATTTACTACCAGGTTATATATTAATTAATTATGTATTAAGTGCTTCAATCGCTTGCCTGGAAGTTGAGAAAAGTTTCACTTGGGCCCTACCTCCCTCTTCCCAGTCACCTCATCTAGAGGCACACCCAGACATCTCCAAACATGCCAAGAGATATTCGGCCCCCAGCCAGTCTCATTCTTTCAGTCACTACCCAAAGCTCATGACCATTGGTGAGTGTAGGAACATTCACAGCGTCCCTTTTACACACAGCATTCTCATCACCACAATAGATCGGTGCAACATTCACGTCATTGCTGCTCCTACATCAGTCTATCTGTCAGTGTTATGCCTAAGTCAACCCTCACTCATGAACAACTCCTCTACTCAGGGCAGCAACTCATCCTTGTCTTTGAGTGAACGGTTCACTCCTTTTCAAGGTGGGAATCATGGCTTTGTACCAAGAGGTGCAAATTTCCATACCCACATTCCATTCTCACACTAACAGAAAACGATGTCACTGCAAACTGGAGGCCACCACTTGATGAATCCAGCAGAACCACATCTTTTGCAAAAAGCAAAGGAAACAAATCCAGCAAAGTGCAGACTCTCACCTAACTGCACCAAGAAATTTTGTCCACCAAAACTCAGGCAGCCCTTGGAGTCCAATACCAACCGGAAAAAAGTCTGACTTACTGCAAGCAATATGGACCAAGTGATGCTCACTAGAATTTGCAAACAAAACCTAATTAAAATATTATGTTTCTAATATTATTTTGCAATGTTTCCATCATTTTAAAAAAAAGGCACAGGAAATGATAATTGTCACATAGATATGTGCATTTACTTTGCATCATACAATATAGGATGCAGACATAAAGCATTGCTGTGCTGCAAAGATTACTCCTCAATATATTCTTTTTTTTTTTTTTTATTCTTCACAAATGTTAGAGTAAACACAGGGGTAACGTTGGAGTGCTGACAGACAGACTCTCTTTTTTCACACAAGCATTTTAGATTGTTTCACAAAAGACAGTTTATCTTTTATACATTTATCATCATGTATTCTCCCAGTGAAAAATTCTGTTTCTGTTTCTTACTTTGCTGATAAATTTACAAAGCTTCCTTGTAGTTTTGTGGACTCCTGTGAAGGAGAGGGATGTGATGTCTCCCTGATGTTTTGGTCATGACACATTTGGAGCACAACATGCTGAGATTGGTGACCTCTTCATCTTGACAGTGACTCAACTGATAAGGCTACTGAGTAACGTGGCAAATACACTGTTAATTTTAAACTAGGTGAAACAGTAAATAATTTTCTGGTTTAAAAGACCTCCTTGTTGTATGCTAAAAAGGGAGTCTAATGTATTGCTGACCACTGTCACTGTCGGGGACTGGATAACCCGCAACAATGTGCCAGATACCCCATTGTCCCAAAGCACCCCCAAAAGGACATCCTGAGAGGCCACCCTGCAGCCTTCCATGTATACAAAACACATGTAGACTGTTGGGCAAACTTGCATGAACCCTCAAATATCCTCTAGAGGGAAAAGAGGAATTTTTTCCACGACCAGGATTAGTCAAAATTTGTTCCTTTGAGGTTTAACTAATGGACAGACTTTCCAACCCATTGGCCCCGACCTCCACTTGATGTTGTAGAGGCCAATGTTTAAATACCTCAGTGACCTCACACAAAGTAATGAATGGGTCATCCCCTTTATCGCCACACTCTGTTTCTGCTATAGGAGGTGTGTCACTGGAGTTAGCAGATCCTCAAAGAATTCCTTCCACGGTCAAACTATATCCTTAGTTGAACTCAGCAGGAGTCCAATCCAGCCAGATATAACATGAGCTGGAAGCTGCTTTACTCTCCTGAGGCACCAGACAGTTTCTCCAAACTACTTAGAGACCAACAGAAAATCTTGCTCCATGGCCTTAAGAAACTCTTCCCACATCCAGGTTCTCTTTCAACTTTTGTCCAAGCCACACTCCACTTAGCACCGCCACATGTTTTCTTTAAATATATTCTTAAAGTAAGAATCTCATATATCCTTGAAGTTTTTATATCAACCACAGTATAGCATATTGATGTGATTTTAGCCATCATTAGCAGGTAACTGAAGCATAGTTTCTACTAGATTGTTAACTGTCAATACCTGGCAGCTCTATGTTCATCATTCTGGCTCCATTTTTAAAAGTCATGCATAGTATTAAACTTTGAGGAAGGATGAGGAGACAAAACAGGTGCAGGAAAAACAGTACTTAGACTGTTAGGCAGCCATACAGCTGGTAATAGAGAGAGGAAGAAGAATTCCAAACAGTGAACAATTCACAGACATATGAACAGATGTCTGGAAGAAAAACAGAATTAAGGATGATGAGTTAAGATAACAGACCAACAGAAATAAATGTTCTTGGAAGGTGTGAGGAAAAAGTTCTCAGAAAAGATCATTTGCCTAATATCATGTTCAGTGTTATCAGCTCGTGTGCCTCTGGACCATTTTCAGAATGGCCTCTTCTTCTAGAATCCTTTTGTAAAATCCTTTACATCTATGCTTCTCCCATGAGTACTGGCTTTCCTCTAGTGTGTCAAAATGGAAATTCTTTAACTTGATTTTCATTTTTGGGAAGTGGAAAAAGTGTTGACAAGTGTTCTAGGTGGTGAATGAAGAGTATATTTATGTGGACAAGAAAATGTCACATTATCACTGCTCTCTGACATGCAAAAGACAGCATGCATAGCAGTTCAGCTTATTTCCTCTGAATGTTCTTCTTTAGACCTCGGGACAATACAGCCAAGTTGACAAGTTGCAGTCTCACTATAGGAGGGGTTGGAAACTCCAGGCCTCAAGAACTGGTGTCCTGCAGGTTTTAGATGTGCCCTTGATCCAAGACAGCTGATTTAAATAGCTAAATTACCTCCTCAACATGTCTTGAAGTTCTCCAGAGGCCTGGTAAAGAACTAATCATTTGATTAAACATCATCTGCAGGATTTAGGTGATATCTAAAACCTGCAGGACAGGTTCCCCAGCCCTGAACTATAGGGAAGACATAATGCACATCCTGATGAATGTTAAAAGAATGAATGAATGGCTTTACTCCTTACCTGATGCTATGCCTTAAGTGTGGAGCCTGCAACTGAAAAATACTGTAAACAGGACAGTCATTGCAAGAGACCAAGGTCTCATCACCTGAAATTCAGTTCAGCTTGGAAGACACATGTGCAAGTCCATTGGTGAAACAGTAATGTGCAAGTGGTCAAGGCGACTCCAGCAAGTGAGCATAAAATAGCAACCGAAATTGAGTTCGTGTGGACATGCCCAAGTAGACGACCTTGAATGACTGGATAAATCATCTATCTTCTAGGAAAATGCCCTAGACAGATAAAAACAGCCAGATTGTTTTTTATTGTTTCTGCAAGAATATTTTTGCATAGATAGAAAATTGGTTATTAAGTCTATTTTATCCGATCTCTAAATGTCATATTTCATAAGGTTAATCACTGTTGTTCAATAATGATCAAATGCAGATATAGCAATACAGAAAACAAATATTTATTTATTTACTTTTTCCCCCAGATAACAGTATAGTGTAGACCTCAGCACGGGGCTCATCCCTTTTGTGTGTGGATTAATGGGGACAACATGGAATTATTTCTTCAACATGATTCTTTAAATTTAAATATCCTATTACGATTCAATAAATGGAGAGAAAGGGGTGAGCATCTAAAGAAAATGCACTGGATCTGTCTAAGAATACTAAACAGATTATACATATTCACAGGGGCCAGCACACCTCGGTGAATAGAGAGCTATGGATTTGCCCAGGCTCTGTTCCTGGCATTTTAATCCACTATGGAGATTAAAGCTGTTATCCACCTTCATCTCAAATAATTTGACACATACTGTACAACGCATCCTAACCATTGCAGGTGCGATCTAAACATCATCTGGACATTTTAATGAATATTCTCAAAATACATTTCCTCTGAAGGACAGATACAGTGCAGATCTTTCCTTTCCAGACAGATCCTTAAAATAATTCTTCTGATTTGACTGGTTTTGCCTTTTTGGATTTCTGATCAAATGGTTTAATCTTGATTTGCTCAAACTGCATTCTTAACAGCAATGCATATATTATTCCTAGAAAAGTTTAAGATATCTGCAAATGATTCACAAATTTAAATCAAAGCTGTAAACTTATGTGTCTAACAGTGTCGCTGGTAAAGCCCAGAAACTCAATCTAAAAATCCCCAGCTACAGTGAAAGCTGACACAAAAGTCATAGAGTAAAGAATTGTGGATCTTTGATCCTACAAACTTTAGTCCCTGAGGGCAAGTCGTAGACCCGTCTTTCTGCTTTTACTTCAAATATATATTTCTGCTAGAATTCTTGTGACACAGCAAGCTACTGAACTTCCTAACACTGAGTGCTGCCATTGTCTTTAACCTTTTTGTCATTTGTGCTTGTGTCTACTACTTGACTCAAATTACATGATATCTAATACTGGTCTTTGGCATTGAAATGTGTGGCTCATTCTTACCTTTTCTTGCTTGGGCCCTTTTATCACTGCTAAATATTGACAAGGAAAGATGTTTTTGAGAGAAGCAAATGTTGGCTGATTGTGCAGCTTACTGTGTTCCTGACATACTCGGGGCTACAAACATCACATTTTCCTGTAATAGCCTTTGTAGCATTTGTTTATATTTAAAAGCCTTAACCATTTTTATTTAAAGTGTTCACGGCAAAAATTTCTGGTACAACTTCACCTACTTCCAAGGTGCATGGAGAGGATGAAAGAATTCACAATGCAGGCACTCCAGCAACACTTAAGGGAAGATGAACAACTTTAATAATTAACCAACGCGTTTCGGCTTGTGGCCTTCATCAGGGTCGATGACCCCTGATGAAGGCCACAAGCTCTTTAAGCACACACTTAAAATTGTTATTTAAAGTGTTCTAAATGATTAAACCTGAACACATTTTTAGTATAACTACTTTTGCATAGCCACAATCTTAATTTAAAGCAACACTGCTGTGGTAGTTAGTACAGAGTATTCAAAACAGCAGCTTTTACCAAATTTCGGTCTCATGACTGTGGAAGCTGTAAGAATGAATGAAATGAATAGAAAAAAAGTTTTTAAAAAAAGAATGAGAGAAAGATAAGAAAAAAGATGCAGGTGCTTAAAATAAGAGGTTGTTTCTGTAATATTGATTTCACACCACAAGAGGATCAGGTGTACCCCTAATGCACATTGAAGAATTTTGACTTCAGGGCGTTCTCTCAGAGAACCTTGTCTCCTTTAAACCAGAGAGCTTTCTACCAA
Organism: Copadichromis virginalis; assembly: GCF_057382275.1. Classification (NCBI taxonomy): domain Eukaryota; kingdom Metazoa; phylum Chordata; class Actinopteri; order Cichliformes; family Cichlidae; genus Copadichromis; species Copadichromis virginalis. Next base: position 12,715,598 of record NC_140635.1, read on the forward strand.
AAAAGCTTGTGTGGATAACTTTGTAAAGGGGTTTATTGGAACCCAAATCACAATCATTAGCTCAGTTTAATTAATCTAGTCAATCTAATAGAGTAGCTTTATTACCCAAAAACGAATATATAACATAACGGATGTAGCTCTATTATCTGATGACCTATTATCACACTCAACTTTCTACGACTATGACACTAAGCCTTCACAATGTGACATTCAACTTCCTGTGTAAAAAAAATAAAACTCCACTCCTCCTTTTTTACAAATTTAAACAAAGTCTTTTCACAAACAAGAATCTAATTTAACAATTTAGATCTGGCCTAAAAATGGAACCGTCAGATTAATTTTTTTACTGGCCTCTCCAGGTAAGGTTGCTGGCTGGTGGAACCGCAAATTGATTGATCCCCACTTAAAAAAGAAATGATCAGTTCTTGCTGATAATGCAATTCAAAGTCTGTTTCTATTTTAAATTCTTTCTTTTTAAAATTTAATTCAATTCAGTTTTTTTATATAGCATCATTCACAAAAGCAGTCGCCTCAAGGTACCTTATATTATAAAGTCAAGACCGTACAGTAATCCAATCGATAATTAAACAACCCCGTACGAGCAAATATTTGGCAACAGTAGAGAGGAAAAACTCCCTTTTAACAGAAAGAAACCTCCAACAGAAACAGGCTGGGGGGGATGGCCATATTGTGGGACAGGTTGTGGGTGATGGGAGGTAGTATAGGAATAGAGCCAAAGATTAAAAATAACTAATGATTAAATGTAGAGTGGTGTTTAAGCACATAGTGAGTGAAAAAAGGTGAGTGCAAAGAAAACAAATTGATTCATTATTCACATTAATTCATTACAACATTTAGAACGATGTCTGTTCCTTTTTGTCATGTTCATGTTTACAGAAATATGCAAAGCTGAAAATTCTATCTAGGAGAAATACAATATGCTAAACATGTAAACAATTGCTATCTTCAGTCAACACATATCTAGTATAACCATGCCCTTATCTGCTGCTGTACTCTCATATAGAGAAATTCTTTTTTCTCCACTGAGAGGAGATGTTGCATGCAACCAGTGAATGCCCCATTTCTTGGTTTGCAATATACATGCACATGTGAAATGTGAAGGAGGTATTATTTTCTTCATTCCCTGTCAGAAAGACCTCTGTGGGGTAAATCTTTCTTCTATGACAGCCTCAGGCAGCAAGGATCTCACCGCTACCAGCGTGCTCCATCTTTATAATCCTGCCTTATTTAAATGGTGACTGTCTGCCAAATCTTGGTATGTTTTATTAAATCCTCATGTCTTTAGATCCACTTGGTTGGATCTTGGAACTGTATGAAAAATTGTCACAAAGAAAGACAAACTGAATACAATTTTTCAGCCATATTGAAACTAGAGTTGAATCTGAACTGAACTAATTTCAGGTAATCTTGTTTTTGAATTATAAATTTAATCTTTATTGGATTTGAATATGGGAATAATTACAGAAAAGTCTTGCTATTTTTTAATGTATAAATGATCCTGGAAAATACTGAGTATATTTAGCATATTCCAAATTCAAATTTATTATTATACTGATCATCTGTACAATAGAAGAGCTGCCATTGTTTCACTGCCTCCTTAATGAAAATAACCAAGTGCACATGCACACATATTGTAGATGGTAAAACTTGTTGCTCATTGTTGCAAATTGTGTATAAAATCAGCCACCTTCTGTCTAAGCAAAGGCTTTGGGCTTGTTATGAGCAGCTATGGAAATAATGCTTTTATTCCATTTTTAAGCACTATTTGCTCCCTTTACACTAAATTAATCAAGGCTTTTATCCTTTAATAGGATTAATCTTCACACTGACTGTTGTGGGTAACAGTGAACCAGGAAATAATTCTTTAAAAGCTTTGAAATTTAGGTCAATCTTTAATTTTCATTTGTAAAATATCTTTTATGTCCTTTTTGTAGTTGTGACATGTTTAGTATTTAAACTGCTTTATTAACATTTGTACCATGAAATTCCTCTTTATTTGCATAGCATACAGACAAAGAGGAATAAAACATATGTTTTCTTTATTTTCATGACACTCAGATTTTAGGTTACTCTACTGCTAAATATTTTTGCAGGTCCTGCTTGATAAGTAGACATCTTTTTTTTTTGTCCTTTTTTCTTCTGTGTGCCATCTTCAGCTGAGAGGAAAGCCAGCGGTCAGGAAAAGCCAAGACAGGCAAAGTTTTCAAGAGGATTACAGGCAGACTTTGTCAAACAACCCAGGACAAGGAAATCACTTTCACTAATCCCACTCTCTGATGTCCGCTCCACAAAATGTCCCTTTCATCAGCAATAATTGAACATTGAGCAGACTACAATTGTGCTAAAGTCATTTCCTATGCCCTTAGTATTGTGACTTTCAAAGTATCTTGTCTCGCTGCTCTGTCTTAGATTTGGAAGAGGTTTTGTCATTGCCTTGATGCTATATGGTGTATGGTTCCCTTATGCTGAGGGTGAAAACCTACATTTAGTTTCATATTGGCGCACAACTAAACAAGCTACGTAACTTAAAAGAAAAGTGTGCTTACCTCCAGTAACTGCACATTGGTCAACACTTTTCTCTTTAGTTAATTATTTTTGCTACTCCTGTACTGGTGGAAGGTGAGTTTATTGTTCAAAATTGACTTTAATCTTCTTTTTCTTTTCTTTTTTTACTACTGTGGAGTCTGACTTGGCTGATGTGTATACTATTCATACAAACTGTTTCTTGAAAGTAAGATGTGAGCTGTGGGTAACCTCTGCTGAAGTATTTGACACATTCAGTCCACATGACCCCGAGCTCCATTTGCCAGCTTTGTCCTTGAAATAAGCTTTCTGTCTGCAATACAGAGGAGCTAAGAGAAGCTGAAAAATAGGAGAAATCCACTAGACAGCAACAGTTCATAAATCAGACAAAAAATATGCAAGAAAGAGATTTCAGGTTATGTCAAGAGAAAGTGATTACAAATAGTAGCTTTTAAAAATTAGACAACATATAAATAGTGTTAAAAAAGGGATAGGCTTGAAACATTTACGCACAAAATGTGGGTGCTATGTGGGCGGGTTATTCACAGGTGTAGGTGAGCAATCAGTGTGGATTGACAGATTTAGTAGATTGGAAGTCTGTTGTGTGAGATGGACATCAGATGGACATCAGACGGACACGAAAAAACACTGACATTTTCACTGCTGCACTTGAAACCTAGTATTTCTTTTATTGCAGTGTCCTGCACACTGCTTTCATGTGTTGAGGAATACAAAGCAAGCAGTGACAGGTTCAGTTTCTAAACTCTGGACAATCACTATTCAGAGGAGCATTTAAAGAAGTATTAGTTTTGCTTGTTTGTTTTGTTTTTTAAATGCCAAAAGCCTAATCTCTGTTGGTCATGTACAAATGACGTTTATTTTTGCTGGCAAATTGCGAATTCAGCTATAAAAGGGAACCCTCTGCATATAGCTGTAGGTTGCTAGTGAGGAAAAAAATAAATATTGTGAATCTAATCTCTGAGTCCACTGACCTTGAGTGTTTGGACATCACTGCGATAAAAATTCAGAAGGATATTTTAGTTTAACCTAGTGCAGCTCAATCCAACAGTAGCTGCAAGTGAACCATCATTTCAAAGTGCTCTGTCCCACACTGAGTTAGTGAAATGTCAGAGTGGGTTTGGGTCTTTCTCATACACTTACAAGGAAGGACAGGGTGTTAAAGTTTATACATTTGGGCTTGTTGTTTTGTCTTGTTTCCCCAGCAGCAGGGAGTTCTCAGGCTCTGCCGTCTTTACACATGGTTTAGCCTGGGGCACTTTAAACCCCCTCTATATCAGACACGTACGCATCACTCTTCCCAAGCCTCTCAGTCTCTCTTTTTCTGTATCTGTCATTCTTTTCAGTTTTGTCCGTCTGTCTGTCTCCCATTCTATCTGTCACCATCTCGCTCCACCTGTTCAGCGTTAGTTAGCGAATCCCTCAAGTCTACAGCAGAAACCTTCCTTTGACACACACAGCAAAAGCTCCTGGACTGACAGGATGAGGCCAAACTTACCCAAAAGTTATGTATGCAGTGTATGTAAGAATGTTTGCAAAAGCAGAAAAATATCAGTTTGTGTAAACATGTAATATAAAGTTAAACATTTTTCAAATACTTTTTTGCAAGATACAGTCATCTGAATATGCCTAGATACACAACATCCACTCAGAATTTGGCTTGAACAGATTACTAACTGTATCCATAATTCACACTGGTGGTGTAATGGTGCCAAAAGCATTTTCTTGGGACTCTTTGATTCCCAAATGGGCATCATTTAAATTCCACAGCCTACCTACCAGCACTGTTGCTGATCATGTCCACCTGTTTATGTCCAAACTGTACTCATCTTCTGATGGCTGCTTTAGCATCATGTCACAAAGCTCAGATAATCTCAAACTGGTTTCTTCAATATGACAAGCTGAGTGTATACTGAAATGGCTTTTGATCTCGATTCACCTTTGAGATGTCGTAGAAAGGGATATTCACATCAAGGAGGTGCAACCTACAGCTCTTTAGCAACTGAGGGATGCTATTAATGTCACTGTGCCCAGAAAAGAATAAGAAATGTTTCCAGCACCTTGCTGAATTAAGAATTAAGAAATTTCTGAAGGCAAAAGAGGGTGCAACCAAAAGGTTCCACCTCAGTAATATAGGAGAATAACAAAACAGGAACAATACACTATGACAGAGATAACACAAGTTAATGGCATGCAGGGTGACATTATTTCGTGACATAGCGTCAGCAATGCACAGGATTATATTATTATGGACTCTCTATCTTAAGTGCCAAGAACAGGGTTGCAATGAAACTGTGGGTTCATATGATAAAAAAAAATGCAATAAAACTGATCGGACCAAAGCCAAAATACATCATTTACTGAGCCTTTTTACTGAGGCTTATTACATGATCAGATCGGACCAGTTTTGCAGGCGATACATCTGTCATAAAAACCTGTCTGGAACAAGGATGACTTCAGGGGGAGGGAGAAGATAGAGACAGAGAGAGCCTTTATTAAGCTCTTGCTGCCTCTTAAAGCTTACTATTTAGTGAGACAGTTGGCCTTGTTTCAGATTTCAAAAATAATTTATTTCTGAATTATTTTTGACGCCACATGGAAAAAATTACACTGGGAGGTTGTTGATGACATGAGAGAGAGAGAGGCTGATGAAGTAAATCTACTGTTAGTAGGTGCACTCCCATCAGATGATGAGAATCAGTGAAATTACTCCAAATCAATGCACAATAATTGTGCACATAGACATAACAAGCAACCCATGAGCCATGTGGGGAAAGAAACCCAGTATCCTCCAAATGTCATGCAACAGGCATTATTGAGAGTCACGTGCACACTGCAGAGTTTAACATGAATTTATTATACATAACAAAACCATTAGATTTTCTTACACTTTATGCATTTATAAAAATAGTCATTGTAGTGTTAAAAAAATGGTTGTTATAAATTTGAAAATTTTGAAAGACAAACCTGAAATGTTGC